>NC_143032.1:71062500-71390000 GCF_057628025.1 Oncorhynchus mykiss
CAGGGTTAAAAGACACTGGTGGCCAGTAAACAGCAGCCATTACACTTTGAGCTCAGGAATTAGACCAACCTTAACCCCAGATGTGTGTATGTGTTCACAACAGTGTGTTCAACAACCTTTATTTTACCAAGTGGCCTGAGGATGACTGAAGGAGTCTCATTACAACAACAACAACGACAATGTTGGAATAAGTTGCAATAGAGAGCAGAAGGTTTGACTGAGCCGACTAGAGGCTGCGTGTGTTGCAATGGAGAGCAGAGGGAAAACCGACTAGAGGCTGGGTGTGTTGCAGTGGAAAGCAGAGGGTCTGAATGAGCCGACTAGAGGCTGGGTGTGTTGCAGTGGAGAGCAGAGGGTCTGAATGAGCCGACTAGAGGCTGGGTGTGTTGCAGTGGAGAGCAGAGGGTCTGAAATGAGCCGACTAGAGGCTGGGTGTGTTGCAGTGGAGAGCAGAGGGTCTGAATGAGCCGACTAGAGGCTGGGTGTGTTGCAGAGGGTCTGAATGAGCCGACTAGAGGCTGGGTGTGTTGCAGTGGAGAGCAGAGGGTCTGAATGAGCCGACTAGAGGCTGGGTGTGTTGCAGTGGAGAGTAGAGGGTCTGAATGAGCCGACTAGAGGCTGGGTGTGTTGCAGTGGAGAGCAGAGGGTTTGAATGAGCCGACTAGAGGCTGGGTGTGTTGCAGTGGAGAGCAGAGGGTCTGAATGAGCCGACTAGAGGCTGGGTGTGTTGCAGTGGAGAGCAGAGGGTCTGAATGAGCCGACTAGAGGCTGGGTGTGTTGCAGTGGAGAGCAGAGGGTCTGAAATGAGCCGACTAGAGGCTGGGTGTGTTGCAGTGGAGAGCAGAGGGTCTGAAATGAGCCGACTAGAGGCTGGGTGTGTTGCAGTGGAGAGCAGAGGGTCTGAATGAGCCGACTAGAGGCTGGGTGTGTTGCAGTGGAGAGCAGAGGGTCTGAATTAGCCGACTAGAGGCTGGGTGTATTGCAGTGGAGAGCAGAGGGTCTGAATTAGCCGACTAGAGGCTGGGTGTGTTGCAGTGGAGAGCAGAGGGTCTGAAATGAGCCGACTAGAGGCTGGGTGTGTTGCAGTGGAGAGCAGAGGGTCTGAAATGAGCCGACTAGAGGCTGGGTGTGTTGCAGTGGAGAGCAGAGGGTCTGAATGAGCCGACTAGAGGCTGGGTGTGTTGCAGTGGAGAGCAGAGGGTCTGAATGAGCCGACTAGAGGCTGGGTGTGTTGCAGTGGAGAGCAGAGGGTCTGAAATGAGCCGACTAGAGGCTGGGTGTGTTGCAGTGGAGAGCAGAGGGTCTGAATGAGCCGACTAGAGGCTGGGTGTGTTGCAGAGGGTTTGAATGAGCCGACTAGAGGCTGCGTGTGTTGCAGTGGAGAGCAGAGGGTTTGAATGAGCCGACTAGAGGCTGGGTGTGTTGCAGTGGAGAGCAGAGGGTTTGAATGAGCCGACTAGAGGCTGGGTGTGTTGCAGTGGAGAGCAGAGGGTTTGAATGAGCCGACTAGAGGCTGGGTGTGTTGCAGAGGGTTTGAATGAGCCGACTAGAGGCTGGGTGTATTGCAGTGGAGAGCAGAGGGTCTGAATGAGCCGACTAGAGGCTGGGTGTGTTGCAGTGGAGAGCAGAGAGTTTGAATGAGCCGACTAGAGGCTGGGTGTGTTGCAGAGGAGAGCAGAGGGTCTGAAATGAGCCGACTAGAGGCTGGGTGTATTGCAGTGGAGAGCAGAGGGTCTGAATGAGCCGACTAGAGGCTGGGTGTGTTGCAGTGGAGAGCAGAGGGTCTGAATGAGCCGACTAGAGGCTGGGTGTGTTGCAGAGGGTTTGAATGAGCCGACTAGAGGCTGCGTGTGTTGCAGTGGAGAGCAGAGGGTTTGAATGAGCCGACTAGAGGCTGCGTGTGTGTGTGTTTATCAAGTTACGTAATCTGAGACTTAAATCTTCAGCCCCTCTTTTATTGATGAGTTCGATTGTTGTGAAAAGTACATGAATGTGGAAAAAGTTTCAACTGGGCAGATGTAACAGATTCACAGAGAATCACAGTCGGCGTTCCAATTCATCCCTAAGGTGATCAGTGGGGTTGAGGTTAGGGCTCTGTGGAGGCCAGTCAAGTTCCGCCACACCGAACCTCGACAAACCATTTCTGTATGAACCTCGCTTTGTGCACTGAAACAGGAAAGGGCCTTACCCAAACTGTTGCCACAAAGATGGAAGCACAGAATCGTCTAGAATGTCATTGTATGCTAGGAACCCTGAAAACAGCCCCAGACCATTATTTCTTCTCCACCAAACTTTACAGTTGGCACTGTGCTTCGGGGCAGGTAGCGTTCTCCTGGCATCCACCAAACCCAGATTTGTCCGTTGGACTACCAGACGGTTAAGTGTGATTCATCACTCCAGAGAACGCGTTTCCACTGCTCCAGAGTCCAAAGGCGGCGAGCTTTACACCACTCCGTCTTTTGGCATTGCGCTTGGTGATCTTAGGCTTGTGAGCGGCTGTTACGGATGATGCGAATTCTCGCAGCTTTTCGCAACTTTTTGTTAAAAATCGCGCAACATTTCAACGTCCTGCTACTCATGCCAGGAATATAGTATATGCATATGATAAGTACAGTGCCTTGCGAAAGTATTCGGCCCCCTTGAACTTTGCGACCTTTTGCCACATTTCAGGCTTCAAACATAAAGATATAAAACTGTATTTTTTTTTAAAGAATCAACAACAAGTGGGACACAATCATGAAGTGACATGAACGACATTTATTGGATATTTCAAACTTTTTTAACAAATCAAAAACTGAAAAATTGGGCGTGCAAAATTATTCAGCCCCCTTAAGTTAATACTTTGTAGCGCCACCTTTTGCTGCGATTACAGCTGTAAGTCGCTTGGGGTATGTCTCTATCAGTTTTGCACATCGAGAGACTGACATTTTTTCCCATTCCTCCTTGCAAAACAGCTCGAGCTCAGTGAGGTTGGATGGAGAGCATTTGTGAACAGCAGTTTTCAGTTCTTTCCACAGATTCTCGATTGGATTCAGGTCTGGACTTTGACTTGGCCATTCTAACACCTGGATATGTTTATTATTGAACCATTCCATTGTAGATTTTGCTTTATGTTTTGGATCATTGTCTTGTTGGAAGACAAATCTCCGTCCCAGTCTCAGGTCTTTTGCAGACTCCATCAGGTTTTCTTCCAGAATGGTCCTGTATTTGGCTCCATCCATCTTCCCATCAATTTTAACCATCTTCCCTGTCCCTGCTGAAGAAAAGCAGGCCCAAACCATGATGCTGCCACCACCATGTTTGACAGTGGGGATGGTGTGTTCAGCTGTGTTGCTTTTACGCCAAACATAACGTTTTGCATTGTTGCCAAAAAGTTCAATTTTGGTTTCATCTGACCAGAGCACCTTCTTCCACATGTTTGGTGTGTCTCCCAGGTGGCTTGTGGCAAACTTTAAACAACACTTTTTATGGATATCTTTAAGAAATGGCTTTCTTCTTGCCACTCTTCCATAAAGGCCAGATTTGTGCAATATACGACTGATTGTTGTCCTATTGACAGAGTCTCCCACCTCAGCTGTAGATCTCTGCAGTTCATCCAGAGTGATCATGGGCCTCTTGGCTGCATCTCTGTTCAGTCTTCTCCTTGTATGAGCTGAAGGTTTAGAGGGACGGCCAGGTCTTGGTAGATTTGCAGTGGTCTGATACTGATAGCTTGGGAAATCTTTTTGTATCCAAATCCGGCTTTAAACTTCTTCACAACAGTATCTCGGACCTGCCTGGTGTGTTCCTTGTTCTTCATGATGCACTCTGCGCTTTTAACGGACCTCTGAGACTATCACAGTGCAGGTGCATTTATACGGAGACTTGATTACACACAGGTGGATTGTATTTATCATCATTAGTAATTTAGGTCAACATTGGATCATTCAGATATCCTCACTGAACTTCTGGAGAGAGTTTGCTGCACTGAAAGTAAAGGGGCTGAATAATTTTGCACGCCCAATTTTTCAGTTTTTGATTTGTTAAAAAAGTTTGAAATATCCAATAAATGTCGTTCCACTTCATGATTGTGTCCCACTTGTTGTTGATTCTTCACAAAAAAATACAGTTTTATATCTTTATGTTTGAAGCCTGAAATGTGGCAAAAGGTCGCAAAGTTCAAGGGGGCCGAATACTTTCGCAAGGCACTGTATGTGTATAGAAAACACTCTGAAGTTTCTAAAACTGGTTAAATCATGTCTGTGGCTATAACAGAACGTGTTCAGGAGTAAAAATCCCAGGGAAAACTGTTCACCAAAAACACCAAAAAAATATTCATCCGCCAGTCTTTGAAATGTCTAAGGCGATAGAAAATACATGAGGTTCCGTTTACAACGCCTACAGCTTCCACACGATGTTGCCAGTACTGGCATTTCATTGCAAGTTTATCCTTGGTGGGATGACGTATAGGCACTTCCTGTCTTGGGGTGCACCCAGGAAATTATGAAAGTGAAAAAAATGGACGATGATTTCAAGACTTGCTGCTATCGAATACAGATCGCCCGTGATCAATTTGATCGATTATTAACGTTTATTAATACCTAAAGTTGGTTTACAAAAGTAGTTTGAAGTGATTTGTAAAAGTTTATAGGCAACTTTTTTAATTTTAAAAAGTGACGTTGCGTCTTGTAAAGGTGAATTTTCCTTGGATCAGACGGTCTTCATAAATGGACATTTTGGGCATACTTTGACGGATTTAATCGGGAAAAAGACCCAATTGTGATGTTTATGGGACATATAGGAGTGCCAACAAAGAAGCTCGTCAAAGGTAATGAATGTTTTATATTTTATTTCTGCGTTTTGTGTAGCGCCGGCTACCGCTAAATCTTTTGTTTAGGTCTCGTTCAGGTATTTCGGGGGGTGCATGCTATCAGATAATAGCTTCTCATGCTTTCGCCGAAAAGCATTTTACAAATCTGACATGTTGGCTAGATTCACAACGAGTGTAGCTTTAATTGAGTACCTTGCATGTGTGTTTTAATGAAAGTTTGAGTTTTATCGAGTACTACAGGAACAACAATGCGTAAGAGGCTAGCAGGGAAGAAAGACATTTGAGCAGCTGACTTGTTGGAAAGGTGACATCCTATGGCTGTGTGCTTGATTTTATCCACCTGTCAGAAACGAGTGTGGCTGAAATAGCCAAATCCACTAACTTGAAGGGGTGTCCACATACTTTTGTATATATAGTGTTCCAATACTGCACTCAGAGTCACATCCAACAACGAGCAAAAACAAGCAGGTCTTTGTTTTTTAAAGTGCATCAGATTTATAGAGACATCCATACCTAGACTGTCATCCTTCACTAGCATTCTGTAGACATTTGTCTTGATCAACCTGTAGCTCACTGTACGACCTGTTGCTATTGGTTACTACCGTTCAGCCACATGTGAAACAGCAAAGATGTTTTCAGTCACATAGTATCTCAGGTCTCAGCAAAAGCTCAAGACAGTGTCATTCCTAGCTATCACTCCCACCTGTCTCCGTTCTCCAGAAAACCATGATGCCAGGAGCAGCAGGCTTTGCTGCCATACCTCTCTCTGAGCAGAAAGGGCCATGTAGTTTACATCTCCTGAAAGATCAGAGGTCAAAGGTCAGGAAGGGAGACACTCGTTTTAAACCGTACACAAAGGTGACGTCATCACCTTCCAGAGTCCACCACCTATCGACCGTCCAGCTCAGGACATGGAACTCTGTCCAAACCGGAATGTTCTGGTTGCTGTGGAAGCCCCTGTGGCTCCCTGTGCAGCTGCATGGCCATCTCAGAGTAAGCAGGTGGTTCTTCATGGTTGAAGGTGTCGTCTGGGGCCTCAGAGATGTCCTGGGTGTACAGAGGGGGGGCCAGATTGAACCTCAGGCCGTCTTCAGAGAGCCCCAGCACAGAGTAAGCTGCAGTAGCAGAGGTGTGGTTGTGCTGAGACTCCTCATATGAAGGAAGGTGGAAGCTGGGTCTGGAGAGAACAACAGACACATTCCAGGTGTGTTGTTGAAAGGAATGAGGCGTACAGTACATTATACAACAAATATCATATGTAAGTGTTAAGAAACCCTATTATGAGTTCAGTTTATAAACATTTTGACAGCTATCCGGCAATGCACTAACCCATGGTCTTGTGTACATAATAGGAATATATAGATGCAATGCACCTGACTGTTGATAATTGAATGTACTACCACTGCACCAGTCTCTGTAAAAGTCTCAAATGAATTATTCAATAAATGGAAAATATGAATGATATACAATGAGAAAAAATATAAACACTTCATGTAAAGTGTTGGTCCAATGTTTCATGAGCTGAAATAAAAGATCCAAGGTATTGTTCTGAGGCACATTGTGAGGCCACTTTTTTTTTAGGTATCTGTTTCCCAACAGATGCATATCTTTATTCCCAGTTGTGAAATCCATAGATTAGGGACTAATTAATGTGTTTCAATTGACTGATTTCCTCATATCAAACTTTGAAATTGTTGCATGTTGCATTTATATATTTTTTGTTGAGTATATAAGTAATTCAAGCATTAATTGAATCTGTCCCCAGGTGAGTGAGAGAGCAGAGGCTTACCTGTCAACGGTGTAGACATGGATGTGTGCAGCGATGTGGTGGCTCCTGCTCCTCTGCCTCTTCCTCTTCATGCCATGGCAGATGGTCCAGAAGACCCCGCTGAGGAGGCAACACAAGCCAAAGGCAATGAGGACGTAGGCCAGGATGTAACACAGGGAGCTGTTGTAGACATTGTGGAGGGACATCAGGTAGGCCCCCACACAGATGAGGACAAAGCCCAGGGCAGGCAGCAACATACGGGCCAGGGAACACAGGTGCTTCCTCGTATCCATGATAACTGCCTTCTCTCCCTTTCTTAAGGTGATTTCTTTTTCTCTCTCTCTCTCTGCAGGTGGAAGGAGAGGTGATGGGAACTGAAGGTTGGTTGGCAGGTTTAGTAGATGGTAGGGTGCTATCAGTACACCTGCAGAAGCAGAATGGTGCAGAAGAAACCAAGCGTTTCCTGTCGTTCTACTACAGTATGCCTGCTAGAAGGAGGAAGGTTCTGTTGTCACGTTGTCCCACTATGGTGATGCAGGTACATTGTGGTTCCTTCTCTCTTTATGCTGTAAGACAAAGGGGAAGGGGTGGAGACTTAAGGAGATGACTGTGTAAAATCAGGATGACTCAGTTTACAGTCTGTTTACCGGGTATTTATGAGGTTACATGGTAAAAGTGATTATGTCTGACTTAGTGAATAGAGAAATACCTAATGAAACAGCACGGTAACATTTTTAAGCAATATTTATTTACAAAAATAAAACTGTTTAAAAAAAATATTGCGAAAATTACAGACTAATGTATTTGGATGAGTAATAATCAAATATCAGATACAAATTATTTTGCTGTCAAATATGGTATTATGTGATTTCTTTCTAAAGATATAAAAAAAAGTTATATTGTCCAGATACAATTGTTGTTATTTTGGCTCTGTACTCCAGCACTTTGGAATTTAAATGATACAATGACTATGAGGTTAAAGTGCAGACTGTCAGCTTTAATTTGAGGGTATTTTCATCCATACCGAGTGAACCGTTTTGAAATTACACCACTTCTTGTACATACAGTTGAAGTCGGAAGTTTACATACACCTTAGCCAAATACATTTTAACGCAGTTTCACAATTCCTGACTTTTAATCCAAGTAAAAATTCCCTGTCTTATGTCAGTTAGGATCACCACTTTATTTTAAGAATGTGAAAATAAAATAAAATGATTTATTTCAGCTTTTATTTATTTCATCACATTCCCAGTGGGTCTGTAAAGGTTTTCCTCCTCTTCCTCTGAAGAGGTGTAAGCAAGGATCGGACCAAGATGCAGCATGATAAGTGTCCATGGTTGTTTATTTAAAAACATAAACTGAACACTCAATGAAAACAAAACAATAAACGTGAACAACACCGAAACAGTACTGCGTGGCGAACAAACACAGACACGGAAACAATCACCCACAAAACAACAGTGAAACCCAGGCTACCTAAGTATGATTCTCAATCAGAGACAACTAATGACACCTGCCTCTGATTGAGAACCATACTTGGCCGAACACAGAAAACCAACCTAGAAACACTAAACATAGAATGCCCACCCAACTCACGTCCTGACCAACTAAAACAAACAAATAACAAACTTTTGTTATTGACCAAATACTTATTTTCCACCATAATTTGCAAATAAATTCATTAAAAATCCTACAATGTGATTTTCTGGATTTTTTTCTCATTTTGTCTGTCATAGTTGAAGTGTACCTATGATGAAAATTACAGGCCTCTCTCATCTTTTTAAGTGGGAGAACTTGCACAATTGGTGGCTGACTAAATACTTTTTGCCCCACTGTATCCACCTAATTTTCCCTCATAATAATGCCATCTATTTTGTGAAATGCACCAGTCCCTCCTGCAGCAAAGCACCCCCACAACATGATGCTGCCACCCCCATTCTTCACGGTTGGGATGGTGTTCTTCGGCTTGCAAGCATCCCCCTTTTTCCTCCAAACATAACGATGGTCATTATGGCCAAACCGTTCTATTTTTGTTTCATCAGACCAGAGGACATTTCTCCAAAAGGTACGATCTTTATCCCCATGTCCAGTTGCAAACCGTAGTCTGGCTTTTTATGACAGTTTTGGAGCAGTGGGTTCTTCCTTGCTGAGCGGCCTTTCAGGTTATGTCGATATAGGACTAATTTTACTGTGGATATAGATACTTTGTACCTGTTTCCTCCAGCATCTTCACAAGGTCCTTTGCTGTTGTTATGGGATTGATTTGCACTTTTCGCACCAAAGTACTTTCATCTCAAGGAGACAGAACATGTCTCCTTCCTGAGCGGTATGACGGCTGCGTGGTCCCATGGTGTTTATACTTGCGTACTATTGTTTGTACAGATGAACGCGGTACCTTCAGGCATTTGCTCCCAAGGATGTACCACACTTGTGAAGGTCTACACTTTTTTTTCTGATGTCTTGGCTGATTTCTTTTGAAATCAGCCATATCAAGCAAAGAGGCACTGAATTTGAAGGTTGGCCTTGAAATACATCCACAGGTACACCTCCAAATGACTCAAATTATGTCAATTAGCCTATCAGAAGCTTCTAAGGCCATGACATCATTTTCTGGAATTTTCCAAGCTGTCAACTTAGTGTATGTACACTTCTGACCCACTGGAATTGTGATACAGTGAATTATAAGTGAAATAATCTGTCTGTTAACAATTGTTTGAAAAATTACTTGCATCATGCTCAAAGTAGATGTCCTCACTGACTTGCCAAAACTATAGTTTGTTAACTGGAAATTTGTGGAGTGGTTGAAAAACAAGATTTAATGACTCCAAGTGTATGTAAACTTATGACTTCAACTGTAGTCCCCCATTTTGTGGGCCCAAAAGTATTCATTTATATGTGTATTAAGGTGGTCGAAAGTTTCTTATTTGGTCCCATATTCCTAGCACACAATGACTACATCCAGCTTGTGACTCTACAAACTTGGAGGCATTTGCTGTTTGCCCAATAGAATTGAATGGTAAATTATGTATTGTGTCATTTGAGTCACTTATTGTAGATAAGAATAGAATGTTATATTATAAACATTTCTATGTTAATGTGGAGGCTACTATGATTACAGATAATCCTGAATTAATCAGGAATAATGATGAGTGAAAAAGTTGAAGGCACAAATATCATACCCCCAAAACATGCTAACCTCCCACCACACAGTGACTGTAATGAACACAAGGGGAGACAGAGAGCTGGTTTCAAGCGCACGGTGCAGCAGGTGTTTATTGCAAAGGACCACAAGAGGAGGCAGGTAGCTGGGTCCAGGGGTAGGCAGTAGGTCATACACAGGGGTCCAAAAGGGCAACAGCACAGACAGGGAAAGGCTAGTAAACATAGTCCGGAAGATCAGGTAGATAACAGGAAATCCAATATGCTAAAGTACAAGGCAGGGAGTAGGCAAAAACTATCATACACGGGATAAGTAAATTATGCCAAAACAAACAATGCCAAAACAAACAATGCCTTACAGTGATGGGGTGCAAAGAACTGGACTAAATAGTGTGTGATAATGACATACAGGTGTGTGAACAGGTGATTAGAATTCAGGTGATTGTGATCTGGAAAGTGAGCTGCGTTCAGGGGATCTATGTGTTTGAGAGTGTGAGCTGGAAGCAGAGGTTACAGTAACAATAACAGGGCTGGTTAGCATTTGGGGGGTGGGGGGGTATGATATTTATTCCTCTGTAATTGTATCATTTCAAATCCAAAGTCCTGGAGTACAGAGTCAAAACAAGAAAACATGTGTCAGTGTCCCAATGTTTTTGGAGCTCACTGTAATTCCCATGTAGGTAGATAAACTCAGAGATTGCTCAGAATTCTGAATGTGATGGATAATGCACTATCCCTGATACACGAGCTGGGTCATGTACTTCACTGGAACTAAAACAGGGTGGGAACGGAGATAAGTGACCTTGTACCGCTGCACATTGATCTGGTACTGGTTGGTACGGTGACATACGACACCTCCTGGCGACCATGTTGGAAGACCACCACATCAACTCTTCTGACAACAACAGTTGAAAAGCTACCCCAAGCTACATGATAACAGTGCCTAAAACTACTTGATTCATCACCATGGTACATTTCTGTGCCATATTTGGCTGCTCAAACAAGACAGGAAAGACAACTGAACATTTTTTTTTACAGATCATGAATCATGAAAGATTCAAGTTTTGAGTTTTAATGTCACATGAATAAGTACAGTGAAATGCTTTTCTGGCTAACTCTAAACGCAACAATGCAATAATCAAAAGCAAAGTATTACTAGGAAAAGGCACAAGAGAAATATGAAATATGAAATACACAATAAAGTATGTAAGTAAGCATACAATATACAGGAATTATTTACAAAGTCAGTTCCAATACCATATTTACATGTGCAGGGACACTGGAGTGATGGAGGTAGATATGTACAGTATGGGGGTAAGGTGATTAGGCAACAGGATATAAGATAAACAGAGTAGCAGCAGCTTGTATGTGAGTATAAATGTATGTGAGTGAGCAAAGTGAGCAGATAATGGAGTGTGTGAGTGTGTAGGGTATGGTAGTGTGTAGGGTATGGTAGTGTGTAGGGTATGTGAGTGTGTAGGGCCTGTGAGAGTGTAGGGTCTGTGAGTGTGTAGGGTCTGTGAGTGCGTAGGGTCTGTGAGTGCGTAGGGTATGTGAGTGCGTAGGGTATGTGAGTGTGTAGGGTATGTGAGTGTGTAGGGCCTGTGAGAGTGTAGGGTATGTGAGTGTGTAGGGTATGTGCGTGTGTAGGGTATGTGCGTGTGTAGGGTATGTGAGTGTGTAGGGACTGTGAGTGTGTAGGGTCTGTGAGAGTGTAGGGTCTGTGAGTGTGTAGGGTATGTGAGTGTGTAGGGTATGTGAGTGTGTAGGGACTGTGAGTGTGTAGGGTCTGTGAGAGTGTAGAGTCTGTGAGTGTGTAGGGTATGTGAGTGTGTAGGGCCTGTGAGAGTGCATAGAGAAAATAAAAGGTCAATAAAGATACAAGGTAAACTTGGTCAGTGTAGCTATTTTGTTAGCTATTTATCAGTTGTATTGCTTAGGGATTTAAGCTGTTCAATAGGCTGTTGGTGCCAGACTTCGTTACCTCTTGCAGTGTGGCAGCACTCCAAGCTGGGGTCTTGGACAATTTTCCGGGCCTTCTTGATGGCAAGGAGCTCGGCCTCGGTGATATACTGGGCTGTCCGCACAAGCATCTCTAGCGCCATGCGATCGAGGGCGGTGCTATTGCCATACCAAGCAGAGACGCAGCCAGTCAATATACTCTCAATGGAACAGCTGTAGAACCTTTTCAGGATTTTTTCAGGATGCCAAACTTTTTCAACCAACTGTGTGTGTGTGTTAGGACCATTTTAAGTCTTCGGTGATTTGGACACTGAGGAACTTGCAGCTGTCTACCTGCTCCACTGCCGCCCCGTCGATGTGGATCTTAAAATGTGGGGATTACAGACTGGGACAAGGAGAGGTTCAAAATGATCGTGAATACCAAGGAGATAAGACTCAATAACTGTCCGAAAAGTCAATAAACCTTTTTGTCCATCATTCTTGTGTATTTTGTTCCTCTTGAATTACACTTTTTTTTATATTTGTACAGTACCAGTCAAAAGTTTGGAGACATCTACTCATTCAAGGGTTTTCTTTATTTTAGCTATTTTCTACATTGTAGAATAATAGTGAAGACATCAAAACGATGAAATAACACATATGGAATCACATAGTAACCAAAAAATTGTTAAACAAATCAAAATATATGTTATATTTGAGATTCTTCAAAGTAGCCACCCTTTGCCTTGATGACAGCTTCAAAGAGTTCCCACATATGCTGAGCAATTGTTGGCTGCTTTTCTTTCACACTGTGGTCCATCTCATCCCAAACCATCTCAATTGGGTTAAGGTTGGGTGATTGTGGAGGCCAGGTCATCTGATGCAGCACTCCATCACTCTCATTGGTCAAATAGCCCTTACAAAGCCTGGAGGTGTGTTTTAGGTCACCAACCTGTTGAAAAACAAATTATAGTCCCACTAAGCGCAAACCAGATTGGATGGCGTATCGCTGCCGAATTCTGTGGTAGCCATGCTGTTTAAGTGTACCTTGAATTTGAATAAATCACAGTTTCACCAGCAAAGCACCCCCACACCATCACACCTCATACTCCATGCTTCACGGTGGCAACCACACTTGCGCAGATCATCTGTTTACCTACTCTGTGTCTCACAAAGCAAGGCTCTTCTTCTTATTGGTGTCCTTCAGTAGTGGTTTCTTTGCAGTAATTCAACCATGAAGGCCTGATTCATGCAGTCTCCTCTGAACAGTTGATGTTGAGATGTGTATGTTACTTGAACTCTGTGAAGCATTTATTTGGGCTGCAATTTCTGAGGCTGGTGACTCTAATGAACATATCCTCTGCAGCAGAGGTAACTCTGGGTCTTCCTTTCCTGTGGCGGTCCTCATGAGAGCCAGTTTCATCATAGCACTTGATTGTTTTTGCGACTGCACATGAAGAAACTTTCAAACTTGAAATGTTCCGTATTGACTGACCTTCATGTCTTAAAGTAATGATGGACTGTCATTTCTCTTTGCTTATTTGAGCTGTTCTTGTTATAATATGGACTTGGTCTTTTACCAAATAGGGCAATCTTCTGTATGCCAGCCTTACCTTGTCACAACCCAACTGATTGGCTCAAACGCTTTAAGAAGGAAAGAAATTCCACAAATTAACTTTTAAGAAGGCACACCTGTTAATTGAAATGCATTCCAGGTCAACCTCATGAAGCTGGTTGAGATAATGCCAAGAGTGCAAAGCAGTCATCAAGGGAAAGGGTGGCTACTTTAAAGAATCTCAAATATAAAATATATTTTGATGTGTTTAACACTTTTTTGGTTACTCCATGTGTGTTATTTCATAGTTTTGATGTATCCATTATTATTCTACAATGGAGAAAATAGTAAAAAATAAAGAAAAACCCTTCAATGAGAAGGTGTTGTCATGTCTGCTCCTGCTCTTCACCCCCTGGCGCCAGGCTTCCCTGCATCACGCACTCCTATCATCCATTACGCACACCTGCCTACCCTCGTCACACGCATCAGCGATATTGGACTCACCTGGACTCACTCATCACCTGTTATTACCTCCCCTATACTTGTCAGTTCCCCAGCTCTGTTCCCCGCTTCTGCATTAATTGTTTTTTTGTTTGTATTACTCGTTTGCCGACGCTGTTCCTGTCTCGTTCCATGTCCATTCTTTATTAAATGTTTGACACCCCGTACCGCCGTCGTCATTCCATGTGACCGGAGTCCAAACTTTGACTGGTACTGTATGTATTTAATGTTTTACTCTGCATCGTTGGAAAGGGCTCGTAAGCAAGTGTTTCATGACAAAATGTGATTTAATGTGTTACTCAATAGTGTCATCAAAACATATTACTGAATCATCCATTGAGGGTGTGTTCCAGCTATTTCACACTTCTGAACTGTAACAGTCTTTGACTCAGCATAATATTGTTTTATCTCTGCAATTGTCTTGTACTTATTTTGGGGGAAAGGGTTTATTAGAGTTTGTTACATACAATTCTAAGAATGTGGCAGTGTTGAGTCTTGGATCATATATTTGGCTGTTTGAAAGCATGACTTTGAACCAAATACTTTGGTCCAGATGCCTGTAAGCGTGAACAACCCATCTAAAAGTGCTTTTACGTTGATTACTTTTTTCAAATCAATGTATTTTCCATGTAGATTCCACTTCACAATATGTTCACAAAATACATTGAAACAACATTGATTTAACCTGTTTGTGCCCAGTGAGAGGCTTTATAAGGCCTGCTCTTATCAGGGGGGTTCTTGATGTTTTGTACACTGTGTATATTTAAAGTTTCAATACTGTAGTGTTTCTTATAGCTTTTACTCACCCCTAATTCGTTCAGTCTACACCGGAAATGTTGTGAATATTTTTATTTATTTCACCTTTATTTAACCAGGTAGGCTAGTTGAGAACAAGTTCTCATTTACAACTGCAACCAAGAGAACGCATAGCAGTGTGAACAGACAGCAACACAGAGTTACACATGGAGTAAACGATAAACAAGTCAATAACACAGTAGAAAAGAGTCTATATACATTGTGTGCAAAAGGCATGAGGTAGGCGAATAATTACAATATAGCAGATTAACACTGGCGTGATAAATGATCAGATGGTCATGTGCAGGTAGAGATACTGGTGTGCAAAAGAGCAGAAAAGTAAATAACAGTATGGGGATGAGGTAGGTAAATTGGGTGGGCTATTTACCGATGGACTATGTACAGCTGCAGCGATCGGTTAGCTGCTCTGATAGCAGATGTTTAAAGTTGGAGAGAGAAGTCTCCAACTTCAACGATTTTTGCAATTAGTTAATGGATTTATCGGTGGTGACCGTGTTACCTAGCCTCAGTGCAGTGGGCAGCTGGGAGGAGGTGCTCTTGTTCTCCATGGACTTCACAGTATCCCAGAACTTTTTGGAGTTAGAGCTACAGGGTGCTAATTTCTGCTTGAAAATGCTGGCCTTTGCTTTCCTGACTGACTGCGTGTATTGGTTCCTGACTTCCCTGAACAGTTGCATATTGCGGGGACTATTCGATGCTATTGCAATCCGCCACAGAATGTTTTTGTGCTGGTCGAGGGCAGTCAGGTCTGGAGTGAACCAGGGGCTATATCTGTTCTTTGTTCTGCATTTTTTGAACGGAACATGCTTATCTAAGATGGTGAGGAAGTTACTTTTAAAGAATGACCAGGCATCCTCAACTGACGGGATGAGGTCAATATCCTTCCAGGATACCCGGGCCAGGTCGGCTAGAAAGGCCTGCTCGCAGAAGTGTTTTAGGGAGCGTTTGACTAGGGACCCGTAGCGGATACAGGCAATGAGGCAGTGATCGCTGAGATCCTGATTGAAGACAGCGGAGATGTATTTGGAGGGCCAGTTGGTCACGATAATGTCTATGAGGGTGCCCTTGTTTACAGATTTCGGGTTGTACCTGGTGGGTTCCTTGATGATTTGTGTGAGATCGAGGGCATCTAGCTTTGATTGTAGGACTGCCGGGGTGTTAAGCATATCCCAGTTTAGGTCACCTAACAGAACAAACTCTGAAGCTAGGGGGGGGGGGGGGGGCAATCAATTTACAAATGGTGTCCAGGGCACAGCTGGGAGCTGAGGGGGGTCGGTAGCAGGCGGCAACCGTTCGAACTGTTTGGGTATGGACCTGGAAAGTATGACAGAACTTTGCAGGCTATCTCTGCAGTAGACTGCAACTCCTCCCCCTTTGGCAGTTCTATCTTGATGGAAAATGTTATAGTTGGGTATGGAAAGCTCAGAATTTTTGGTGTCATTCCTAAGCCAGGATTCAGACACAGCAAGGACATCAGGGTTGGCAGAGTGTGCTAAAGCAGTGAGTAAAACAAACTTAGGGAGGAGGCTTCTGATGTTGACATGCATGAAACCAAGGCTTTTTCGATCACAGAAGTCAACAAATGAGGGTGCCTGGGGACATGCAGGGACTGGGTTAACCTCCACATCACCCGCGGAACAGAGGAGGAGTAGAATGAGGGTGCGGCTAAAGGCTATCAAAACTGGTCGCCTAGAGCGATGAGGACAAAGAATAAAAGGAGCAGATTTCTGGGCGTGGTAGAATATATTCAGGGCATAATGCGCAGACAGGGGTATGGTGGGGTGCGGGTACAGCGGAGGTAAGCCCAGGCACTGGGTGGTGATAAGAGAGGTTGTATCTCTGGACATGCTGGTTGTAATGGGTGAGGTCACCGCATGTGTGGGAGGTGGGACAAAGGAGGTATCAGAGGTATGAAGAGTGGAACTAGGGGTCCATTGTAAACTAAAACAATGATAACTAACCTGAACAACAGTATACAAGGCATATTGACATTTGAGAGAGACATACAGCGAGGCATAAAGTAATCACAGGTGTTGATTGGGAGAGCTAGCTAAAACAACAGGTGAGACAACAACAGCTAATCAGCTAACACAACAACAGCAGGTAAAATGGCGTTGACTAGGCAGAGAGGGTCGGATTAAGCTAGCTAGCTGCGAGCGAGCTGTGAAGATCAGAATTAGTGGTCCAAGGATTACGGCAGGAATCCGGTGTTGTTGTGGAGAGACAGTCCGATATTGGTAGACAAGCGATATTGGTAGACAGGCGAGTATTATCCAGGCTAAAAACAGGGCTGATATCTGTGCAGAAGGTAAAAGCCGCTAGCAGTGGCTAACAATGACTAATTGTAGCCAATTAGCTGGTTAGCTTCTGGAGATTCTTGAATGTGTTCTAAAATTGAAAATAATAGCGATTCCGTATCACATTGGGTGAGGCAGGTTACCGGAAGGTATAATCGAATAAAAAATTGAGAAGAGATTGAAAATAAATTTAAATATATACAAAAGTACACGAGGACAAAACAAACACGTCTTCACTGCTACGCCATCTTGAATAATGAATTAATATGTTGAAGGCACCTGAAGTGTAGGCTTGGTAGAACTTTACTCAATGATTATAATAAGATAACGTGTGCCAGGACAGTATAAAATGGGGCATCAATTGAATATTCTGCACTCAGATAAAATTAAACAATTTAAAAAATGCTACAAGACCTAAAATGATTATTTGGCAGTCCCCATAGGAGAATCTTCTTTTGCTTCCAGTTAGAACCATTTTGGGTTCCATGTAGAACCACAGAGGGTTATATATGGAACGCAAAAGGGCTCTACGTGGAACCAAAAACGGTTATCCTATTGGGACAGCCGAAGAACCCTTTTGGAACCGTTTTTTTCTGAGTGTAGCAATGAATGTAAGGTGTGGAGACTGATAGATAAGGCTAATGAGGGCATTATAAAAGAAACAGTAAACTGGAAATACACTGTTGGATATTACTGGACCTGCTGGAAGAAGATGGCATGATTACGGGAATAAAATTAAATGACCTATGTTTGTTGCTGATTAGAACAGCAAAGCCTAATATAATAAACATCGATAGGCTGCAGTCTATCGTTTTGACTTCAGCCTATCGGTTGAAGAGACAGTTTTGACCTGTAGCTAGTGATTAGTGGTCAATAAAAATAACTGATAATGAGGGTCTTTATCAGTGGAGCAGACTGTTTATAATGAGCTGTTCTAAACGCTAAATGACTGTTTGAGACAGTAGCATGAAGATTCTCCCAACTTGTGTTTTGCACAAACTGACAGAAATACGCAATACAGTTGCACTACTCTGGCCTGTTCCCTGGTTTGACTAAACGTAGCCTCAACCCTAACCCTGT
This sequence comes from Oncorhynchus mykiss, assembly GCF_057628025.1. NCBI lineage: Eukaryota > Metazoa > Chordata > Actinopteri > Salmoniformes > Salmonidae > Oncorhynchus > Oncorhynchus mykiss. The sequence goes on from NC_143032.1 coordinate 71,080,428, forward strand.
TCCCTGGTTTGACTAAACGTAGCCTCAACCCTAACCCTGTTCCCTAGTTTGACTAAACGTAGCCTCAACCCTAACCCTGTTCCCTGGTTTGACTAAATGTAGCCTCAACTCTAACCTGAACCCTAACCCTGTTTCCTGGTTTGACTAACCCTGTTCCCTGTTTGACTAATCCTAACCCTGGTTTGACTAAATGTAGCATCAACTCTAACCCTAACCCTGTTCACTGGTTTGACTAAATGTAGCCATAGCCCTAGCCGTAACCTTAACCCTATGTCCACACCCCGGTTCAACCTTTACCCTAGCCATATCTCGAACCCCTCCAAATAGAGCTCCCCTACCTCCAAATCAATTCAACCCCTGATTACAACCAGGATGAAAATTACAACAACTTAAACAAACATCCAGACACACAATCACTACACAACATTGGTGTGAGCTCAGCGCCAGTCTTCAGAAGATGTAGGGCTGATTATTGAGTTATAATTATAGATGTATGGAGATCCATCAGGCAGCCAGTCCAATTAGTGTTGGGGACAGGGACAGAGCTGAAGGACTGTTCATTAATCAGCTGGACCATGATGAAGACCTGCCCTTCCTCCATCCCCCCCAATGTCATTAATACACATGCCAGTCACTCAAGCACGCAGCCATATATATATATATATACAGTGCCTTGCGAAAGTATTCGGCCCCCTTGAACTTTGCGACCTTTTGCCACATTTCAGGCTTCAAACATAAAGATATAAAACTGTATTTTTTTGTGAAGAATCAACAACAAGTGGGACACAATCATGAAGTGGAACGACATTTATTGGATATTTCAAACTTTTTTAACAAATCAAAAACTGAAAAATTGGGCGTGCAAAATTATTCAGCCCCCTTAAGTTAATACTTTGTAGCGCCACCTTTTGCTGCGATTACAGCTGTAAGTCGCTTGGGGTATGTCTCTATCAGTTTTGCACATCGAGAGACTGACATTTTTTCCCATTCCTTCTTGCAAAACAGCTCGAGCTCAGTGAGGTTGGATGGAGAGCATTTGTGAACAGCAGTTTTCAGTTCTTTCCACAGATTCTCGATTGGATTCAGGTCTGGACTTTGACTTGGCCATTCTAACACCTGGATATGTTTATTTTTGAACCATTCCATTGTAGATTTTGCTTTATGTTTTGGATCATTGTCTTGTTGGAAGACAAATCTCCGTCCCAGTCTCAGGTCTTTTGCAGACTCCATCAGGTTTTCTTCCAGAATGGTCCTGTATTTGGCTCCATCCATCTTCCCATCAATTGTAACCATCTTCCATGTCCCTGCTGAAGAAAAGCAGGCCCAAACCATGATGCTGCCACCACCATGTTTGACAGTGGGCATGGTGTGTTCAGGGTGATGAGCTATGTTGCTTTTACGCCAAACATAACGTTTTGCATTGTTGCCAAAAAGTTCAATTTTGGTTTCATCTGACCAGAGCACCTTCTTCCACATGTTTGGTGTGTCTCCCAGGTGGCTTGTGGCAAACTTTAAACAACACTTTTTATGGATATCTTTAAGAAATGGCTTTCTTCTTGCCACTCTTCCATAAAGGCCAGATTTGTGCAATATACTTGTTTGATTGTTGTCCTATAGACAGAGTCTCCCACCTCAGCTGTAGATCTCTGCAGTTCATCCAGAGTGATCATGGGCCTCTTGGCTGCATCTCTGATCAGTCTTCTCCTTGTATGAGCTGAAAGTTTAGAGGGACGGCCAGGTCTTGGTAGATTTGCAGTGGTCTGATACTCCTTCCATTTCAATATTATCGCTTGCACAGTGCTCCTTGGGATGTTTAAAGCTTGGGAAATCTTTTTGTATCCAAATCCGGCTTTAAACTTCTTCACAACAGTATCTCGGACCTGCCTGGTGTGTTCCTTGTTCTTCATGATGCTCTCTGCGCTTTTAACGGACCTCTGAGACTATCACAGTGCAGGTGCATTTATACGGAGACTTGATTACACACAGGTGGATTGTATTTATCATCATTAGTCATTTAGGTCAACATTGGATCATTCAGAGATCCTCACTGAACTTCTGGAGAGAGTTTGCTGCACTGAAAGTAAAGGGGCTGAATAATTTTGCACGCCCAATTTTTCAGTTTTTGATTTGTTAAAAAAGTTTGAAATATCCAATAAATGTCGTTCCACTTCATGATTGTGTCCCACTTGTTGTTGATTCTTCACAAAAAAATACAGTTTTATATCTTTATGTTTGAAGCCTGAAATGTGGCAAAAGGTCGCAAAGTTCAAGGGGGCCGAATACTTTCGCAAGGCACTGTGTGTGTATATATATATATATATATATATATATATATATATATATATATATATATATATATATATATATATACTAATCTGTTATGCTGTCATACACATCATAACATGGCACGACAACACCAGAGACACAGAGGCACTGGGCAGAGACACATAGACACAGCACAAAGACACATAGACACGGAGACACAGCATTGACACTGTTGTGGGAACACAGACAGACCAGACATATCCAGTGCTAGACAGTACTGTAGTACAGTATACATGGATGTCACGTAGAGGCAGTCACATACTGTACACACAACGTACACACACACACACACACACACACAATGAGTGGAGAAGAGCCTACGTCAGGTTCCTGCAACACCTGCAGAGATCAGTAGGGGGCAATATCCGACAACCTTGTGACTTCTATTGCAAGGCCCGTTTGGTCAGGGGGGTGTGCAATATATGTGTGTGATCAACTAGAACCATTGTGCACTAGAATATTCAAAAAATGACATGAACCAGAATCAAGCATTCATGGTCTGCTGGAAGCAGTGTCATGATTGTGTTGCATCCATACCAAAGTAGCCTACTGTCTCTTATCAACTAAATTACAAGCAAACCAAAAGATGATCTTCATAACTTTCAATGTAATGACACCTTAAGTTCTATGGGACAAATCAGAACCATTCGAGAGCATGTGGTGGACGCTGTCAATCTGGTTTTAATAGCTAGCTAATGTCCAACACAGGGAATTGTGGTTCAGTTTACAGCCCCCCTGGGTTCCAGCTTCCAGATGTCTGTCAGAAACTATGCACTTGGTTTACAGCCATGTGATTCTTTATTATAATGGAGAAATGTCTTATCACTCAACCATGAACATGGGAGGCGAGGATGATGTCATTATGCAACTGATTTAAGGTCATGTACGTGATGGGTCTATCTGGCTTATATGATTAGGATGGTCATAATGCTGCTTGACAGTTTGTGGCAGATTTGTAGTATAGGTGAATATTCATTCAACAATAAGATATCAACACTGGATACATTTGCATTATCCCTGTCACAAGCAACTTGAAATAATGTCGCGGTCATGTCACACTCTCAAACACTGAGGCGCTGTGTCCACACAATGCACTTTTTCTATTAGGCTACACCTCATGTGCCTGTGGAGAGGTTGTGTTTGCCAGATGTGTCATATGTATAGGTGCATATGGGGAATATTGTGTACATACAGTACTGTGTGTGTGTGTGAAGACAGGAGTGTGAAGGGTGTGTAGGGTGTTGAATGAGGAGCATGGTGTTGTGTGTTGATGTTGAATGGGAACCATGTTGTTGTGTAGGTTGTTGAATGGGTACCAGGTTGTTCTGTGTCGGGTGTAGAATGGGGACCAGGTTGTTGTAAGGTGTTAAATGGGGACCATGGTGTAGGGTGTTGAATGGGTACCAGGTTGTTCTGTGTCGGGTGTAGAATGGGTACCAGGTTGTTCTGTGTCGGGTGTAGAATGGGTACCAGGTTGTTGTGTGTAGGGTGTTGAATGGGGACCATGTTGTTCTGTGTAGGGTGTTGAATGGGGACCATGGTTGTTGTGTGTAGGGTGTAGAATGGGGACCAGGTTGTTGTGTGTAGGGTGTAGAATGGGGACCAGGTTGTTGTGTGTAAGGTGTTAAATGGGGACCATGGTGTAGGGTGTTGAATGGGGACCAGGTTGTTGTGTGTAGGGTGTTGAATGGGGACCAGGTTGTTGTGTGTAGGGTGTTAAATAGGGACCAGGTTGTTGTGTGTAGGGTGTTGAATGGGGACCAGGTTGTTGTGTGTAGGATGTTAAATGGGGACCAGGTTGTTGTGTGTAGGGTGTTAAATATGGACCAGGTTATTGTGTGTAGGGTGTTGAATGGGGACCTGGTTTACAAGCATTTCGCTACACTTGCATTAACATCTGCTAACCATGTGTATGTGACCAATACAATTAGATTTGATGTTGATTGGGGACAAGGTTGTTGTGTGAGTGTGTGTGATGAATGGGGACTGTGTGTGTGTGTGTGTGTGTGTTGAATGAGGACGAGTTTGTGTGTGTTTAGGGTGTGTGTAGGGTGTTGAATTGGTACCATGTTGTGTGTGTGGGGTGTTGAATGTGGAGAACCAGGTTGTTGTGTGTAGGGTATTGAATGGGGAGGACCAGGTTGTTGTTGTGTGTAGGGGTTTGAATGGGGACCATGGTGTTATGTGTAGGGTGTTGAATGGGGACCATGGTGTTGTGTGTAGGGTGTTGAATGGGGACCAGTTTGTTGTGTGTAGGGTGCTGAATGGGGACCAGTTTGTTGTGTGTAGGGTGTTGAATGGGGACCAGGTTGTTGTGTGTTGATGTTGAATGGGGACCATGTTATTGTGTGTTGGGTGTTGAATGGGGGCCATGGTGTTGTGTGTAGGGTGTTGAATGGGGACCATGGTGTTGGGTGTTGATTGGGGACCATGGTGTTGTGTGTAGGGTGTTGAATGGGGACCATGGTATTGTGTGTAGGGTGTTGAATGGGGACCATGGTGTTGTGTGTAGGGTGTTGAATGGGGACCATGGTGTTGTGTGTGTAGGGTGTTGAATGGGGACCATGGTATTGTGTGTAGGGTGTTGAATGGGGACCATGGTATTGTGTGTAGGGTGTTGAATGGGGACCATGGTGTTGTGTGTAGGGTGTTGAATGGGGACCATGGTGTTGTGTGTAGGGTGTTGAATGGGGACCATGCTATTGTGTGTAGGGTGTTGAATGGGGGCCATAGTATTGTGTGTAGGGTGTTGAATGGGGACCATGGTGTTGTGTGTAGGGTGTTGAATGGGGACCATGGTATTGTGTGTAGGGTGTTGAATGGGGACCATGGTGTTGTGTGTAGGGTGTTGAATGGGGACCATGGTGTTGTGTGTAGGGTGTTGAATGGGGACCATGCTATTGTGTGTAGGGTGTTGAATGGGGGCCATAGTAGTGTGTGTAGGGTGTTGAATGGGGACCATGGTATTGTGTGTAGGGTGTTGAATGGGCACCATGCTATTGTGTGTAGGGTGTTGAATGGGCACCATGCTATTGTGTGTAGGGTGTTGAATGGGGGCCATAGTATTGTGTGTAGGGTGTTGAATGGGAACCATGGTGTTGAATGGGGACCATGGTATTGTGTGTAGGGTGTTGAATGGGGACCATGGTATTGTGTGTAGGGTGTTGAATGGGGACCATGGAGTTGTGTGTAGGGTGTTGAATGGGGACCATGGTATTGTGTGTAGGGTGTTGAATGGGCACCATGCTATTGTGTGTAGGGTGTTGAATGGGGGCCATAGTATTGTGTGTAGGGTGTTGAATGGGGACCATGGTGTTGTGTGTAGGGTGTTGAATGGGGACCATGGTATTGTGTGTAGGGTGTTGAATGGGGACCATGGTATTGTGTGTGTAGGGTGTTGAATGGGGACCATGGTGTTGTGTGTAGGGTGTTGAATGGGGACCATGGTGTTGTGTGTAGGGTGTTGAATGGGACCATGCTATTGTGTGTAGGGTGTTGAATGGGGGCCATAGTATTGTGTGTAGGGTGTTGAATGGGAACCATGGTGTTGAATGGGGACCATGGTATTGTGTGTAGGGTGTTGAATGGGGACCATGGTATTGTGTGTAGGGTGTTGAATGGGGACCATGGAGTTGTGTGTAGGGTGTTGAATGGGGACCATGGTATTGTGTGTAGGGTGTTGAATGGGCACCATGGTGTTGTGTGTAGGGTGTTGAATGGGGACCATGGTGTTGTGTGTAGGGTGTTGAATGGGGACCATGGTGTTGTGTGTAGGGTGTTGAATGGGGACCATGGTGTTGTGTGTAGGGTGTTGAATGGGCACCATGGTGTTGTGTGTAGGGTGTTGAATGGGGACCATGGTGTTGTGTGTAGGGTGTTGAATGGGGACCATGGTGTTGTGTGTAGGGTGTTGAATGGGGACCATGGTGTTGTGTGTAGGGTGTTGAATGGGGACCATGGTATTGTTGAACGTTGCTTCCCCCTCTAGTAGTGGAGGATATCCAGGCTTTTAGTTATCTAGACCAGGTATTCCTAAACTGAGTTATGAGCAATGCCTTCGGGGGTATGGCAAATAAAATTGTCATTCACATTTAAAAAATATATATTGTTATATTTTTTTACAACAAAAAATCTCCACATTTTCAAACAGTCCATTTACAGTGCCTTGCGAAAGTATTCGGCCCCCTTGAACTTTGCGACCTTTTGCCACATTTCAGGCTTCAAACATAAAGATATAAAACTGTATTTTTTTGTGAAGAATCAACAACAAGTGGGACACAATCATGAAGTGGAACGACATTTATTGGATATTTCAAACTTTTTTAACAAATCAAAAACTGAAAAATTGGGCGTGCAAAATTATTCAGCCCCCTTAAGTTAATACTTTGTAGCGCCACCTTTTGCTGCGATTACAGCTGTAAGTCGCTTGGGGTATGTCTCTATCAGTTTTGCACATCGAGAGACTGAAATTTTTTCCCATTCCTCCTTGCAAAACAGCTCGAGCTCAGTGAGGTTGGATGGAGAGCATTTGTGAACAGCAGTTTTCAGTTCTTTCCACAGATTCTCGATTGGATTCAGGTCTGGACTTTGACTTGGCCATTCTAACACCTGGATATGTTTATTTTTGAACCATTCCATTGTAGATTTTGCTTTATGTTTTGGATCATTGTCTTGTTGGAAGACAAAATCTCCGTCCCAGTCTCAGGTCTTTTGCAGACTCCATCAGGTTTTCTTCCAGAATGGTCCTGTATTTGGCTCTATCCATCTTCCCATCAATTTTAACCATCTTCCCTGTCCCTGCTGAAGAAAAGCAGGCCCAAACCATGATGCTGCCACCACCATGTTTGACAGTGGGGATGGTGTGTTCAGGGTGTTGCTTTTACGCCAAACATAACGTTTTGCATTGTTGCCAAAAAGTTCAATTTTGGTTTCATCTGACCAGAGCACCTTCTTCCACATGTTTGGTGTGTCTCCCAGGTGGCTTGTGGCAAACGTTAAACAACACTTTTTATGGATATCTTTAAGAAATGGCTTTCTTTTGCCACCCTTCCATAAAGGCCAGATTTGTGCAATATACGACTGATTGTTGTCCTATGGACAGAGTCTCCCACCTCAGCTGTAGATCTCTGCAGTTCATCCAGAGTGATCATGGGCCTCTTGGCTGCATCTCTGATCAGTCTTCTCCTTGTATGAGCTGAAAGTTTAGAGGGACGGCCAGGTCTTGGTAGATTTGCAGTGGTCTGATACTCCTTCCATTTCAATATTATCGCTTGCACAGTGATCCTTGTGATGTTTAAAGCTTGGGAAATCTTTTTGTATCCAAATCCGGCTTTAAACTTCTTCACAGCAGTATCTCGGACCTGCCTGGTGTGGTCCTTGTTCTTCATGATGCTCTCTGCGCTTTTAACGGACCTCTGAGACTATCACAGTGCAGGTGCATTTATACGGAGACTTGATTACACACAGGTGGATTGTATTTATCATCATTAGTTATTTAGGTCAACATTGGATCATTCAGAGATCCTCACTGAACTTCTGGAGAGAGTTTGCTGCACTGAAAGTAAAGGGGCTGAATAATTTTGCATGCCCAATTTTTCAGTTTTTGATTTGTTAAAAAAGTTTGAAATATCCAATAAATGTCGTTCCACTTCATGATTGTGTCCCAGTTGTTGTTGATTCTTCACAAAAAAATACAGTTTTATATATTTATGTTTGAAGCCTTAAATGTGGCAAAAGGTCGCAAAGTTCAAGGGGGCCGAATACTTTCGCAAGGCACTGTATATTTTCCAACGGGGCTATACATTTGGGTGAGGTTTTTTTCTTGCCTGAGTAGCCTCATTTAACTGCCAACAATACAATTAAACCATCTAGTGTCAAATACAGGTAGCCTAGTCAAATAATTAACATCCAGTCACATGAACCATTACTCTCTCGCGGGAAATCCACTACGTATGTAGCCAAACGTAGCTGCTGCTCATTCCCTTTACTCACAAAATGATAAATGGGTTTTAAAAAGTAAGGCCATTGAGACACATACCATCTCTACTGGTAGTACTGTACTACACCTGCACCTGTCGACGACACAAGTTGTTCTGCTTCCACAAGCACATCCAATACTAGCATCAGTAATTCTACTTTTGTTGTTAGTCCAGCTAGCATCGACACTGACAGTTGTGAATCTGATGCAGCCGAAGAGCTGCACCCTTACCTGGGAAAGCACTGAACAACAGACAGGGACGTTGGACCATCGAAGAGGTGCAAATATGATGAGAACTACATTGATTTGGTGTTTATTTGCAGTATATTGGGAATAGTGCCTTTCCTCAGCCACAGTGTGTTATAGTACTTTTGCACATATCTCACAACTCAGTGAAACCTTCACTCTTGCGCAGACATTTAGAAATAAAACATGACAATTTGAAAAATAAGCCACATTAGTTTTTTTTTAGGGAGAACCACTGATCTAGACGGTCCCTGTAGGAGCAGTAGAGAATCAATGTGGAGATCGATGGAATCCCAGGGAGTCCTAATAGTCCTGCTCTCCTACTCTCCAGCTGGTCCATACACAAACATACACACACACACACACACACACCGACACACATACACACTCAGCAGGGGGCTCAGCAGACAGATGTCACACACTGGGTTCTCTACTGACACTTTTCATGACACCCTGCAACATTCTCTACCACCGTGGTTTACATTAACATGTGCATTTGTAAGGGTAGGTTATTAAAGTCTAACTGTTTGTCGCCAATGCTTTAAGTCTGTTGCTTCTTACTCAGCTACGTATCTCAAAAAAGTATCCTTGGATGTTCTCTGATCAGTCATACATACCATTGAGGTGAAGAGATGTATAGTTACTACACCTGGGCTGCTTCCTAAATGGCACCCTATTCCCTGTACAGTGCACTATTTAGAGAATATGGTGCCATCTGAGAGACAGACCTGGCAAGGGCCGAGTCTGAAGCTAAGGCTGAGGCTGGGGGATGGCTGGGGCTGAGGCTGGGGGGTGGCTGAGGCTTGTGCTGAAGGGATGGCTGAGGCTGGGGTGATGGCTGGAGCTGGGGCTGGGGCTAGGGGGATGGCTGAGGCAGATGGCTGGGGCTGGGGGGGATGGCTGAGGCTGGGGCTAGGGGGATGGCTGAGGCGGATGGCTGAGGCTGGGGCTGGGGGGATGGCTGAGGCGGATGGCTCAGGCTGGGGCTGGGGGGGATGGCTGAGGCGGATGGCTCAGGCTGGGGCTGGGGGGGATGGCTGAGGCAGATGGCTTAGGCTGAGGGGTATGGCTGAGGCTGAGGGGGATGGCTGAGGCTGGGGCTAGAGGGGGTGGCTTAGGCTAGGGCTGGGGAAGGTAATAATCATATTGTATAACTCCGGTTAATGAACACAGGACCAGTTGATCAACCATAAAGAATGATAGGGAGTCACTAGGAACCAGCTCATGAATTTGATCTACTTTGGCAGGACTCCATGTAGCATAAATCTGTAGTGACTCAAGTTCAGGCTGAGAGACAGTGAGAGTGAGTGAGTGATTTTCTCAGGTGAGTACATGCCATCATAGAATTGGAGTTTAGACAGAGAATTAGGATTAAATCCAGTGCATTTGGCTAGGTATTATCAGTATTTCCACTAGGATAAAAACAGTATACTTTATTCCTCTACAGGGTAACACACACACGGAAGCACACAAACACAGACGGAAGCACACACACACACACACACACGTGTAACTCCATTGTTCTCCTATTGAGTGGCTATTCTCTCTTCCCCTCTCTCTCTGTTCATCGGTATGCAGGCAGGGTCTTGCTGTAGCAGTGAGGGCAGTGGGGGCAGACTTGGCTGTTCTGTACCCTCTACATGTCTGCTAAATGACAGTAATTCTTTTCCTGGGCTGCAGACGACTCGTGCATGTTTTATTCCCACCTCCACCATCTGCCTGGCCACAGAACACTGTAGTGAATTCAAAAACAGACCAGTTCTCCTGTCCACATCTCTCCCTACTGGGATTCTCTATCCCCCAGTCACTCACTGAGGGGGCCCAGTCTTTATAACCAGTAACACTGGGATGTATGGAGAAATAGACAGATGATGAGATCTCACTGTGGTCCATTGCGATAGCTAACAATGGCTCACTCATGGCTCACTCACACGTGATGCGGAGAACGTTCTGGCACTAAATGTCTGCCGTGCATCCTCCAGGTGGGTGCTACACATCACCAATGTAAAGCACTTTCAGGTCTGGGTGGTCTGGGTTCTTGCACAAAATGGCTGCTGTTTGTGACGCTTCACCAGACCAGGATTCTATCTAACACATCAATGGTGGGCGGGTGAGTTATTCACCCTCCTCACACAATGCAAATCTATGTCAAATCAAAAGGAAAGGTACTGGATAAATACCATCCATCAAAACTAGGGGATATTGGGGAAATTGTATATTTTTGTATATTTTTATTCTGGAATTAGCAGATGGTGCGTTGGGTGGCATCTCTTTTCCAGCCATCCAAAGACAGGCTGTGCAGGCTTTTGTTCTAGCCCAGCCATAACAAACCAGATTCAACTAGTCAACGAATCATCAAGCCCTTGATTAGCTGAATTTCCCCAGGACCAGGCATGATTGAAGGTCATTGTTCTTCTGTGAATGGTTTTACTGTATTGCCCAGTGTTTCCTTTGGGTTTTGTGTGTGAAGCGGGGACAGTCGAGCCCATACACCGTAACATGCAGGGCAGCCAGAACTGACATTTCAATAGTCAAAGAAAGGTCATCGAGGGGATTGAAATCAATATGATCTGAAATATAATACCATCAATTCAATAGTTTTAAGTTTGGATCGTTGAGTTGCATGAACACACACACACACCTCTGCAACTCATCCTTGTTATTGCTCTCTAACACTCATTCATCAGTGGAGGTGTCAGGGACACCATGGCAACAGTATAATGGGGTTACCCTAATCCAATCCCAGGGGCAAGTGCGGCCCTGACAGAGAATGGTTCTGGGCCTGAGTCCTATTCAAGTCAAGACTAATGTGTCAGAGAGCACAGACACTGGAGAAAGCCGACGCTGTCTTGATTGCCCTGTTTACTCTGCCCCTCTCGCCTCTATTCAATACCCCACCTTATGTTCTCCTCCTCTCGCCTCTATTCAATACCCCACTTTATGTTCTCCTCCTCTCGCCTCTATTCAATACCCCACCTTATGTTCTCCTCCTTTCTCCTCTATTCAATACCCCACTTTATGTTCTCCTCCTCTCTCCTCTATTCAATACCCCACTTTATGTTCTCCTCCTCTCTCCTCTATTCAATACCCCACCTTATCTTCTCCTCCTCTCTCCTCTATTCAATACCCCACCTTATGTTCTCCTCCTCTCTCGCCTCTATTCAATACCCCACTTTATGTTCTCCTCCTCTCTCCTCTATTCAATACCCCACCTTATCTTCTCCTCCTCTCTCCTCTATTCAATACCCCACTTTATCTTCTCCTCCTCTCTCCTCTATTCAATACCCCACCTTATCTTCTCCTCCTCTCTCCTCTATTCAATACCCCACCTTATGTTCTCCTCCTCTCTCCTCTATTCAATACCCCACCTTATCTTCTCCTCCTCTCTCCTCTATTCAATACCCCACTTTATCTTCTCCTCCTCTCTCCTCTATTCAATACCCCACTTTATGTTCTCCTCCTCTCTCCTCTATTCAATACCCCACTTTATGTTCTCCTCCTCTCTCCTCTATTCAATACCCCACTTTATGTTCTCCTCCTCTCTCCTCTATTCAATACCCCACTTTATGTTCTCCTCCTCTCTCCTCTATTCAATACCCCACCTTATCTTCTCCTCCTCTCTCCTCTATTCAATACCCCACTTTATGTTCTCCTCCTCTCTCCTCTATTCAATACCCCACTTTATGTTCTCCTCCTCTCTCCTCTATTCAATACCCCACTTTATGTTCTCCTCCTCTCTCCTCTATTCAATACCCCACTTTATGTTCTCCTCCTCTCTCCTCTATTCAATACCCCACTTTATGTTCTCCTCCTCTCTCCTCTATTCAATACCCCACCTTATCTTCTCCTCCTCTCTCCTCTATTCAATACCCCACCTTATGTTCTCCTCCTCTCTCGCCTCTATTCAATACCCCACTTTATGTTCTCCTCCTCTCTCGCCTCTATTCAATACCCCACTTTATGTTCTCCTCCTCTCTCGCCTCTATTCAATACCCCACTTTATGTTCTCCTCCTCTCGCCTCTATTCAATACCCCACCTTATCTTCTCCTCCTCTCTCCTCTATTCAATACCCCACTTTATGTTCTCCTCCTCTCTCCTCTATTCAATACCCCACTTTATGTTCTCCTCCTCTCTCCTCTATCCAATACCCCACTTTATGTTCTCCTCCTCTCTCCTCTATTCAATACCCCACTTTATGTTCTCCTCCTCTCTCCTCTATTCAATACCCCACCTTATGTTCTCCTCCTCTCTCCTCTATTCAATACCCCACCTTATCTTCTCCTCCTCTCTCCTCTATTCAATACCCCACTTTATGTTCTCCTCCTCTATTCAATACCCCACCTTATCTTCTCCTCTCTCCTCTATTCAATACCCCACTTTATGTTCTCCTCCTCTCTCCTCTATTCAATACCCCACCTTATCTTCTCCTCCTCTCTCCTCTATTCAATACCCCACTTTATGTTCTCCTCCTCTATTCAAACCCACTTTGTTCTCCTCCCCTCTCTCCTCTATTCAATACCCCACTTTATCTTCTCCTGCTCTCTCTCCCCTATTCAATACCCCACTTTATGTTATCCTCCTCTATTCAAAACCACCTTTGTCATCCTCTTCAATACCCCACTTTATGTTCTCCTGCTCTCTCTCCCCTATTCAATACCCCACTTTATGTTCTCCTCTCTCTCCTCTATTCAATACCCCACTTTGTTCTCCTGCTCTCTCTCCTCTATTCAATACCCCACTTTTTGTTCTCCTCCTCTATTCAATACCCCACTTTATGTTCTCCTGCTCTCTCTCCTCTATTCAATACCCCACTTTTTGTTGTCCTCCTCTCTCTCCTCTATTCAATACCCCACTTTATGTTCTCCTCCTCTCTCTCCTCTATTCAATACCCCACTTTATGTTCTCCTCCTCTATTCAATAACCCACTTTGTTCTCCTGCTCTCTCTCCTCTATTCAATACCCCACTTTATGTTCTCCTCCTCTATTCAATAACCCACTTTATGTTCTCCTCTCTCTCCTCTATTCAATACCCCACTTTTTTTTTACCCCACTTCTCTCCTTTCTCCCCCCTTCCCTCTTTCATTCTACTTGTCCTTTTCTCCCCCCTTCCCTCTCTCATTCTACTTGTCCTTTTCTCCCCCCTTCCCTCTCTCATTCTACTTGTCCTTTTCTCCCCCCTTCTCTCTCTCATTCTACTTGTCCTTTTCTTCCCCCTTCCCTCTCTCATTCTACTTGTCCTTTCTTTCCCCTTCCCTCTCTCATTCTACTTGTCCTTTCTTTCCCCTTCCCTCTCTCATTCTACTTGTCCTTTTCTCCCCCCTTCCCTCTCTCATTCTACTTGTCCTTTCTTTCCCCTTCCCTCTCTCATTTTACTTGTCCTTTTCTCCCCCTTCCCTCTCTCATTCTACTTGTCCTTTCTTTCCCCTTCCCTCTCTCATTCTACTTGTCCTTTTCTCCCCTTCCCTCTTTCATTCTACTTGTCCTTTTCTCCCCCCTTCCCTCTCTCATTCTACTTGTCCTTTTCTCCCCCCTTCCCTCTCTCATTCTACTTGTCCTTTTCTCCCCCCTTCCCTCTCTCATTCTACTTGTCCTTTTCTCCCCCCTTCCCTCTCTCATTCTACTTGTCCTTTTCTCCCCCCTTCCCTCTCTCATTCTACTTGTCCTTTTCTCCCCCCTTCCCTCTCTCATTCTACTTGTCCTTTTCTCCCCCTTCCCTCTCTCATTCTACTTGTCCTTTTCTTTCCCCTTCCCTCTCTCATTCTACTTGTCCTTTTCTCCCCCCTTCCCTCTCTCATTCTACTTGTCCTTTCTTTCCCCTTCCCTCTCTCATTTTACTTGTCCTTTTCTCCCCTTCCCTCTTTCATTCTACTTGTCCTTTTCTCCCCCCTTCCCTCTCTCATTCTACTTGTCCTTTTCTCCCCCCTTCCCTCTCTCATTCTACTTGTCCTTTTCTCCCCCCTTCCCTCTCTCATTCTACTTGTCCTTTTCCTTCCATCTCCCACCTAGGATTGAATTAGTACGTTTGGATATCTTCCTGTCGAAGACCTGGCCCAGAGACAATCTAAAGTAATAAATCAGGAACTGGCATCGGGCGCTCTCACACACGTACACTGGCACAAGCTTGCATCGACACACTCATTCACACACTCATTCACACAAACACATGGTCACCTTATCTCTCAGTGAAAATAAAAGGAGAGGAGATGAGGATAGGGAAGTTTAAAAATAGGGATGAGTGATAGAGAATTAAAGGGAGGAGTAGAAGAAGTGAAATGTAGTATCTACATATAGGGTGTGTTCATAAATTCACTCCGGAGTGCCAGAGTGCGCTCATAAATTCAGAGCATTGTTCATAAATTCAGAGGTTTTGCTCTCGGGTCATTCAGAGCGCACACTGGATGCTCTGGCCAAGGAGTAGGGTTGATCAAAGCGTTCTGACCTCACAACGGCAGTCAAGCACCCAAGCTAACTGGCTAAAGTTGGCTAGCTTGCTATCTAGCTACTTCCAGACTCAAATGAGAGAACAAATGAGAGTTATATTCTTATGCTGTGGCTAAATGAAACATTATTCTTTTGTTTCCTCACAGTCAATAAATGTCCATTAATTGAATGACAGGCTGAAAGTACAGGAAATATTCAGCCACCATTAAAAAACATGTTCCCTCATTAAAAGCCTTCTTCAGGGTGCCTGGTCCAATCACAACCCTCCATACTGAGTGAGTGACTTCCAGAGGGACACAGTGGCAGCTTGTTAAGGAGAACAGTTTTTAACAGTGGGGGGAAATGGTGTGTAACTCCTGTCACTGGTTCTGCATAAAAGAGAAGCAAGGGACTAGCCTGGGGCCATCTGCATTTGCGGGTGGGGGAAGGGAATGGGGTAGTGATGAAATTTGCATCCCTTTGACACCGCATCTCTGTACAGCAGAGCAAGAGACGACGGTGACTGGTAGGGAGGCACAGCATGTCAGCGGTATAGGATATCCAAATTTGGGTTGGTACATAGTGTGAAAAGCGTGTGAACCATGCAAGTTCTAAATTCTTTACAACGTGTCATATCTCTAGAACAGCAACAGACCCATGCATTTCATACAAATAACTATAGTATTCAATCAACTAATTCATTTTATTTACATAGCTAACACTTTTCACATCTTCATTTGCCACAAAGTACTGAGCAGCGTAGGCCAGCACGCTCAAAAGAGCTAGCAACAGGTGACAGTTAAGTCCTACCGGTGGTAATGTCCCTACCACCTAACACCAGTAGTTTTGTCTTTACACAGAAATGCAAAGATGTTCAGTCCCCAGATGATATAGCACAAGGAAATATTGTTAATGACCATGGTTTGTTATTCTGTAGTCTTCATGACTATTCTACATTGTGCGGAAATCTTGCTGACTGAAAATATATGCTCCTTTATTTCTCACTCTATCCCTCTCTTTCCTTCCTGTGTTTCTGTTAATTGGACACAGAAAGTCTGCTGCAGAGGAGAGAAGGCTGGCTAACCGCAGAGCCGATCTCAGTTTCCTATTTAGCCCTGTTGTCACACATGGAATGTGCTCTTTCCATGACATTGACTGACCAGGTGAAAGCTACGATCCCTTATTGGTACCACTTGATAAACCCACTTCAATCAGTGTAGATGAAGCGGAGGAGACAGGTTAAAAGCAGATGATGATGTGCAAGTAGAGATACTGGTGTGCAAAATAGCAAGAAAGTAAATAAAAACAATGATGGGATGAGGTAGGTAGATTGGGTGGGCTATTTACCGATGGACTATGTACAGCTGCAGCGATCGGTTAGCTGCTCAGATAGCTGATGTTTAAAGTTAATGAGGGAAATATAAGTCTCCAGCTTCAGCGATTTTTGCAATTCGTTCCAGTCACTGGCAGCAGAGAACTGGAAAGAAAGGCGGCCAAATGAGGTGTTGGCTTTGGGGATGACCAGTGAGATATACCTGCTGGAGCGATGCTACGGGGGGGGTGTTGTTATCTTGACCAGTGAGCTGAGATAAGGCGGGGCTTTACCTAGCAGAGACTTGTAGATGACCTGGAGCCAGTGGGTCTGGCGACGAATATGTAGCGAGGGCCAGCCGACTAGAGCATACAGGCCGCAGGGGTGGGTGGTATAAGGGGCTTTGGTAACAAAACGGATGGCACTGTGATAACGGATGGCTGCCTTATTATTATTCGACCATGCTGGTCATTTATGAACATTTGAACATCTTGGCCATGTTCTGTTATAATCTCCACCCGGCACAGCCAGAAGAGGACTGGCCACCCCACATAGCCTGGTTCCACTCTAGGTTTCTTCCTAGGTTTTGGCCTTTCTAGGGAGTTTTTCCTAGCCACCGTGCTTCTACACCTGCAATGCTTGCTGTTTGGGGTTTTAGGCTGGGTTTCTGTACAGCACTTTGAGATATCAGCTGATGTACGAAGGGCTATATAAATAAATTTGATTTGATAGACTGCATCCAGTTTGCTGAGTAGAGTATTGGAAGCTATTTTATCGATGACATCGCCAAGGTCGAGGATCGGTAGGATAGTCAGTTTTACGAGGGTAAGTTTGGCGGCGTGAGTGAAGGAGGCTTTGTCACGAAATAGAAAGCCAATTCCAGATTTGATTTTGGATTGGAGATGTTTAATATGAGTCTGTAAGGAGAGTTTTACAGTCTAGCCAGACCTCTAGGTATTTGTAGTTGTCCACATATTCTAAGTCTGAACCGTCCAGGGTGTTGATGCTAGTCGGGCGGGCGGGTGCGGGCAGCGAACGGTTGAAAAGTTGAAAAGCATATATTTGGTTTTACTAGCGTTTAAGTGCAGTTGGAGGCCACAGAAGGAGAGTTGTATGGCATTGAAGCTCGTTTGGAGGTTAGTTAACACAGTGTCCAAAGAAGAGCCAGATGTATACAGAATGGTGTCGTCTGCGTAGAGTTGGATCAGGGAATGCCCCCAGCAAGAGCGACATCATTGATATATACAGAGAAAAGAGTCGGCCCGAGAATTGAACCCTGTGGTACACCCATAGAGACTGCCAGAGTTCCAGACAACAGGCACACTGAAATCTGTCTGCAAAGTAGTTGGTGAACCATGCGAGGCAGTCATTTGAGAAACAAAGGCTATTGAGTCTGCCGATAAGAATACGGTGATTGAGTCGAATGCCTTGGCCAGGTCGATGAAGACTGCTTGAGCGTGGCTGACGTGCACCCGTGACCAGCTCGGAAACCGGATTGCACAGCGGAGAAGGTACGATGGGATTCGAAATGGTCGGTGATCTGTTTATTAACTTGGCTTTAGAAGACTTTAGAGAGGCAGGGCAGGATGGATATAGGTCTGCAACAGTTTGGGTCTAGAGTGTCACCCCCGTTGAAGAGGGGGATGACCGCGGCAGCTTTCCAATTTTTAGGGATCTTGGACGATACGAAAGAGAGGTTGAACAGACTGTAATAGGGGTTGCAACAATGACGGCGGAAAGTTTTAGAAAGAGAGGGTCCAGATTGTCTAGCCCAGCTGATTTGTACGGGTCCAGGTTTTGCAGCTCTTTCAGAACATCTGCTATCTGGATTTGGGTGAAGCTAGGGAGTCTCGGGCAAGTAGCTGCGAGGGGGCGGAGCTGTTGGCCGGGGTTGGGGTAGCCAGAAGGAAAGCATGGCCAGCCGTAGAGAAAATATTATTGAAATTTTGATTATCATGGATTTATCGGTGGTGACCGTGTTACCTAGCCTCAGTGCAGTGGGCAGCTGGGAGGAGGTGCTCTTCTTCTCCATGGACTTTAGTGTCCCAAACTTTTTGGAGTTAGAGCTACAGGATGCAAATTTCTGCTTGAAAAGGATAGCCTTTGCTTTCCTGACTGACTGTGTGTATTGGTTCCTGACTTCCCTGAACAGTTGCATATCACGGGGACTATTCGATGCTATTGCAGTCCGCCACAGGATGTTTTTGTGCTGGTCAAGGGCAGTCAGGTCTGGAGTGAACCAAGGGCTATATCTGTTCTTAGTTCTACATTTTTTGAAAGGGGCATGTTTATTTAAGATGGTGAGGAAATTACTTTTAAAGAATAACCAGGCATCCTCAACTGACGGGATGAGGTCAATATACTTCCTGGATACCCAGGCCAGGTCAATTAGAAAGGTGTCACAACTCTGACCGAAGGTGGCTCCCCTTCCCGTTCGGGTGGGGCTCGGCGGTCGCCGTCGCCGGCCTACTAGCTGCCACTGATTATTTTCTCCCCCTCCTTATGTGTTTATTGAGTACACCTGTTTTGAGTTGGGTATAATTAGTGAGGCTTTATTAGTCAGCCGGCCCGCCTGGTTCTTTGTGCGGGATTGATTATTGTAACCCTGGTGTTTGCATTCGATGTACATGTTCGTGTATTTAGTGCTAGACTGTTTTCGTTTCCCTGTGTCTGGGGCATTTGGTTTGAGTAAGGGGGTTGACCGTAGTTCACCGTGTGTGTATTAAAGTAGCACTTTATTGAACTCTGCTTTCCTGCGCCTGATTTCACCCTCACGACACCCAGGACCTTGCAAAAGGCCTGCTCACAGAAGTGTTTTAGGGAGCGTTTGACAGTGATGAGGGGTGGTCGTTTGACCACGGATCCAAAGCGGATACAGGCAATGAGGCAGTGATCGCTGAGATCCTGATTGAAAACAGCAGAGGTATATTTGGAGGGCAAGTTGGTCAGGATAATATCTATAAGGGTGCCCATGTTTACGGATTTAGGGTTGTACCTGGTGGGTTCCTTGATGATTTGTGTGAGATTGAAGACATCTAGCTTAGATTGTGGGACTGCCAGGGTGTTAGGCATATCCCAGTTTAGGTCACCTAACAGAACAAACTCTGAAGATGGATGAGGGGCAATCAATTCACATATGGTGTCCAGGGCACAGCTGGGAGCTGAGGAGGGTCGATAACAGGCGGCAACAGTGAGAGACTTATTTCTGGAGAGATACATTTTTAAAATTAGAAGTTCGAACTCTTTGGGCATAGACCTGGAAAGTATGACAGAACTTTGCAGGCTATCTCTGCAATAGATTGCAACTCCTCCCCCGTTGGCAGTTCTATCTTGACGGAAAATGTTGTAGTTGGGTATGGAAATCTCTAAATTTTTGGTGGCCTTCCTAAGCCAGGATTCAGACACAGCAAGGACATCAGGGTTGGTGGAGTGTTCTAAAGCAGTGAGTAAACAAACTTAGGGAGGAGGCTTCTGATGTTAACATGAAACCAAGGCTTTTTCGATTACAGAAGTCAACTAATGAGAGTGCCTGGGGACACGCGGGGCCTGGGTTAACCTCCACATCACCTGAGGAACAGAGGAATAGCATGAGGGTATGGCTAAAGGCTATCGAAACTGGTCGTCTAGTGCGTTGGGGACAGAGAATAAAAGGTGCAGATTTCTGGGCGTGGTAGAATATATTCAGGGCATAATATGCAGACAGGGGTATGGTGTGGTGCGGGTACAGTGAGGGTAAGCCCACGCACGAGTGACGATAAGAGAGGTTGCATCTCTGGACGTGCAGGTTATACTGGGTGAGACAGATAAACAAAAAAATAAACAAAATGGAGTACCGTGATAAATGAACAGTCCAGCAGGCATCAGCTATGTAGCCAAGTGATCATATGGTCCAGTGAACAGCAATAGATAGAGCAGGGACACCCTAGAGCACTATATTTACATTTGAATGCTTAACAGGACAGGAAAATTGTCAAATTCACTCACTTATCAAGAGAACATCCCTGGTCATCCCTACTGACTCTGATCTGGCAGATTCACTTATTAACACAAATGCTTTGTTTGTAAAGATGTTGGAGTGTTCCCCTGGCTATCCGTATATAGAAGTAAACAAGATAATGTTGCCGTCTGGTTGGCTTAATATAAGGAATTTGAAATGATTTATACTTTTACTTTTGATACTTAAGTATATTTTAGCAGTTACATTTACTTTTGATACTTAACTATATTTAAAACCAAATACTTTTAGACTTTTATTCAAGTAGTATTTTACTGGGTGACTCACTTTTACTTGAGTCGTTTTCGATTAAGGTATCTTTACTTTTACTCAAGTATGACAATTGGATACTTTTTCCACCACTGGGTAGGAGGGTCCAGGCGCACCAGTTTGTGTCAAGACACACGCTCAACAGTTCCCGTGTGTATCTAGAGTGGTCTGACACCAAAAGGACATCCACCACCCAAAGGACACAACTTTGGGAAGCATTGGATTCAACACGGGCCAGCATCTCTGTGGAAAGCTTTCAACACCTTGTAGAGTCCTTGGCCTGATGTTTTGAGGCTGTTCTGAGGGCAAATGGAGTGCAACTCAATATTAGGAAGGTGTTCTTCATGTTTGGTATACTCAGTGTATTATTCACTGTGTTATTTATCCTGCCTTTTGCCAATCACCATACTACTCTGTGTATTATTGACTGTGTTATTTATCCTGCCTTTGGCCAATCACCATACTACTCCGTGTATTATTCACTGTGTTATTTATCCTGCCTTTGGCCAATCACCATACCCTGAATACATGTACAAAGTCTGACTTCTCTTACCTACACTATTACAAAAAAATGGTTCCTAATGGGTTCTTCGGCTGTCCCCATAGAAAACCCTTTTTGGTTCCATATAGAACCCTCTGTGGAAAGGGTTCTACATGGAACCCAAAGGGGATTTACTTAGAACCAAAAGGGTTCTTCAAAGGGTTCTCCTATGGGGACAGCCGAAGAACACTTTTAGATATCTAGATATTCTAGATATCACCTCTGCAACTCAGCGTATGTATCACATTGTTTGAAAACACACGTTGTTTGAGAAAGAACCCATTTTCTAATGAAAATCCATCTAGTCAATAACTGAACACAGCGTAGCTTCTATACATTTTCTTTTTTTTAAACATTCTTTACTGTGGTCCTTTACTGTGAACAGTAGGACTGGTAAGGCCAAGTGGCAGAAAGGCATTGAGAAGAGTGTTTTTACTCTATTTATCCCTTTCCACATAACACGATTTCCTCTTGTCAAAATGATCATCCTGGGGATGTTGAAACTGCACTTGGTTGCCCTGTTACTATGCATAACCATTCTGACTAGCTCTAACGGAACAGCTTTGACCTTTGTGACCCAATGATTGTGAAAGTATAAAAATAAATGCTACGTGTAACACTGCTCTATCAAGTTTATAGGCCTCTAAATGTTATCCTGGCTTTTTAAAAGGTTTATTTGTCAAATGAATAAAAAGATGAGTCTGTTGTGTTTCCATGGGGTATAACTTATGGACAACTTTCTCAGTGTGTCAGGCGCTTTAACTCTCTGTCCTGGAGGACATATTCATTTGGTACCCTTAAATAAAGTCCTTTATATAAAGCTGGAGTTAAATAATGAGAGCTGCTCCCGCCCTGATGTCCCCCCTTCGGCTTGAAATTAACTTCTCGCTTTTATTAATGTCCCCTTATCGCTCATCGCGCTCACTGACCCGTCTCGCCCCTTCCCACTCAACCAGAGAGAGCGCTCTAGCAAGTGGTCGCTCTCTGCAAATGTAATTGAGGGCAATTTTCAAATTAAATTTTCAAAACCCTCCTCGATCTCCGTGAGGCAGGTGGCGGGAGGGGAGTGGAGAGTGGGGAGCGGATGTCTTGATCGGGTTTTGTGGGCAGGTACCCCGGGTCGAAGAGGTGGAATGATGAACGAGGGGCATTAATCTCCATGACAGGGAGAGGAGTTAGCGCCAGTGATAGCACGGCTAACGGCTTTAATTAGCATTTAATCAGACGCCCCGGGGCCGTTGGAGGGGAGAGGAGAAGATCAAACTGTAACAGCCATGGAAGAGGAGAAAGAAGACAGTCCCACTGGTGACCAAACTGCTGGCAGCACTGCTCGCTAGCATATCACGAAGAGGCCTATGATCTCTCCTCATGTATGGTGGTTTAGATTAGTACAATGGCTAGGTAACTATTCTCTTGTGCCATAAAGATCCAGACCTAATATAAAGGTCTATCAAATTTAAACAGCCAGAGAAGAGGAGGAGATCCCACTGGTGATCAGAACACTACGCACTGCTGCGGAGTAGCCCAGTGAGCATGCACACTTGCTTTTCATAGGTTGTTGTATGTTGTCCTTGGGTAGGTTCCTGGTTTAAATCTGGCTCAAAGGACCATAAAAAACTGATGCCACCTTGAAACCATCGACACCTCTTTCGGAGTCCCCCGATTAACAGGTCTTCATATATACAGTCATTGTACAAGGGGCCACTCATTTCCAGAGAGGATAGACTCAAAGACATGCACCTTTTCCCATTCTAATGTAGTATCCTTGATTTCACCCTGACACTTGTGACAAGATGCATTAGGTATGTCTGTCTCTGCAAAATGTTTCTAGTGTAGAACTAATGGTTCTCCCCACTAGACATGTAGGATTAGGGTGATATCTGAAAGTGATTTGGCGGATGAGTGAGTGAGTGAGAGAGAGAGAGAAGTGTGAGTTGATGGGGATGAAAAGGGCTTTTGACACAATGTCATTAGAAGTATATAGTGAGACCGGTCTGTTCAGGCTGCCATACTGTAGGGACGTCATTAACACCTGTTACTGAACAGGGTCCTATGCTATGGTCAGTACCACATACACACATGGACATAGGCACAGACACAAGAGCACAGCTAACTGACAAGCCATTTTCTCTCAACGCCGTCAATGTTACATGCATCAAGACAACACAACAAATGGACAGGTCTAACTTCTCTTTGATTGATGTTTGTAAAGTGTACACTGGGAGTCGGGAAGCACGTTCAGGGAGTGAATCATTTAACAAACTAACATGGACAAAACAAAAAACACGAGCAATGCACAGACATGAAACACTGAAAAGGAAACAATGCCTGGGGACAGACCTAAAGGGAGTGACATATATAGGGAAGGTAATCAAGGAGTTGGTGGAGTCCAGGTGAGTCTGGTTAGGCGCTGGTGCGTGTAATGATGGTGACAGGTGTGCGTAATAATGAGCAGCCTGGTGACCTAGAGCGCCAGGGAGAGAGTATACGTGACAATGTTATTTTCATCAGGAATATATACATTCTGAGTATCCATGTGCACTGCCAACAAATTAACCTAATTACAGTACCAACACACACACACACAGTAGGCCTACATTCGGAAAGTATTCAACTTTTCCACATTGTTACGTTACAACTTTATTCTAAAATCGATTCAATCTACACACAATACCCCATAATGACAAAGCGCGAACAGGTTTTTAGAAATATACCTTATTTACATAAGTATTCAGACCCTTTGCTATGAGACTCGAAATTGAGTTCAGGTGCATCATGTTTCCATTGATCATCCTTGAGATGTTTCTACAACTTGATTGGAGTCCATCTGTGTTAAATTCAAATGATAGGACATGATTTGGAAAGGTCCCACAGTTGACAGTACATATCAGCGCAAAAACCAAGCCATGAGGTTGAAGGAATTGTCCGTAGAGCTCCGAGACAGGATGGTGTCGAGACACAGATCTGGGGAAGGGTACCAAAACATTTCTGCAGCATTGAAGGTCCCCAAAAACACAGTGGCCTCCATCATTCTTAAATGGAAGAAGTTTGGAACCACCAAGACTCTTCCTAGAGCTGGCCGCCCGACCAAACAGAGCAATCAAGGGAGAAGGGCCTTGGTCAGGGAGGTGACCAAGAACCCGATGGTCACTCTGACAGAGCTCCAGAGTTCCTCTGTAGAGATGGGAGAACCTTCCAGAAGGACAACCATCTCTGCAGCAATCAGACCTTTAATCAGACCTTTATGGTAGTGGCCAGACAGAAGCCACTCCTCAGTAAAAGGCACGACAGCCCGCTTGGAGTTTGCCAAAAAAGGTACCTAAAAGGACTCTCAGACCATGAGAAACAAAATTCTCTGGTCTGATGAAACTAAGATTGCACTCTTTGACCTGAATGCCAAGCGTCACATCTGAGGAAACCAGGCACCGCTCATCACCTGGCCAATACCATCCCAAGCATGGTGGTGGCAGCATCATTAATTGGGGGTGTTTTTCAGCGGCGGGGACTGGGAGACTAGTCAGGATCAAGGGAAAGGGGAACGGAGCAGAGTACAGAGAGATCCTTGATGAAAACTTGCTCCAGAGCACTCAGGACCTCAGACTGGGGTGAAGGTTCACCTTCCAACAGGACAACGACGCTAAACACACAGCCAAGACACCGAAGGAGTGGCATCGGCCAAAGTCTCTGAATGTCCTTGAGTGGCCCAACCAGAGCCCAGACATGAACCTTATCAAACATCTCTGTAGAGATCTGAAAATAGTTGTGCAGCGACGCTCCCCATCCAACCTAATAGAACTTGAGAGGATCTGCAGAGAATTGTAGTAACTCCCCAAATACAGGTGTGCCAAGCTTGAAGCATCATACCCAAGAAGACTCAAGGCTGTAATCGCTACTAAAGGTGCTTCAACAACACTGAGTAAAAGGTCTGAATACTTAAACTGTTTTTGCTTTGTCATTATTGATGAGGGGAAAAATGGCTTAATCCATTTTAGAATAAGGCTGTATCGTACCAATGTGGAAAAAGTGAAGCGGTCTGAATACTTTCCGAATGCACTGGTTACACACACACACACACACACACACACACACACACACACACACACACACACACACACACACACACACACACAGCTTGTGCTGCTGTGTTGCTGTACCCACCTCTGTGTGTTTGTGCCTTATTACTGTTCACACACAGACAGTTTCAGTGATTGTGTCAATATTTAATGAGTGACGGGAGTCTGGGGACCCCACGGCTGTCAGGAGTCTGTCTGGAAGTACCACCTGTTCCCAAATCCCCAAACACACACACACTAACTAATAAACCTGTGGGGAATTGGGGATGCTGTGGCAACATTGTCAATGCTACATACCTGTAAACAGGTGTGTGGTATAGACTGGTCCAAATTTGATTCACAAACTATGGATGTCATTGAATACTATTGTGATAGAGTTGAAAACTGCATACAGAACAACTGGATCCAGTGAGTGATTCTTAGTGATTTTCCTGATTGAGCTGCACTCGCTGGTCTGTTTCTATGCCGACCATCCTTTTTGAGCAACCTTGTGTATCAGAATGAGATGTACTGTAACCACACGAATACAAAACCAAGGAGGCCAAAATGTACCTTTAAAAAAAACTAACTTTAATTAAAACAAACAAAAAAAAGATTATAAAACAGTGATTTTAGTTACATAAATAAATTGATATCGGTGAATCAAATCTTAATTTCATAAGCATGTATACATGAATCATTACAATAAATAAAGTGTGAAAACAGAAGATTCCATTTCCTACACGAACAGAAGAAAAAAAATCAGCTAGAGAGAAAGAGGAAATCCACTCATTAGAGGACGAGACACACAGGACAACGTTTTCCACCAAACACACAAGGAAATGCTTCGTTAAAAGCACAGTGTTTACAGAGCCATTCAGTTACTAATTAAGGACACTAAAGCTGGGACCAAGGTGGCTTGGCTTTCACTTCTTGGAACGTGTTTGGTTGTTAGAACTCCTGTTCGGTTACTTCAAAACAAGGCAAGAGAGAAGGCTGTTCATTCTTTACAGAACAAAAGAGAAAGCACTTCAACAAAAAAACAGAAAAATAAAGAAACAAGACAAGTTATTAGTACAATAGCCGGACCTCGTACAGGAAGACACACACACTGGTCTGGTCTGTGGCGTGTTCAGAGGCAAGCGGACATTTCAGCGGAGCACAACTCTTGTCCTGAAGGGTGACAGCCCTGCTGGTTTTAATAGATCAGTTAGTATCACTGACTGACCTAGCTTTCACACCACTGATTAGCCAGATATAACTCTAAAAAGTCTGGGATTACCAGATAAGGAAGAGAACCAGCAGACCCCGTGGCCTTCGAGGACCAGAGTTATACACAACTGGATGTTGGTCATTTCTCAACAGCTGATCATTGTTATGATGCCACGTAATGAAAAATCAATGCTCGTGTTTTCATATGACATTTCAATGGAACACTGTACATCAGTCAAATACATAAATCTGTTTCTTTGTGAAAAGTAACCCTTGAGAGAACAAGATAATATTTTCACTGTGCTCCAATACCTTGAATAGACACCAAATCAAACTGTTGATAGCAGTTCAATAATCTGAACCAATGTCTTAGTACTGACACTACCCTTGTGAGCCTACAGTAACCCTCCATTAGCAAGGCCAATGTGATGTGTTCTGTGGTAAAAAAATGTAATTGAAAGAAAAAACACTAAGAGAAAAAGAGCAAGCTACAGCGGCTTCAAGTATTTCACATTACATAGAATACTCTGTATAAATTAGTTAACATATACTTTTGAATCCTCCATATTCAGACTTACACTATTGTAGATATACACAGTACAATACATGCTTGCTCGTATCATTGTTTCCTGTACTCATTCCTTCTTCCTGTTAGTTTTAGAGAAATCCCTGAGAACGTCTTTTGACAGTTGCTGAAGGTTATACACAGAATAGGCCTATTAAAACTGTATTATAATGGAATTCTAATTATCCTATGGTTCCACATGCACAGAAGTATTGACACTGGCCCATTCTGGAGCTACACTCACCGATTCTACAGATGTGTGATTCTAATTTGAGCCTGTTTGCTACAGCAGGAAAATAATCCTGCAGCAACAGGAAATTTGAACTATGTATAAAATAAATTGACATTTTTGTAGGGGTTGATACATTTTTCATAAGGGAAAATCAAGTCAGAAATTGTGGAAAAGTGGAAATTAAACCACTTTAAACCTCAAAATACAAGTAAAACATTTCCTGTATTGCAGGTGATCCAATTAAGATCCTACATCTGTACAACTAGAACCCTGGTAACTTTGGCACTGTAATTAGTTACCCAGCCTGTATTCTTGTGAACACAGAAACAGCCAGGTCACCAGGTTAGTTTTGTGAATACATAAACAGTCAGGTAACCCGGCTAGTCTTGTGAAGGTTAGTCTTGTGAATACATAAACAGTCAGGTAACCCGGCTAGTCTTGTGAAGGTTAGTCTTGTGAATACAGAAACAGTCAGGTAACCCGGCTAGTCTTGTGAAGGTTAGTCTTGTGAATACATAAACAGTCAGGTAACCCGGCTAGTCTTGTGAAGGTTAGTCTTGTGAATACATAAACAGTCAGGTAACCCGGCTAGTCTTGTGAAGGTTAGTCTTGTGAATACATAAACAGTCAGGTAACCCGGCTAGTCTTGTGAAGGTTAGTCTTGTGAATACAGAAACAGTCAGGTAACCTGGCTAGTCTTGTGAAGGTTAGTCTTGTGAATACAGAAACAGTCAGGTAACCTGGCTAGTCTTGTGAAGGTTAGTCTTGTGAATACATAAACAGTCAGGTAACCCGGCTAGTCTTGTGAAGGTTAGTCTTGTGAATACATAAACAGTCAGGTAACCCGGCTAGTCTTGTGAAGGTTAGTCTTGTGAATACATAAACAGTCAGGTAACCCGGCTAGTCTTGTGAAGGTTAGTCTTGTGAATACAGAAACAGTCAGGTAACCCGGCTAGTCTCCAGCAACTGTTCATCTAAGACTTGAACCAGTAACTAACCCACAATTACAGGTTTGTTGGTTTTAAGTACATTGTGCACTGTAAAAATATATATATATATATATCCTGTTGTTTTTACGGTAACTTACTGGCAGCCAGTTAGTTACCTGTAAGTTACTGTAAAAAAGATTACCATAAATTCCAAAGAAACTTTTGTTTAACGGTACATTACTCTAAACTTTACTGTAAACATTATTTGTTGTTACAGTGTGGGATATTTCTGGCATAATACATCAAATGCTGGTACTCTTGATAATACTCCATATCCTCATCTTATGGCCCATGTGCCATTACTGTAGTCCTGCATTGTTGTCCTTAATCTAACACAGATAGTTATGATTACTGCATCTGAAACAACACCAGTCTGTTAAGACTATTTTTCCAAAACTAGAATCTAACTAATACCTATGACACAGAGAAAACACAAGTGGCGAGTCAACAGAAATACTAAATGGTGGTTTTCTCACGGAGCCAGGCTGTGCAGTGCTTCCAATAGTCAGGTCTGTGTGGTTTTAAAGCCATAGTATCTCTTTGAGGCTGCCAATGTGTTTTTATACAAGCGCTTTCGCACAAGGGACTTTAAGCCACTTGACATATACTCAGTATAAAACCAAGATATAAAACAGGGGGATGCTAATAATAATAAACGTTTCTGTTATCTGCTTTTTCCTCTCGCACACACATGGAAAAACACACGCAACATTCACAACGTGACATTTCCTCTTCTGAAAATAAAACACACATAGTATTGTACACAGTAATAATAATAATGGTAATAATGTTTATAACAATAACAGCAAGAATGATAATACTGTGTGGCTCTGGAAATAGTTTTTTCCTTCTTCTTTTGCTTTGTCCTCCAACTCTTTACTTGTCCATGTTTAAGTCCAAAGAAGTTCAAAAGGCAGACTCAAGTTAATATAAAAGTACTAGGAGCCGACCCTGGTCAGCCGAACCTCCCCCTCGGGGCCGACCCTGGTCAGCCGAACCTCTCCCTCGGGGCCGACCCTGGTCAGCCGAACCTCTCCCTCGGGGCCGACCCTGGTCAGCCGAACCTCTCCCTCGGGGCCGACCCTGGTCAGCCGAACCTCTCCCTCGGGGCCGACCCTGGTCAGCCGAACCTCTCCCACGGGGCCGACCCTGGTCAGCCGAACCTCTCCCTCGGGGCCGACCCTGGTCAGCCGAACCTGTCCCTAGGGGCCGACCCTGGTCAGCCGAACCTGTCCCTAGGGGCCGACCCTGGTCAGCCGAACCTGTCCCTAGGGGCCGACCCTGGTCAGCCGAACCTGTCCCTAGGGGCCGACCCTGGTCAGCCGAACCTGTCCCTAGGGGCCGACCCTGGTCAGCCGAACCTCTCCCTCACCAGCATCATGAGTTTCTTCTTTCCCTTATAGATCTGTTTGAGGTTGTCTATGAACTGTGTGAACTGGATGTGTCCATCTTGGGCCATGAGGAACGTCTCCCGGGTCTTCCCCAGGAACTCTATGAACTCGCTGTAGTGGCGTGGGCTGATGTGCGTGAGGCGAGAGTGCGTAGTGTTGATGTAGGCCCCGATGGTAGCGTCCAGCAGCTGCCTGAGAGGAGCTTTGTCCAGTGACATCAGCTTCCCAGAGTTCCTACGGCTGTGCAGTGCGGACACCAGCCCCGGCGTGGTCAGTGTGCACCGCCTCAAAATATCTGACAGCACCGTGGCACACTTCACACTCTTCACCACCAGGGGGATGACGGCGGCCAGCTCGTTCTTTCCCAGCGAGTGACTCAGAGCACAGGCCCACAGCACGTCGTTGATGGCTGGGTGGGTATCCTGGTTGTAGCTGAGGTTTAGATGAGCCATGGCTAGCGTGGCTAGCTTGTACGCCCTCATAGGGTACCCCCTGTGCTCCATGTACCTGGCTATCGTGAACAGCTGTGTGTAGCTCATCCCCGTGGCGGCCGCGTCCAGAACGATCTGGTAGGCCGTCTCGAAGGCTATGTGGTCCTTCTCGCAGAGCGTGAGGGCGGAGAGGGCACAGTTCTGGGGGTCCTTCATGGCACACTGCAGGGCCAGGGTCCGGGCGGAGGAGGCCAGGTTCTCCTGCTGGTGACAGTCCAGGTGCAGCCGGACGATGGTGGTGTTGGACATGACAGTGGTGGCCACGATGCTGGTGGCCTCGGTCGGGGTGAAGAGGGTGAACCAACTCTGCATGATGCTGTCCAACGCATACACCCCTGACACACACATACACACACACACACACACACACACACACACACACACACAAGAACGAGAAGTCAGAGAGTTAGCAGAGTAATTTGAATAACAATATTTATTTTGAAGCCCTCATACTGAACTGAATATATACTTAACTAAATATGAACTAAATACAGTGAGCTCCAGAAGTATTGTGACAGTGAAACATTTGATGTTGTTTTGGCTCGGTACTCCAGCACTTTGGATTGGAAATAATAAAAAGGGGGTTCTACTAAACTAATGGACAGAATTGTTTTAAGATGGCCATAGCAAGGATCATTTAGCTATTTGATATTGAAATGTAAGACCCCTTAAGGGGTTTATTTGATGAAACATTGAATTTGGCATCACTGCTATTAACAGATTCACTACATGGAACAAGATAGTCCCCCCAAAAAATCTAAAGGAAGTTTGTTCTGAAGTGACTGTCCTATATCTGAGTGAGATACAGTATAAGAAATTTCAACTGTTCTGCCTTATTATTATTGGACCATGCTGGTCATTTATGAACATTTGAACATCTTGGCCATGTTCTGTTATAATCTCCATCTGGCACAGCCAGAAGAGGACTGGCCACCCCACATAGCCTGGTTCCTCTCTAGGTTTCTTCCTAGGTTTTGGCCTTTCTAGGGAGTTTTTCCTAGCCACCGTGCTTCTACACCTGCATTGCTTGCTGTTTGGGGTTTTAGGCTGCGTTTCTGTACAGCACTTTGAGATATCAGCTGATGTACGAAGGGCTATATAAATACATTTGATTTGATTTGATTTTTTTTATTACATTTAACCCCTTATTTTAGGCACTAACCTAGATCCATATACACATCATTTTTTACAACTGGTACCAGGGACCTTTAGATGAGTCTTGTGAGCTTGTAGAGCAAAACAACCAACATGTACGTGTTCTTGAGAGACTCACCTTCCCTCCGAGGGGTCATATTAGTGTGTACTCAAACACTACAGACATAAGTTGGCAGATTGTCTGTACCGACTTCAGACCAGTCCCAAGACGCTTGTGGGGGGTCGTAGAGCAAAACACCAAGTTCGCGAGAGTCTCATCTTTGTTTGTAGGCCAAACCGTTTGGATACTACAGACATTGTCGTGAGAAGACAGATTTTCAGGATGTCTCATGGTCTGACGAACACCGCTCTAGCTCTGCCACCTTTCACCACAGATGTCTCATGGTCTGACGAACACCACTCTAGCTCTGCCACCTTTCACCACAGATGTCTCATGGTCTGACGAACACCGCTCTAGCTCTGCCACCTTTCACCACAGATGTATCATGGTCTGACAAACACCGCTCTAGCTCTGCCACCTTTCACCACAGATGTCTCATGGTCTGACGAACACCGCTCTAGCTCTGCCACCTTTCACCACAGATGTCTCATGGTCTGACGAACACCGCTCTAGCTCTGCCACCTTTCACCACAGATGTCTCACGGTCTGACAAACACAGCTCTAGCTCTGCCTCCTTTCACCACAGATGTCTCATGGTCTGACGCACACCGCTCTAGCTCTGCCACCTTTCACCACAGATGTCTCATGGTCTTGACAAACACCGCTCTAGCTCTGCCACCTTTCACCACAGATGTCTCATGGTCTGACGAACACCGCTCTAGCTCTGCCACCTTTCACCACAGATGTCTCATGGTCTGACGCACACCGCTCTAGCTCTGCCACCTTTCACCACAGATGTCTCATGGTCTTGACAAACACCGCTCTAGCTCTGCCACCTTTCACCACAGATGTCTCATGGTCTGACGAACACCGCTCTAGCTCTGCCACCTTTCACCACAGATGTCTCATGGTCTGACGCACACCGCTCTAGCTCTGCCACCTTTCACCACAGATGTCTCATGGTCTTGACAAACACAGCTCTAGCTCTGCCTCCTTTCACCACAGATGTCTCATGGTCTGACGCACACCGCTCTAGCTCTGCCACCTTTCACCACAGATGCGTAAGGGCGATATTGGCGGATGCAGTAGATTGAGCCCATGCAGAATAGCAGATATCTATAGCTTAAATGGGTGTTCATGAGTATTTTTGTATTATGTTAATTCAATTTCTGCGGGGCCGGGGAAATTGTCAGCTTTAATTTGGGGGTATTTTTATTCATATTGGGTGAACCGTTTAGAAATGAAAGCACTTTTTGTACATAGTCCCCCCATTTTAGGGGATCAAAACTAAATGGGACAATTTCACTTGGGTATTAAAAAAAGTATCATATTTGGTGCCATATTCATAGCACACAATTGTGAGTCTACAAATTTGTCAGATGCATTTGCGGTTTGTTTTGGTTGTGTTTCAGATAATGTTTTACGCCCAATAGAAATGAATGGTAAATAATGTATTGTGTCATTTTGGAGTCACTTTTATTGTAAATAAGAATAGAACATGTTTCTGAACACTTCTACATTCATGTGGATGTTACCATGATTACGGATAATCCTGAATTAATTGTGAATAATGATGAGGGAGAAAGTTAGAGGCACAAATATCATACCCCCAATAATGCTAACCTCTCACCATTACAATAACAGGGGAGGTTAGCATTTTTTGGGGGGTATGATATTTATGCCTGTAACTTTTCGTACATTGGTTTAGTAGAACCCCCCTTGTATTATTTCACATCCAAAGTGCTGGCGTAGAGAGCCAAAACAATCCAACATGTGTCACTGTCCTGATGATTCTGGAGCTCACGGTTTGTGGTATATCATAGGAAGGGAAACGTTGTACACTTACCTACTTCAGTGGCACAGGTAACTAACCACCGTACCATCTCCCTCCTCCTCCAGTTCAACGTAGACAGGGTTATCCTCATCACCTGTGAATGAGAGACAGTTAGGGATGGTAGAGAGGTGTGTGTGTGTGTGTGTGTGTGTGTGTGTGTGTGTGTGTGTACCTGCAGCCCCAGCTCCAGTGAGACTTTGAGCAGTGTGATGTCTGGCAGGCTGTCCATCAGAGTAGCGATCTTGAAGGCATCCTGGCCCAGTTTAAAGATGTGAGATGAGGAATGGATGTTCTTCTGGATGGACTCTAGTACAGTCTCCAGCTTACGACTATCACCTGGACCAACAGAACAACCACATACAGTACAATGACAAAGGGACCAAAATGAATGAATGAATGTATGTATGTATGTATGTATGTATGTGTGTGTATATGTGTATATGTGTACCTTTGGCTGCAGTGAGCATGGTGGAGGCCAATTCACACTGCTGGGACTCTATGTGGGTGAGTGTGAACCAGCGAGGGTAACGGTTAGGGACCACAGACACCATGTGATGGGGTCGCGACAGGTCACCTGACGAGGCTGTGGACTCCAACACAGGCAACCTGAGGAGCACAGAAAAACCACAAGGCTGATTTGGATCACACACACACACAAACACAAGCACGTGCACAAAGTATAATCAGCAAGATTGTGTCAGTGTTCTGGAGTACATTAAAGGTGTTGGCATACTGCAATTGACTTCCAACCAAGAACGACTTCCAACCAGAACTGAAGCAACAGTAGCATAATGACTGTTTTCTTGCCTTGAATTACTGGTAATTAAGAACATAGGCCTGCTATACCTGCTGGCCAAAATATATCACAATATTTTTCTTATTTTTGATGGCATTTTCTGTTTCTGAATAATAAAAGTCTAAATATGTTATGAGTAGTGCATGATCCTAGGATGGCAGTAAATTAATTATAAGTTGTTTTAATGTCCTTCTCTATTCTTATGGTTTTATACTCAACCAAACTGACAGTTAAGTAGTCCAATTTGTAGAACTTTTCATTTACTTAGCACTTTATACAAATACCGTTATAGACAGTATTGTAAAGATCCATACCGGTATGTGGATCCATACCAGTGTACATTAAAATATGCTTTATAGGTCTTACGCATCTGCAGACAGACAGACATTGAAGTATACAATATTCTTGTCTTTATGTGTGCTACCGTGGGCAGCTCATCTTAGTTTCAAACCTCATCTTCCAACCCAGTTGCAAAGGTCTCTCTTGCTGCCTTGGAAAGAGAAGAGAACCTGGGCAGATCTCAACCAATCACAAAGCTAATTGAGTCCATGGGGAAATGAGCGGATTCACCTTCCAGCCCTCTATGCCTGGACACACATCAAACCCATACGCACACACCCACCCACCCACCCCCATCCACCCCCACACATAAAAGCAATGTTACAAGACTATGCTAAATGGCAGTTTGATTTCAGAGAAAAGGGCCAGAGACACTATTGCTACGTGAGGAATACCTCCAAGTCTGGTTCTAATGTTGATTATTAGCTGAAGTGTGTCAGGCCCAGACAAGGTAAACGCTTGGCCAACAGTCTGACTAGATAAAGGTGAGAGAAAGCAAGACGAGACTTGGTGTGAAATGGAGACGTGCCAATGCGAAAGCGACAAGGGGTCCGTTCCAAACACATCTAAAGATCTGCTAAAACACTGGGGGATTCTGGACCATTGTGGGGTGGAACTAAGCAAAATGTCTCTCCCTAAAGATGGAACCCTCGTCAACATTACCACCGTTGTGTGCCTTACAGAGACCCACTGGTGGGGACTGATTGTGGAGATTTTATAAGTCAAGCTTGGAAAGTACTTCATGTTTGAGTCAAAATCTGAACTGTCTGGGCTATTGGCCATCATATTTGCCACCCATTCTCCTTAAAGGACACATCACTGCACACTATACTCCTCTGTAAACTGGTCATCTCTGTATACCTGTCGCAAGAACCACTGGTTGATGCTTATTTATAAAACCCTTTTAGGCCTCATTCCCCCCCATCTGAGATATCTACTGCAACCCTCAACCTCTACATACAACACCAGTCACATTCTGTTAAAGGTCCCCAAAGCACACACATCCCTGGGTCGCTCGTCTTTTCAGTTCGCTGAAGCTAGCGACTGGAACGAGCTGCAACAAACACTCAAACTGGACAGTTTTATCTCAATCTCTTCATTCAAAGACTCAGTCATGGACACTCTTACTGACAGTTGTGGCTGCTTTGTGTGACGTATTGTTGTCTCTACCTTCTTGCCCTCTGTGCTGTTGTCTGTGCCCAACAATGTTAGTACCCTGTTTTGTGCTGCTACCATGTTGTTATTGTGTTGCTACCATGCTGTGTTGCTGCCTTGCTATGTTGTTGTCTTAGGTCTCTCTTTGTACTGTTGAGTTGTCTCTCTTGTTTAGATGTGTGTTTTGTCCTATATTTATATTGTATTTATTTATTTATATATTAAATAAGAATTTGTTCTTAACTGACTTGCCAAGTTAAATAAAGGTTCAATAAAAATGGTTTAAATTTTGTTGTTCAATGCAATGGCACAGAAGCGGCATCGTCTATTCCACATAAAAACGAATCCATTGCTAGTGTAAAGTACGTCACACTGCTCACTTCCTCCCATACCTAAGAGCAAACTCGGGACCTCTGCCTTGTTAGCACACGTGACCGCCCCCCTTGATGCGTTTTACCAGTCGGCGTCCGGCGAAAAGCTAGCTATTCACTGGCACAAGAATGAAGACACTTAGCCTTGACTTGAATCCATTTAACAGTAAGCCATAACACACCATCAGTCCCAAGCGACTGATGAGGGCAGCTGTGGTGTCAGATTGGTCCTGTGGCACTATAGCGCCCTGTCACAGCAGGGTGGGATGCTTTGATAGAGAGAGAGAGGGGGAGAGGAACATATATTGTCCCGAAGCCACTCTTGCGTTGTCTTGGCTGTGTGCTTAGGGTCGTTGTCCTGTTGGAATGTGAACCTTCACCCCAGTCTGAGGTCCTGAGCGCTCTGGAGCAGGTTTTCATCAAGGATCTCTCTGTACTTTGCCCCGTTCATCTTTCCCTCGATCCTGACTAGTCTCCAAGTCCCTGCCGCTGAAGAATACCCCAACAGCATGATGCTGCCACCACCATGCTTCACCGTAGGGATGGTGCCTGGTTTCCATCTCTGCAAGCGGGCTGTCATGTGCCTTTTACTGAGGAGTGGCTTCCGTCTGGCCTGATTGGTGGAGTGCTGCAGAGATGGTTGTCCTTCTGCAAGGTTCTCCCACCTCCATAGAGGAACTCTGCTGCTCTGTCAGTGACCATAGGGTTCTTGGTAACCTCCCTGACCAAGGTCCCCCGATTGCTCAGTTTGTCCAGGCGGACAGCTCTAGGAAGAGTCTTGGTGGTTCCAAACTTCTTCCATTTAAGAATGATGGAGGCCACTGTGTTCTTGGCGACCTTCATTGCTGCAAACATTCTTTGTTACCTTTCCCCATATCTGTGCCGACAATCCTGTCTCAGAGCTCTACGGACAAATCCTTCGACCTCATGCCTTGGTTTTTGCTCTGACATGTACTGTCAACTGTGGGACCTTATGTATGGGGCGGCAGGGTAGCCTAGTGGTTAGAGCGTTGGACTAGGAACCCGAAGGTTGCGAGTTCAAACCCCCGAGCTGACAAGGTACAAATCTGTCGTTCTGCCCCTGAACAGGCAGTTAACCCACTGTTCCCAGGCCGTCATTGAAAATAAGAATTTGTTCTTAACTGACTTGCCTGGTTAAATAAAGGTAAAATAAAAAAAAATAAAATAAAAAAAAATGTAGACAGGTGTGTGCCTTTCCATATCATGTCCAATCACTTGAATTTACCACTGGTGGACTCAAATCAAGTTGTAGAAACATCTCAAGGATGATCAGTGGAAACAGGATGCACCGGAATTCAATATCGAGTCTCATAGCAAAGGGTCTGAATACTTATGTAAATAAGGTTTCTGTTTTTTACATTTGCAACAATAAAAAACTGCTTTTGCTTTGTCATTATGGGGTATTGTGATGTCATTATGGGATATTGTGATGTCATTATGGGATATTGTGTGTAGGTAGATTGATGAAAAACATGTATTGAATCTATTTTAGAATAAGGCTGTAACGTAACAACATGTGGAAAAAGGGAAGGGGTCAGAATACTTTCCGAATGCAAAATAGATAGAAGTGAAAGAGAGCAACTATATATCCAGTTATTTCATAGTCTGGTCCTGGTTTCTGGTGAACATCAGTGAGACTACTGAACTCTTTACCTCCTGGTTTTCACCCTCAGACAAAGTAAACACTTCACAAACGTCATTTCACTTCCCCAATCTATCCATCACAGGAGCTGCTGGAAGCCTCTTCTCAAGACATCTTCCTGATATACAAAAGCTCCCCAAGCCACGCAGACTAGCAGTGGAGGCTACATGGAACAGTAATTTCACACTAGCTGGATACCAATCTTCATTAATTCAGGTGATATTCCAACGCCCCTGCACTAGTGAAATCAGCAGGGTGTGTGTTCAGTACATACACACTACTTCCTTGAGCTGAATAGAACTCCTTAGCACTAAGCAGTGGTTTGAATAAGGAGAGGCTGTGTAAGTCTATCATAGTGTTCTAATGGGTTGATAAAAGCCAGTCCTTTTACCTGGCCTCTATATTTAACCAGCAGCCCCTGTCCCGTGGGAGTGGGAAGGTATACGCTGCTATCATATTAAACCAGCACCACATTGAACACATTTATTATGTGACAGACAGACAGACACCCAGGTCCCTGGAGTAGCTAGACGTGGCCACAATATTCTACCTCAACCTCTCCTTCCACAGGGCTGGGTGGGGAGAGAGGTGGGTTGGGAGGGCGGAAGGCGAGGCCTGACTAAGGTATAGTTTAGGCACTACTCAAGCCAAAGTTTTTCGGCTTGCATATTTCAGTGCCCAATGATACGTGACGTAGCTCTCATTCATTGACAATCATTAAGCGTCGCCAGTGTTAGCAGTGTTCACAAAGCATCTCAATGAGAAGCCAATGGCAGATAGGTTTTGGTGTTAGCCATGTAGCTGTCCTGACACTGTTGACCAGGTGTGTGAGAGCCATCTCATAACACAGTCATTAAAATCTCGTTAACATCATTCATATTCACTGATCCAGCTCCCCCTTCCAAAACAATATCAAAACAGAGCCACTCCGCAACTAATAATAAAAGAGAGCCTCACCGCATGGCTCTGAGTGCAATCTTGTACGCCAGTTCAGCGTCGTGAGGTAGGAGAGAGGTGAAGAGGTAGCGGGTGAAGGTGTGCATGGGAACACTCTCTCTGTGGACAATCTCTCCGTGGCCGCTGTACGGCCCACCTGGAGGTACAAGGAGAGAAGAAGAACACGAGACAGAAGACACGTGGTTCAGACAGGAAGTCAGGTTGAAACAGTTCACTGATGGAACAAAGACAGAAATATCAGTTGCAAAAACAGGAAATGCATTTAATTTAACGTTGGTGGAGTTAAGGAGAATGTGTTAATTGCTAAATTGTAATTACTTCGCCACAACGGCCTATTTATTGCCTTACTTCCCCAATCTTACCTCTTTTTCTTCTAAAGATGATGCACAAGAAAGCCCGCAAACAGTTTGCTGAAGACAAGCAGACTAAGGACATGGATTACTGGAACCATGTCCTGTGGTCTGAACAGACCAAGAAACTTATTTGGTTCAGATGGTGTCAAGCGTGTGTGGCGGCAACCATGTGAGGAGTACAAAGACACGTGTGTCTTGCCTACAGTCCAGCATGGTGGTGGGAGTGTCATGGTCTGGGGCTGCATGAGTGCTGCCAACACTGGGGAGCTACAGTTCATTGAGGGAACCATGAATGCCAACATGTACTGTGACATACTGAAGCAGAGCATGATCCCCTCCCTTCGGAGACTGGGCCGCAGGGCAGTATTTCAACATGATAACGACACCAAACACACCTCCAAAACGACCACTGCCTTGCTAAAGAAGCTGAGGGTAAAGGTGATGAACTGGCCAAGCATGTCTCCAGACCTAAACCCTATTGAGCATCTGTGGGGCATCCTCAAACGGAAGGTGGAGGAGTGCAAGGTCTCTAACATCCACCAGCTCCGTGATGTCGCCATGGAGGAGTGGAAGAGGACTCCAGTGGCAACCTGTGAAGCTCTGGTGAACTCCATGCCCAAGAGGGTTAAGGCAGTGCTGGAAAATGATGGTGGCCACACAAAATATTGACACTTTGGGCCCAATTTGGACATTTTCACTTAGGGGTGTACTCACTTTTGTTGCCAGCGGTTTAGACATTAATGGCTGTGTGTTGAGTTATTTTGAGGGGACAGCAAATTTACACTGTGATACAAGCTGTACACTCACTACTTTACATTGTAGCAAAGTGTCATTTCTTCAGTGTTGTCACATGAAAAGATATACTCAAATATTTACAAAATGTGAGGGGTGTACTCACTTTTGTGATATACTGTATATACACTGCTAAAAAAAATAAAGGGAACACTTAAACAACACAATGTAACTCCAAGTCAATCACACTTCTGTGAAATCAAACTGACCACTTAGGAAGCAACACTGATTGACAATACATTTCACATGCTGTAGTGCAAATGGAATAGACAACAGGTGGAAATTATAGGCAATTAGCAAGACACCCCCAATAAAGGAGTGGTTCTGCAGGTGGGGACCACAGACCACTTCTCAGTTCCTATGCTTCCTGGCTGATGTTTTGGTCACTTTTTAATGCTGGCGGTGCTTTCACTCTAGTGGTAGCATGAGACGGAGTCTACAACCCACACAAGTGGCTCAGGTAGTGCAGCTCATCCAGGATGGCACATCAATGTGAGCTGTGGCAAGAAGGTTTGCTGTGTCTGTCAGCGTAGTGTCCAGAGCATGGAGGCGCTACCAGGAGACAGGCCAGTACATCAGGAGACGTGGAGGAGGCCGTAGGAGGGCAACAACCCAGCAGCAGGACCGCTACCTCCGCCTTTGTGCAAGGAGGAGCAGGAGGAGCACTGCCAGAGCCCTGCAAAATGACCTCCAGCAGGCCACAAATGTGCATGTGTCTGCTCAAACAGTCAGAAACCGACTCCATGAGGGTGGTATGAGGGCCCGACGTCCACAGGTTGTGCTTACAGCCCAACACCGTGCAGGATGTTTGGCATTTGCCAGAGAACACCAAGATTGGCAAATTCGCCACTGGCGCCCTGTACTCTTCACAGATGAAGGCAGGTTCACACTGCGCACATGTGACAGACGTGACAGAGTCTGGAGACGCCGTAGAGAACGTTCTGCTGCCTGCAACATCCTCCAGCATGACCAGTTTGGCGGTGGGTCAGTCATGGTGTGGGGTGGCATTTCTTTCAGAGGTAGCCTGACTGCCATTAGGTACAGAGATGAGATCCTCAGACCCCTTGTGAGACCATATGCTGGTGCGGTTGGCCCTGGGTTCCTCCTAATGCAAGACAATGCTAGACCTCATGTGGCTGGAGTGTGTCAGCAGTTCCTGCAAGAGGAAGGCATTGATGCTATGGACTGGCCCGCCCGTTCCCCAGACCTGAATCCAATTGAGCACATCTGGGACATCATGTCTCGCTCCATCCACCAACGCCACGTTGCACCACAGACTGTCCAGGAGTTGGCGGATGCTTTAGTCCAGGTCTGGGAGGAGATCCCTCAGGAGACCATCCTCCACCTCATCAGGAGCATGCCCAGGCATTGTAGGGAGGTCATACAGGCACGTGGAGGCCACACACACACTACTGAGCCTCATTTTGACTTGTTTTAAGGACATTACATCAAAGTTGGATCAGCCTGTAGTGTGGTTTTCCATTTTAATTTTGAGTGTGACTCCAAATCCAGACCTCCATGGGTTGATACATTTGATTTCCATTGATCATTTTTGTGATTTTGTTGTCAGCACCTTCAACCATGTAAAGAAAAAAGTATTTAATAAGAATATTTCATTCATTCAGATCTAGGATGTGTTATTTTAGTGTTCCCTTTATTTTTTTGAGCAGTGTATATATATATTTTAAATGTGTTTAAAAAGAATGGAGAATGATTGCGTACAGTATACTTGTGTGTGTTTTTAAGTAGCTAGACGGTAGCTTTCATTGTTTCCTCCTCCTAGTCCAGACGAGAAAGGGTCACGCATCACAAAGCGCTCTCCATGACGTGTTGAATGGGAGACTAGGCCTCCCTCCCCTTGCCTCCGCTGGGTTATTTTACACTGAACAGGCCCTCCAACCACAACACACCCACTAGTCTCTCTTAGGCTTTACAACCTGGGACTCAATTACCAACTAGGCCAAAGGTAGTTGGTTGTCCTAGGCAGAGGCAGAAGTTAGGGTGGGACTGGCAGTTTGAGTGCTGGGTCTCCGAGATGGCCACCATCTCTCCCACAACCAAACCCCAGCAGTCACATTCTGTCCCAGTACAAGATTATAGTATAATCTGTCTGTGTCAACACAATGTCCCCGGTGTTACTTTGTGAGGCGAGGGAAGGAGAAACTATGGAGGAGGAGAGAGACTTGGAGAGAGACTTGGAGAGAGGAGAGAGACTTGGAGAGAGGGAAGGATAAGCTATGGAGAGACTAGGAGAGAAGAGAGGAGAGAGACTAGGACTGGAGAGAGGGAAGGAGAAACTATGGAGAGACTAGGAGAAGGGAGGAGAGAGAGACTAGGACTGGAGAGAGAGAGAGAGAAGGAGAAACTAAGGAGAGAGGGAAGGAGAAACTATGGAGAGAGGAAATGACAGACTAGGAGAGAGAGGAAGGAAAGAGAAAAAGCCCTTTCTGCTTTCACAGCTACAGTAACACACATATCCAACGCAACCCTATGGAAGATTATTGTACACTTTAACCAATAGTGTGTCCTCACTCTCTAACAGGAAGACGGCTTGCTTGCGGAAGATCTTGACCAGCATGTCATCCAGCTCCACTTCCTGCAGCTTGGCTAATAGCTGCTCTTCGTTGCGACACACCTTCTCCTGG
Organism: Oncorhynchus mykiss; assembly: GCF_057628025.1. Taxonomy (NCBI): domain Eukaryota; kingdom Metazoa; phylum Chordata; class Actinopteri; order Salmoniformes; family Salmonidae; genus Oncorhynchus; species Oncorhynchus mykiss. Next base: position 71,122,606 of record NC_143032.1, read on the forward strand.
GCATACAGCCCGTCAGGCATCACCCTCTGCTGGCCTAAGCCAATCAGAGCAGTCTCCACAGCCAGCGCCACGTACGATTCCCCCTCGCCTAGCAAACGCTGCACTGGAAAACGCTGCAGCTCCGCACGACTCACCACGCTGGAACAGTCTGAGAGAGAAGAGAAAGAGAAAAACAAGAGAAAGAGGGGAGAGAGAGGTCAATGTTCAATAGTCAGTTTATCTGTTCTTTGAGGTTTGGAGGTTCCCTCCTATTCCACACCACTGAGGGTCAGGCCGTCCCAAATAGAACCCTATTTCACACCACTGAGGGTCAGGCTGTCCCAAATAGAACCCTATTCCACACCACTGAGGGTCAGGCTGTCCCAAATAGAACCCTATTCCACACCACTGAGGGTCAGGCTGTCCCAAATAGAACCCTATTCCACACCACTGAGGGTCAGGCTGTCCCAAATAGAACCCTATTCCACACCACTGAGGGTCAGGCTGTCCCAAATAGAACCCTATTCCACACCACTGAGGGTCAGGCTGTCCCAAATAGAACCCTATTCCACACCACTGAGGGTCAGGCTGTCCCAAATAGAACCCTATTCCACACCACTGAGGGTCAGGCTGTCCCAAATAGAACCCTATTCCACACCACTGAGGGTTAGGCTGTCCCAAATAGAACCCTATTCCACACCACTGTGGGTCAGGCTGTCCCAAATAGAACCCTATTCCACACCACTGAGGGTCAGGCTGTCCCAAATAGAACCCTATTCCACACCACTGAGGGTCAGGCTGTCCCAAATAGAACCCTATTCCACACCACTGTGGGTCAGGCTGTCCCAAATAGAACCCTATTCCACACCACTGTGGGTCAGGCTGTCCCAAATAGAACCATATTCCACACCACTGAGGGTCAGGCTGTCCCAAATAGAACCCTATTCCACACCACTGTGGGTCAGGCTGTCCCAAATAGAACCATATTCCACACCACTGAGGGTCAGGCTGTCCCAAATAGAACCATATTCCATATATAGTGCACTACCTTTGACCACAGTATTTGGGACAGGCCCGAGATCTCCAGATACTTTTTTTCCATATCACTGGGCCAAGCTTAGGGTATGCCTTGACTATGTTTGACTAGGAGAGGAGAAAAGAGAAAGACAAGAGGAATGTGAGCGAATGGTGAGGGGTGAGAGGTGGAGGAAAGGGACCATCTGAGTGAGGGAGATGAGAAGAAAAGATTCAAAGAAAAGTAGAGAGAGAGAGACAGAAGACTAGATGAATATGTTTAGTACCTGAAAGGTCAAGGCATGTGTTGGCCCCCTCCTCTGCCCCCCGTCCCGTCTCAGTGAGGGTGCTGAACAGGGTGCCGATGGGATCCAGAGGGTGACCCACCCAGCCCTCCATGTTGGTTATGGAGGTGATACCTTTATGGAGCAGCTCTGTCACGAACAGGACAACATGTAAACTACCGCTCACAACCCTTTTAGGCTGCAGCAATGTCCCAATTAACAACACTGTGTGCCTCAACTATTTATTGTAAAAACGTTTTCAGCAGGTATAAGTCCCATTAAATTGGTGGACAACGCTTTAGTACTTAATGGGGGTATAGAACGGTGGTATAATATTCATATTTGGTCACTTAAGGGCAGTCTGACCTTTCTTATGTCTGCGGAAATGCTCCAGCTGCCTCTGCTGCTGCCGCCGTAGTGTATTCACCACGGCAATGGCCAATCGCAGCGCTTCACGGGGGTAACCATGGGAACGCAGGGCGTCCACCCGAGCACACGCCGTGGGAACGTGTTCTGAGAGCGAAAGAGACAGATGCTGCGTGTCTTGATCACATTATATAAGGCTTTTGGCTTGTGACCACTCATATTGGCAAAGGGCAACAAACACACACACACAGACGCACCGTCCACAGACAGTCACAACGTCTAACCACACACAGTCACAACGTCCACACACACACACAGTCACAACGTCCACACACACACAGTCACAACGTCCACACACACCGTCACAACGTCCACACACACACAGAGAAATACCGCCCACACACACACACAGAGAAACACCGTCCACACACACACAGAGAAACACCGTCCACACACACACAGAGAAACACCGTCCACACACACACACAGAGAAACACCGTCCACACACACACACACACACAGAGAAACACCGTCCACACACACACACACAGAGAGAAACACCGTCCACAAACACACACACTCACACTGTCCACACACACCGTCCACACACACAGAAAAACCGTCCACACACGCAACCTTCCATACACACACACAACCACACCCTGATAGTCCACACACACCCCGACAATCCACACACACACCGACAGTCCACACACACACACCGACAGTCCACACACACACACCGACAGTCCAAACACACACCGACAGTCCACACACACACACACCGACAGTCCACACACACACACCGACAGTCCACACACACACACCGACAGTCCACACACACACACCGACAGTCCACCCCCCCCCCACCACCTTCCCCACACACAGACCCCCACTGTCCACAGACACACCCCCACCACCCCCACACATATACGTCAAAACAAACACATACCATCCATACACACACCCACCGTCCATCGTCTACTCACACACACACACCCCGCCCACACCCCCCCCTCACTCACACACACACACCCAGCCCCCACACTCCCCTCCACACACACCTCACCCCCCCCCCCACACACACAGCCCCGCCCACCCACCTCGCCCCCCCCTTCCACACACATATACATACACCGTGCCCCCACACCCCCCTCCACACACACCGCACCGCCCCCACACCCCGCACACAGACACAGCCCCCCCACACACACACACAGCCCCCTCCACACATCGCCCCCACACCCCCTTCCACACACCCCGCCCCCCCCACACACACATACATACACCCCGCACCCCCACACACACCCCGCCCCCACCCCACACAGACACCGCCCCCACACCCCGCCCCCCCACACACACTGCCCCCCCACACAAACACCACCACCCCACACAAACACCATCCACACTGTCCTCTTTACACACCCATCATCCCGATACACACACCCCAAAAAACACACACACACACACACACACACCATGCCACATGGGCCATCCGCGTGTGTCGAAGAGCGAGCCGTCCTGGTTGTCGTGGTAACAATAGTTGGCGTAGAGGCCACTGGCGATAATGTGCTGCAGGTGACGGTCCTGCCAATGGAGGTCACATGCCTCGATGGCCCGCGTGAACACCGTCCTGTGGGGACGCAACTCTGACAGGAGAGAAACTAGCATTAGATTGAGGGGAGGGAGGGAGAGAGAAACTAGCATTAGATTGAAGGGAGGGAGAGAGAGAAACTAGCATTAGATTGAAGGGAGGGAGAGAGAGAAACTAGCATTAGATTGAGGGGAGGGAGAGAGTAACTAGCATTAGATTGAGGGGAGGGAGGGAGAGAGAGAAACTAGTATTAGATTGAGGGGAGGGAGGGAGAGAGTAACTAGCATTAGATTGAGGGGAGGGAGGGAGAGAAACTAGCATTAGATTGAGGGGAGGGAGGGAGAGAGAAACTAGCATTAGATTGAGGGGAGGGAGAGAGAGAAACTAGCATTAGATTGAGGGGAGAGAGAGAGAGAATCTAGCATTAGATTGAGGGGAGGGAGAGAGAGAAACTAGCATTAGATTGAGGGGAGGGAGAGAGAGAAACTAGCATTAGATTGAGGGGAGGGAGGGAGGGAGAGAAACGAGCATTAGATTGAGGGGAGGGAGGGAAAAACTAGCATTAGATTGAGGGGAGGGAGGGAGGGAGAGTAACAAGCATTAGATTGAGGGGAGGGAGGGAGGGAGAGTAACTAGCATTAGATTGAGGGGAGGGAGGGAGAGAGAGAAACGAGCATTAGATTGAGGGGAGGGAGGGAGAGAGAGAAACGAGCATTAGATTGAGGGGAGGGAGGGAGAGAGAGAAACTAGCATTAGATTGAGGGGAGGGAGAGAGAGAAACTAGCATTAGATTGAGGGGAGGGAGGGAGGGAGAGTAACTAGCATTAGATTGAGGGGAGGGAGGGAGAGAGAGAAACGAGCATTCGATTGAGCGGAGGGAGAGAGAGAAACTAGCATTAGATTGAGGGGAGGGAGAGAGAGAAACTAGCATTAGATTGAGGGGAGGGTGGGAGAGAGTAACTAGCATTAGATTGAGGGGAGGGAGAGAGAGTAACTAGCATTAGATTGAGGGGAGGGAGGGAGAGAGAAACTAGCATTAGATTGAGGGGAGGGAGAGAGAGAAACTAGCATTAGATTGAGGGGAGAGAGAGAGAGAATCTAGCATTAGATTGAGGGGAGGGAGAGAGAGAAACTAGCATTAGATTGAGGGGAGGGAGAGAGAGAAACTAGCATTAGATTGAGGGGAGGGAGGGAGGGAGAGAAACGAGCATTAGATTGAGGGGAGGGAGGGAAAAACTAGCATTAGATTGAGGGGAGGGAGGGAGGGAGAGTAACAAGCATTAGATTGAGGGGAGGGAGGGAGGGAGAGTAACTAGCATTAGATTGAGGGGAGGGAGGGAGAGAGAGAAACTAGCATTAGATTGAGGGGAGGGAGGGAGAGAGAGAAACGAGCATTAGATTGAGGGGAGGGAGGGAGAGAGAGAAACGAGCATTAGATTGAGGGGAGGGAGGGAGAGAGAGAAACTAGCATTAGATTGAGGGGAGGGAGAGAGAGAAACTAGCATTAGATTGAGGGGAGGGAGGGAGGGAGAGTAACTAGCATTAGATTGAGGGGAGGGAGGGAGAGAGAGAAACGAGCATTCGATTGAGCGGAGGGAGAGAGAGAAACTAGCATTAGATTGAGGGGAGGGAGAGAGAGAAACTAGCATTAGATTGAGGGGAGGGTGGGAGAGAGTAACTAGCATTAGATTGAGGGGAGGGAGAGAGAGTAACTAGCATTAGATTGAGGGGAGGGAGGGAGAGAGAGAAACTAGCATTCGATTGAGGGGAGGGGGAGAGAGAGAAACTAGCATTAGATTGAGGGAGAGAGAAACTAGCATTAGATTGAGGGAGAGAGAAACTAGCATTAGATTGAGGGGAGGAAGGGAGAGAGAAACTAGCATTAGATTGAGGGGAGGGAGGGAGGGAGAGAGAAACTAGCATTAGATTGAGGGGAGGGAGGGAAAAACTAGCATTAGATTGAAGGGAGGGAGGGAGGGAGAGTAACAAGCATTAGATTGAGGGGAGGGAGGGAGGGAGAGTAACTAGCATTAGATTGAGGGGAGGGAGGGAGAGAGAGAAACGAGCATTAGATTGAGGGGAGGGAGGGAGAGAGAGAAACGAGCATTAGATTGAGGGGAGGGAGGGAGAGAGAGAAACTAGCATTAGATTGAGGGGAGGGAGAGAGAGAAACTAGCATTAGATTGAGGGGAGGGAGGGAGGGAGAGTAACTAGCATTAGATTGAGGGGAGGGAGGGAGAGAGAGAAACGAGCATTCGATTGAGCGGAGGGAGAGAGAGAAACTAGCATTAGATTGAGGGGAGGGAGAGAGAGAAACTAGCATTAGATTGAGGGGAGGGTGGGAGAGAGTAACTAGCATTAGATTGAGGGGAGGGAGAGAGAGTAACTAGCATTAGATTGAGGGGAGGGAGGGAGAGAGAGAAACTAGCATTCGATTGAGGGGAGGGGGAGAGAGAGAAACTAGCATTAGATTGAGGGAGAGAGAAACTAGCATTAGATTGAGGGAGAGAGAAACTAGCATTAGATTGAGGGGAGGAAGGGAGAGAGAAACTAGCATTAGATTGAGGGGAGGGAGGGAGGGAGAGAGAAACTAGCATTAGATTGAGGGGAGGGAGGGAGAGAGAAACTAGCATTAGATTGGAGGGAGGGAGGGAGAGAGAAACTAGGGGAGGGAGGGAGAGACAGAAACTAGCATTAGATTGAGGGGAGGGAGAGAGAAACTAGCATTAGATTGAGGGGAGGGAGGGAGGGAGAGTAACTAGCATTAGATTGAGGGGAGGGAGGGAGAGAGAGAAACGAGCATTCGATTGAGCGGAGGGAGAGAGAGAAACTAGCATTAGATTGAGGGGAGGGAGAGAGAGAAACTAGCATTAGATTGAGGGGAGGGTGGGAGAGAGTAACTAGCATTAGATTGAGGGGAGGGAGAGAGAGTAACTAGCATTAGATTGAGGGGAGGGAGGGAGAGAGAGAAACTAGCATTCGATTGAGGGGAGGGGGAGAGAGAGAAACTAGCATTAGATTGAGGGAGAGAGAAACTAGCATTAGATTGAGGGAGAGAGAAACTAGCATTAGATTGAGGGAGAGAGAAACTAGCATTAGATTGAGGGGAGGAAGGGAGAGAGAAACTAGCATTAGATTGAGGGGAGGGAGGGAGGGAGAGAGAAACTAGCATTAGATTGAGGGGAGGGAGGGAGAGAGAAACTAGCATTAGATTGGAGGGAGGGAGGGAGAGAGAAACTAGGGGAGGGAGGGAGAGACAGAAACTAGCATTAGATTGAGGGGAGGGAGAGAGAAACTAGCATTAGATTGGAGGGAGGGAGGGAGGGAGGGAGGAACTAGCATTAGATTGAGGGGAGGGAGGGAGAGAGAGAAACTAGCATTCGAATGAGGGGAGCGAGAGAGAGAAACTAGCATTGGATTGAGGGGAAGGAGGGAGAGAGAAACTAGGGGAGGGAGGGAGAGACAGAAACTAGCATTAGATTGAGGGGAGGGAGAGAGAGAATAACTAGCATTAGATTGAGGGGAGGAAGAGAGAGAAACTAGCATTAGATTGAGTGGAGCGAGGGAGAAAGAGAAACTAGCATTAGATTGAGGGGAGGGAGGGAGGGAGGGAGAGAGTAACTAGCATTAGATTGAGGGGAGGGAGGGAGGGAGAGAGTAACTAGCATTAGATTGAGGGGAGGGAGGGAGAGAGTAACTAGCATTAGATTGAGGGGAGGGAGGGAGAGAGAGAGTAACTAGCATTAGATTGAGGGGAGGGAGGGAGAGAGTAACTAGCATTAGATTGAGGGGAGGGAGGGAGGGAGGAACTAGCATTAGATTGAGGGGAGGGAGGGAGAGAGAGAGAAATTAGCATTAGATTGAAGGGAGGGAGGGAGGCAGGGAGGGAGGGAGAAACTAGCATTAGAATGAGGGGAGGGAGGGAGAGAGAGAAACTAGCATTAGAATGATGGGAGGGAAGGAGAGAGAGAGAAAAGAGCATTAGATTGAGGGGAGGGAGGGAGAGAGAGAAACTAGCATTCGAATGAGGGGAGCGAGAGAGAGAAACTAGCATTAGATTGAGGGGAGGGAGGGAGAGAGAAACTAGCATTAGCTTGAGGGGAGGGAGGGAGAGAGAGATAAATTAGCATTAGCTTGAGGGGAGGGAGGGAGAGAGAGAGAAACTAGCATTAGCTTGAGGGGAGTGAGGGAGAGAGAGAGAAACTAGCATTAGCTTGAGGGGAGGGAGGGAGAGAGAGAGAAATTAGCATTCGCTTGAGGGGAGGGAGGGAGAGAGAGAGAAACTAGCATTCGAATGAGGGGAGAGAGAAACTAGCATTAGATTGAGGGGAGGGAGGGAGAGAGAAACTAGCATTAGATTGAGTGGAGGGAGGGAGAGGGAAACTAGCAATAGATTGAGGGGAGGGAGAGAGAAACTAGCATTAGATTGAGGGGAGGGAGAGAGAAACTAGCATTAGATTGAGGGGAGGGAGAGAGAAACTAGCATTAGATTGAGGGGAGGGAGAGAGAAACTAGCATTAGATTGAGGGGAGGGAGAGAGAAACTATTATTAGATTGAGGGGAGGGAGAGAGAAACTAGCATTAGATTGAGGGGAGGGAGAGAGAGAAACTAGCATTAGCTTGAGGGGAGGGAGGGAGAGAGAGAAATTAGCATTAGCTTGAGGGGAGGGAGGGAGAGAGAGAGAAACTAGCATTAGCTTGAGGGGAGGGAGGGAGAGAGAGAGAAACTAGCATTAGCTTGAGGGGAGGGAGGGAGAGAGAAACTAGCATTAGCTTGAGGGGAGGGAGGGAGAGAGAGAGAAACTAGCATTAGCTTGAGGGGAGGGAGGGAGAGAGAGAGAAACTAGCATTAGCTTGAGGGGAGGGAGGGAGAGAGAAACTAGCATTAGATTGAGTGGAGGGAGGGAGAGAGAGAAATTAGCATTAGCTTGAGGGGAGGGAGGGAGAGAGAGAGAAACTAGCATTAGCTTGAGGGGAGGGAGGGAGAGAGAGAGAAACTAGCATTAGCTTGAGGGGAGGGAGGGAGAGAGAGAGAAACTAGCATTAGCTTGAGGGGAGGGAGGGAGAGAGAAACTAGCATTAGATTGAGGGGAGGGAGGGAGAGAGAAAGTAGAATTAGATTGAGGGGAGGGAGGGAGAGAGAGAGAAACTAGCATTAGCTTGAGGGGAGGGAGGGAGAGAGAGAGAAACTAGCATTAGCTTGAGGGGAGGGAGGGAGAGAGAGAGAAACTAGCATTAGCTTGAGGGTAGGGAGGGAGAGAGAAACTAGCATTAGATTGAGGGGAGGGAGGGAGAAACTAGCATTAGATTGAGGGGAGGGAGAGAGAAACTAGCATTAGATTGAGGGGAGGGAGAGAGAAACTAGCATTAGATTGAGGGGAGGGAGAGAGAGAAACTAGCATTAGCTTGAGGGGAGGGAGGGAGAGAGAGAAATTAGCATTAGCTTGAGGGGAGGGAGGGAGAGAGAGAGAAACTAGCATTAGCTTGAGGGGAGGGAGGGAGAGAGAGAGAAACTAGCATTAGCTTGAGGGGAGGGAGGGAGAGAGAGAGAAACTAGCATTAGCTTGAGGGGAGGGAGGGAGAGAGAAACTAGCATTAGATTGAGGGGAGGGAGGGAGAGAGAAAGTAGAATTAGATTGAGGGGAGGGAGGGAGAGAGAGAGAAACTAGCATTAGCTTGAGGGGAGGGAGGGAGAGAGAGAGAAACTAGCATTAGCTTGAGGGGAGGGAGGGAGAGAGAGAGAAACTAGCATTAGCTTGAGGGTAGGGAGGGAGAGAGAAACTAGCATTAGATTGAGGGGAGGGAGGGAGGGAGGGAGGGAGGGAGGGAGGGAGGGAGGGAGGGAGGGAGGGAGAGAAACTAGCTTTAGAATGAGGGGAGGGAGGGAGAGAGAAACTTGCATTCGATTGAGGGGAGGGAGGGAGAGAGAAACTTGCATTCGATTGAGGGGAGGGAGGGAGAGAGAAAGTAGCATTAGATTGAGGGGAGGGAGAGAGAGAGTTCAAACATTAGCTGCAGGCTAACAGCAGAGAGAGAGAGAAACACAGGGGAGGGGGAGAGAACGAAAGACAAAAGAGACCTGTCTCGCACCTTGGTTGCCATGGGCACCCTGAGGCAGGGAGTGGGTGAGGTTGGGCAGATCGTTGCCATGGTTACCATCCTCCCAGGGACACACGTCCACGCTGTTCCACCTCCTCAGCTGTTTTAGCCACCAACACTTCTGCTCCGTCTTACAGTGGGGGTTTAGCACGATGCACATCCACAGAGCACCTGTACACACACACACACAACAAATGTGTCCAGTGTTGTTATTTAGCGACACTAAAGAAATGGGTTTTAAAGTTCATCCAACTTTTCAAAGTCTAGGGTTTAGAAAGTTATCCGATCAATTCTTTCACTCCAAACAATTTGAAGGTAGTCGCATACTTAGTAGATGCAGTCTTGAACTGACACACAATACAACTGTTCACGTACTGTCACAGACACACATCAATACTAGCTAGGTAAACAGAAACAAACTAAAGACTAAAAGTGAAGAAGTCTCAGAGGATATCACAACACATTCAGGGATATATAGGACGATGGTGTCACAAAGACAAACCAAAAATACATGCACGTGTACACACACACAGCTATTACAACTACAATTGGACATTAGGCAACGATTGATGGACGAAAGGGGGAGAAAAATGTTGAGAAACGCAGAGGGACAAGGAGAGAGCGAGAGAGAGAAAAAAGAAATGGAGATGAAGTAGAGAAGGAATGAAGGAAGGCTTTGTGTCTGGAGGAGACGAGTAACGGCCCCGAGGTGGAGGGAAAAACAAAAGAAGAAAGCAGCCGAGAGGCAGCATTTGCCTCACATCAAGCAGTCAGAGAAGGACTCTGGGAGAGACTGATGTCTGGACTTCAAAGCATCGTTACACTTCCAAAAACACAAACTAAAGCAGCCAAACTTCCACAATGCGGGTGTGTGTTCCCTAAAAAGCAGAGAACAAGGCCAGAAGCAAAAAAGAGACAACTAGACAAAACAACAAAGGCTGGAGATAAAACAGCAGTCATTGTCATGGTAACAGACCAGTGGGATTCTGAGTTCTGACTGTCCGTCTAGTGATTAGGAGTAAACAACCAGTAATCCATTCAAAGACCGATGCTTAGTCTCTGCGCCGGTCCTCATTCACACATGAGCAGGAGAGCAGAACCAACATAACACAGGATACACATGTGTGTGTGTGATCTGTACTAACGCGAGTACTTCCTATCCACAGTTGTATGGTGGATAGCATGTGTCGGTGAGTGTGGCATAGATTCATAATAAAAACAACAGCAGGCAAGGAAGAGCGTTTGTTGTACAGTACATAAAATTTGCCTCCAGGACAGCCTGAATTCTTCAGGGCATTCTACAAGTTGTTGGAAACGTCAAGCTGACGCAATGGCATCACGCAGTTGCTGCAGATTGGACGACGGAACATTCATGCTGCGAACAGCCTGTTCCATCGCATCCCAAAGATATTGGGTTGAGGTCTGGGGACTGACCAGGCCACTCAAGTAAACTGAAATCGACGTCATGTTCCAGGCAACGTTTTCCCCTCCTCAATTATCCAGTGTTGGTGATCGGATCAAATCAAATCAAATTTATTTACAGTGCCTTGCGAAAGTATTCGCCCCCCTTGAACTTTGCGACCTTTTGCCACATTTCAGGCTTCAAACATAAAGATATAAAACTGTATTTTTTTGTGAAGAATCAACAATAAGTGGGACACAATCATGAAGTGGAACGACATTTATTGGATATTTCAAACTTTTTTAACAAATCAAAAACTGAAAAATTGGACGTGCAAAATTATTCAGCCCCTTTACTTTCAGTGCAGCAAACTCTCTCCAGAAGTTCAGTGAGGATCTCTGAATGATCCAATGTTGACCTAAATGACTAATGATGATAAATACAATCCACCTGTGTGTAATCAAGTCTCCGTATAATTGCACCTGCACTGTGATAGTCTCATGGTCGAATAATAATAAGGCAGAACAGTTGAAACTGGAGCAGCAGCACGGTCAGGTGGACTGGGGACAGCAAGGAGTCATCATGTCAGGTAGTCCTGGGGCATAGTCATAGGGCTCAGGTCAGTTGAAACTGGAGCAGCAGCATGGCCAGGTGGACTGGGGACAGCAAGGAGTCATCATGTCAGGTAGTCCTGGGGCATGGTCCTATGGCTCAGGTCCATCCTGAGACAAGGCTGAGTATAGCCCACAAAGATCTCCGCCATGGCACAACCCAAGGGGGGGGGGGGGGGGGCAACCCAGACAGGACGACCACATCAGTGAATCAACCCACTCAGGTGACGCACCCCTTCCAGGGACGGCATGAGAGAGCCCCAGTAAGCCAGTGACTCAGCCCCTGTAATAGGGCTAGAGGCAGAGAATCTCAGTGGAAAGAGGGGAACCGGCCAGGCAGAGACAGCAAGGGCGGTTCGTTGCTCCAGAGCCTTTCCGTTCACCCACCCACTCCTGGGCCAGACTACACTCAATCATATGACCCACTGAAGAGATGAGTCTTCAGTAAAGACTTAAAGGTTGAGACCAAGTTTGCGTCTCTGACATGGGTAGGCAGACCGTTCCATAAAAATGGAGCTCTATAGGAGAAAGCCCTGCCTCCAGCTGTTTGCTTAGAAATTCTAGGGACAATTAGGAGGCCTGCGTCTTGTGACCGTAGCGTACGTGTAGGTATGTACGGCAGGACCAAATCAGAGAGATAGGTAGGAGCAAGCCCATGTAATGCTTTGTAGGTTAGCAGTAAAACCTTGAAATCAGCCCTTGCTTTGACAGGAAGCCAGTGTAGAAAGGCTAGCACTGGAGTAATATATTTTTTTTGGTTCTAGTCAGGATTCTAGCAGCTGTATTTAGCACTAACTGAAGTTTATTTAGTGCTTTATCCGGGTAGCCGGAAAGTAGAGCATTGCAGTAGTCTAACCTAGAAGTGACAAAAGCATGGATTAATTTTTCTGCATCATTTTTGGACAGAAAGTTTCTGATTTTTGCAAGATGGAAAAAAGCTGTCCTTGAAATGGTCTTGATATGTTCTTCAAAAGAGAGATCAGGGTCCAGAGTAATGCCGAGGTCCTTCACAGTTTTATTTGAGACGACTGTACAACCATTAAGATTAATTGTCAGATTCAACAGAAGATCTCTTTGTTTCTTGGGACCTAGAATAAGCATCTCTGTTTTGTCCGAGTTTAAAAGTAGAAAGTTTGCAGCCATCCACTTCCTTATGTCTGAAACACATGCTTATAGCAAAGGCAATTTTGGGGCATCACCATGTTTCATTGAAATGTACAGCTGTGTGTCATCCGCATAGCAGTGAAAGTTAACATTATGTTTTCGAATGACATCCCCAAGAGGTAAAATATATAGTGAAAACAATAGTGGTCCCAAAACGGAACCTTGAGGAACACCGAAATTTACAGTTGATTTGTCAGAGGACAAACCATTCACAGAGACAAACTGATATCTTTCCGACAGATAAGATCTAAACCAGGCCAGAACTTGTCCGTGTAGACCAATTTGGGTTTCCAATCTCTCCAAAAGAATGTGGTGATCAATGGTATCAAAAGCAGCACTAAGGTCTAGGAGCACGAGGACAGATGCAGAGCCTCGGTCCGATGCCATTAAAATGTCATTTACCACCTTCACAAGTGCCGTCTCAGTGCTATGATGGGGTCTAAAACCAGACTGAAGCATTTCGTATACATTGTTTGTCTTCAGAAAGGCAGTAAGTTGCTGCGCAACAGCCTTTTCTAAAATGTTTGAGAGGAATGGAAGATTCGATATAGGCCGATAGTTTTTTATATTTTCTGGGTCAAGGTTTGGCTTTTTCAAGAGAGGCTTTATTACTGCCACTTTTAGTGAGTTTGGTACACATCCGGTGGATAGAGAGCCGTTTATGTTCAACATAGGAGGGCCAAGCACAGGAAGCAGGTCTTTCAGTAGTTTAGTTGGAATAGGGTCCAGTATGCAGCTTGAAGGTTTAGAGGCCATGATTATTTTCATCATTGTGTCAAGAGATATAGTACTAAAACACTTGAGCCTCTCTCTTGATCCTAGGTCCTGGCAGAGTTGTGCAGACTCAGGACAACTGAGCTTTGAAGGAATACGCAGATTTAAAGAGGAGTCCGTAATTTGCTTTCTAATAATCATAATCTTTTCCTCAAAGAAGATCATGAATTTATCACTGCTAAAGTGAAAGTCATCCTCTCTTGGGGAATGCTGCTTTTTAGTTAGCTTTGCGACAGTATAAAAAAGGAATTTCGGATTGTTCTTATTTTCCTCAATTAAGTTAGAAAAATAGGATGATCGAGCAGCAGTAAGGGCTCTTCGGTACTGCACGGTACTGTCTTTCCAAGGTAGTCAGAAGACTTCCAGTTTGGTGTGGCGCCATTTCCGTTCCAGTTTTCTGGAAGCTTGCTTCAGAGCTCGGGTATTTTCTGTGTACCAGGGAGCTAGTTTCTTATGAGAAATGTTTTTAGTTTTTAGGGGTGCAACTGCATCTAGGGTATTGCGCAAGGTTAAATTGAGTTCCTCAGTTAGGTGGTTAACTGATTTTTGTCCTCTGGCGTCCTTGGGTAGACAGAGGGAATCTGGAAGGACATCAAGGAATCTTTGTGTTGTCTGTGAATTTATAGCACGACTTTTGATGTTCCTTGGTTGGGGTCTGAGCAGATTATTTGTTGCAATTGCAAACATAATAAAATGGTGGTCCGATAGTCCAGGATTATGAGGAAAAACATTAAGATCCACAACATTTATTCCATGGGACAAAACTAGGTCCAGCGTATGACTGTGACAGTGAGTGGGTCCAGAGACATGTTGGACAAAACCCACTGAATTGATGATGGCTCCGAAAGCCTTTTGGAGTGGGTCTGTGGACTTTTCCATGTGAATATTAAAGTCACCAAAAAGTAGAATATTATCTGCTATGACTACAGGGTCCGATAGGAATTCAGGGAACTCAGTGAGGAACGCTGTATATGGCCCAGGAGGCCTGTAAACAGTAGCTATAAAAAGTGATTGAGTAGGCTGCATAGATTTCATGACTAGAAGCTCAAAAGACGAAAACGTAATTTTTTTTTGTAAATTGAAATTTGCTATCGTAAATGTTAGCAACACCTCCGCCTTTGCGGGATGCACGGGGGATCTGTTCACTAGTGTAGCCAGGAGGTGAGGCCTCATTTAACACAGTAAATTCATCAGGCTTAAGCCATGTTTCAGTCAGACCGATCACATCAAAATTATGATCAGTGATTAGTTAATTGACTATAATTGCCTTTGAAGTAAGGGATCTAACATTAAGTAGCCCTATTTTGAGATGTGAGGTATCATGATCTCTTTCAATAATGACAGGAATGGAGGTGGTCTTTATCCTAGTGAGATTACTAAGGCGAACACCGCCATGTTTAGTTTTGCCCAACCTAGGTCGAGGCACAGACACGGTCTCAATGGTGATAGCTGAGCTGACTACACTGACTGTGCTAGTGGCAGACTCCACTATGCTGGCAGGCTGGCTAACAGCCTGCTGCCTGGCCTGCACCCTATTTCATTGTGGAGCTAGAGGAGTTAGAGCCCTGTCTATGTTGGTAGATAAGATGAGAGCACCCCTCCAGCTAGGATGGAGTCCGTCACTCCTCAGCAGGTCAGGCTTAGTCCTGTTTGTGGGTGAGTCCCAGAAAGAGGGCCAATTATCTACAAATTCTATCTTTTGGGAGGGGCAGAAAACAGTTTTCAACCAGCGATTGAGTTGTGAGACTCTGCTGTAGAGCTCATCACTCCCCCTAACTGGGAGGGGGCCAGAGACAATTACTCGATGCCGACACATCTTTCTAGCTGATTTACACGCTGAAGCTATGTTGCGCTTGGTGATCTTTGACTGTTTCATCCTAACATCGTTGGTGCCGACGTGGATAACAATATCTCTATACTCTCTACACTCGCCAGTTTTAGCTTTAGCCAGCACCATCTTCAGATTAGCCTTAACGTCGGTAGCCCTGCCCCCTGGTAAACAGTGTATGATCGCTGGATGATTCGTTTTAAGTCTAATACTGCGGGTAATGGAGTCGCCAATGACTAGAGTTTTCAATTTTTCAGAGCTAATGGTGGGAAGCTTCGGCGTCTCAGACCCCGTAACGGGAGGAGTAGAGACCAGAGAAGACTCAGCCTCTGACTCCGACTCGCTGCTTAATGGGGAAAACCGGTTGAAAGTTTCTGTCGGCTGAATGAGCGACACCGGTTGAGCGTTCCTACAGCATTTCCTTCCAGAAACCGTGAGAAAGTTGTCCGGCTGCGGGGACTGTGCCAGGGGATTTATACTACTATCTGTACTTACTGGTGGCACAGACGCTGTTTCATCCTTTCCTACACTGAAATTACCCTTGCCTAACGATTGCGTCTGAAGCTGGGCTTGTAGCACAGCTATCCTCACCGTAAGGCATCGTGTTAATGTTACTACTTAGCTTCGGCTGTTGGAGGTCCTGACGAATCGTGTCCAGATAAAGCGTCCGGAGTGAAAAAGTTGAGGAAAAAAAACTAAAATATAAATGGTAATTAAAAAGTAAAAACCGTAAAGTTGTCAGGTAGCAAAATAGGTTGGCAACAAAACGCACAGCAACTCGAAAACAAGTCTGCAAGTTGTGAATGCCCACTGGAGATGCTTCTTCCTGTTTTAGCTGATAGGAGTGGAACCCGGTGTGGTCGTCAGCTGCAATAGCCCATCCGTGACAAGGACCGATATGTTGTGTGTGTTCTGAGATGCCATTCTGCACACCACTGTTGTACTGTGCCATTATTTGCCTGTTCGCTTGCACGATTCTTGTCATCATCTTCAACCTCTCATCAAAAAGCTGTTTTGTCCACAGGACTGCCGCTGACTGGATGTTTTTCGTTTGTTGCACCATTCTCTGTAAACACTAGACACTGTGCGTAAAAAGCCCAGGAGGCTGGACATTTCTGAGATACTGGAACAGGTGCGCCTGGCACCAACGATCATACCACTCTCAAAGTCACTTAGGTCACTCGTTTTGCCCATTCTAACGTTCAATCAAACAGTAACTGAATGCTTCGATATCCGTCTGCCTGCTTTATATAGCAAGCTAAGGCCATGTGGCTCACTGTCCGATCCATTTTCGTAAATGGGGTTGTGTACCTAATAAACTGTCCGGTGAGTATGTGTGTACTCACCGGCCAGGAAACACCCGTGCTCAGGTCTTTTCAACGCAGGTCTGGCCAATCACGTGGACTGGGATATGTTCCAGATAGCCTCAGACAACATTGATGTATACGCTGACTCGGTGAGCGAGTTTATTAGCAAGTGCATCGGTGATGTTGTAACCACGGTGACTATTAAAACCTTCCCTAACTAGAAACCGTGGCAGCATTCGCGCAAAACAAAGTGCAAACCGCTACTTTTAATCATGGCAAGTCGACCAGAAACATGACCGAATACAAACAGTGTAGCTATTTCCTCCGCAAGGCAATCAAACAAGCTAAGTGTCAGAATAAAGACAAAGTAGAGTCGCAATTCAACGGCTCAAACAAGAGATGCATGTGGCAGGGTCTACAGTCAATCATGGAATACAAAAGTAAACCAGCCTCGTCGCGGACATCAACGTCTTGCTTCCAGACAAATCAAACAACTTCTTTGCTCGCTTTGAGGACAATACAGTGCCACTGACACAGCCCGCGACCAAAACCTGTGGGCTCTCCTTCACCGCAGCCAACGTGAGTAAAACCCTGCCGGCCCAGACGGCATCCCTAGCTGCGTCCTCAGAGCATGCGCAGACCAGCTGGCTGGTGTGTTTACGGACATATTCGGCAGTCTGCTGTGCCCACATGCTTCAAGAGGGCCACCATTGTTCCTGTACCCAAGAAAGCTAAAGTAACTGAGATAAACGACTATCATTAGCATTCACTTCCGTCATCATGAAGTTCTTTGAGACTAGTCAAGGATCATATCACCTCCACCCTACCGGACACCCTAGACCCAGTGCAATTTGCTTACCGCCCCAATAGGCCCACAGACGACGCAATCACAATCACATTGCACACTGCCCTATCCCATCTGGACAAGAGGACGTATTGTATGTAAGAATGCTGTTCATCGACTACAGCTCAGCATTTAACACCATAGTACCCTCCAAAGTCATCATTAAACTTGAGACCCTGGGTCTCGACCCCACCGTGTGCAACTGGGTCCTGGACTTCCTGACGTGCAACTAGATGCACAAGCATTTCGCTACACTCGCATTAACATCTGCTAACCATGTGTACGTGAACAATAACATTTGATTTGAATGAACTAAATCTGAATTAATTCTGCTGCCCATTAGTGTGTGTGCTCACCTAGTTCATCCCAGAGCTGTCTGTACTTGTCGGTCATGGTGGTGCCCTGCTGTCTCCACAGTGCCAGGCGAGGGTCGGCCATGAACTGTTCTGTGATCAGTGTTAACATCCTGGCACCGTTGGAGTCACGCATACGAAGCATCTCCCTCACCTATGGGACAAGGAGGACAGCATCCGTGTGTGTAAAGGAATCAGAGAGCTTAAAGCAGGCAGATATTAAAACCAGGGGGGGGCAAGGGTGTTAATGGTCAGCCAGTTACAGTTACATTACGGTCAAGACATTAGCGCTAGGGTTTAGGCTGTGTCCCTAATGGCACCCTATCCCTATGTAATGCACTACTTCTGACCAGAGTACATAACATATTCATTATGTAATGCACTACGTCTGACCAGAGTCCATAACATATTCATTATGTAATGCACTACTTCTGACCAGAGTACATAACATATTCATTATGTAATGCACTACTTCTGACCAGAGTACATAACATATTCATTATGTAATGCACTACTTCTGACCAGAGTACATAACATATTCATTATGTAATGCACTACTTCTGACCAGAGTCCATAACATATTCATTATGTAATGCACTACTTCTGACCAGAGTCCATAACATATTCATTATGTAATGCACTACTTCTGACCAGAGTCCATAACATATTCATTATGTAATGCACTACGTCTGACCAGAGTACATAACATATTCATTATGTAATGCACTACTTCTGACCAGAGTACATAACATATTCATTATGTAATGCACTACTTCTGACCAGAGTCCATAACATATTCATTATGTAATGCACTACTTCTGACCAGAGTCCATAACATATTCATTATGTAATGCACTACTTCTGACCAGAGTACATAACATATTCATTATGTAATGCACTACGTCTGACCAGAGTACATAACATATTCATTATGTAATGCACTACTTCTGACCAGAGTCCATAACATATTCATTATGTAATGCACTACTTCTGACCAGAGTCCATAACATATTCATTATGTAATGCACTACGTCTGACCAGAGTACATAACATATTCATTATGTAATGCACTACTTCTGACCAGAGTACATAACATATTCATTATGTAATGCACTACTTCTGACCAGAGTACATAACATATTCATTATGTAATGCACTACTTCTGACCAGAGTACATAACATATTCATTATGTAATGCACTACTTCTGACCAGAGTACATAACATATTCATTATGTAATGCACTACTTCTGACCAGAGTACATAACATATTCATTATGTAATGCACTACTTCTGACCAGAGTCCATAACATATTCATTATGTAATGCACTACTTCTGACCAGATGGGTCCAGATTGAAAGTAGAGAATTGAGTTTCAAGCTAAATATTTGACATTAATGCAGAAGTTGACACAGCAGTTAGTCTTCTCTACACAAGAGGAGTGTAAGTGTACATCAAGGACTAAAAACAATGTCAAACCTCAACAATGGCACTGTTTAATGTACATGCCAACTGTCATGGTAATGGGCCTTCAGACTAACAGAGGCTTTGATTTGAACAGAAACAACTTGGCTGTGGAAATTCCCTGGTAGAAATGCATGCAGCATTTTGATGTTAATGAGTTTGTATATGAAAGGAGTTGTGTTTCAGCTAGTAATACTAGTCATTTTAAAGTTGTACATAGAGAAGCTGTGAGGAGGAGAGTACTCTGTACCAGACTGAAAATATTCAGTGTCTAAAGGAGGAGGGGGGGGGGGGGGGGTTACCTTACTGAACAGCAGGTTGAGTTGTTTCCCAGAGGCGTGGTATCCTCCCTGAGAGAGGAAGAGTTTCACCTGCTCCTGGACCTGCTCCTCATCCAAGTGCCAACAGTTCTCATCATCTACACTGGCTCCTGCCGTGGGATCCGGGGCCCCTGCACACAGAGATACGACACGATTTATGAATTGAATAAATAACTCTAAAATAATATATCTACTTCAGGCAACTTGTGGAGCTGGGGAAACCTGAGAGAGGAGTCATATTCCTCTGTATATTATTTATATTGTCTTTCTCTCTGCCTTGTTGGGAAGGGCCTGTGAGTAACCATTTCACCGTCTACATCGCAAGTTCACCAAGCATGTGACAAATACAATCTGATTATATCCCTCCCTCGACCTCTCCCTCCTTTCTAAGGTAAATAAAACCCAGGTCTATAGTGTTGATTAGAGGTGGACAGAGTGTTTCGTTTGCAGGCAGCATCACACTAATGAGCAGCATTGAGCTGCCTTTACCTTTAGCTCACAATCAATGTCCTCAGTGGGGCCTACGTGCACACACACACACACACACACACACCGTGGACCTGGTTGATCTCGGAGTTAGTTGACAGTATCTCATCAGCCAGTTTCTGTGCGGTGGGCAACACCTCCGTATGATGCACTGATATCAGGTACTGGACAAACTTCTGCAGCTGATCTCGGCTCATCTGGAACAGCGTCTCTGAGATGGGCAGGTGCAGTTTGACCTGATCGGGCTTCCGTACGCGGTACAGGGCCAGCGCTACAACGTGGGCGCAGTAGAAGATGTCCTTGTTGCCGCAGCTACAGGTTACTGCGGTGATCTTACAGCGGTCGAAGCTGACGCTCACGCTGCAGATTATCTCAGGCTGAGAGGACGTGGCCGGGTCTGTTACCGTGCCACTCAGATGAAACCCTGGGAAGGAAACAAAAAGAGTGAGTTTTAACAAGCCTTTATTGTACAAGCCTTCAACGTGGCATCAACTATAAAATAAAGGTGAAGGAGGGAGAGAAAGAGGACAGAGGAGAGAGGGAGGATAGAGGGAGAGAAAGGGGAGAGAAAGGAGAGAGGATACAGAGGGAGAGAAAGAGGAGAGGGAGGATATAGAGGGAGAGAAAGAGGGAGGGAGGATATAGAGGGAGAGAAAGAGGGAGGGAGGATATAGAGGGAGAGAAAGAGGGAGGGAGGATATAGAGTAAGAGGGAGGATATAGAGGGAGAGAAAGAGGGAGGATATAGAGGGAGAGAGAGAGGGAAAGAGGAAAGAGGGAGGATATAGAGGGAGAGAGAGAGGGAAAGAGGAAAGAGGGGGGATAGAGGAAGGGAGGATATGGAGGGAGAGAAAGAGGAGAGAGGGAGGATAGAGGGAGAGAGGATATAGAGGGAGAGAAAGAGGAGGGAGGGAGGATATAGAGGGAGGATATAGGGAGAGAAAGAGGGAGAAAGGAGCGAGAGAGGATAGAGGGAGAGAAAGAGGAGAGGGAGGATATAGAGGGAGAAAGGGGAGAGAGGGAGGATATAGAGGGAGAGAGGATACAGAGGGAGAGAAAGAGGAGAGGGAAGATACAGAGGGAGAGAAAGAGGGAGGGGGGAGGATATAGAGGGAGAGAAAGAGGAGAGGGAGGATAGAGGAAGAGACAGCGTAGGGAGGAAATAGAGGGAGACAGAGGAGAGAGGGAGGAAATAGAGTGAGAGACAGAGGAGAGAGGGAGGAAATAGAGGGAGAGACAGAGGAGAGAGGGAGGATATACATTTTTTTACACCTTTATTTAATCTTTATTTAACTAGGCAAGTCAGTTAAGAACACATTCTTATTTTCAATGACGGCTTAGGAACGGTGGTTTAACTGCCTTGTTCAGGGGTAGAAAGACAGATTTTCACATTGTCAGCTCGGGGGATCCAATCTTGCAACCTTACAGTTAACTAGTCCAACGCAATAACGACCTGCCTCTCTCTCATTGCACTCCACAGGGAGACTGCCTGTTACGCAAATGTGGTAAGCCAAGGTAAGTTGCTAGCTAGCATTAAAGTTATCTTGTAAAAAACAATCATAATCACTAGTTAACTACACATGGTTGATGATATTACTAGATATTATCTAGCATGTCCTGTGTTGCATATAATCTGACTGAGCATACAAGCATCTAAGTATCTGACTGAGCAGTGGTAGGCAGAAGCAGGAGTGTAGACATTCATTCAAACAGCACTTTATTGCGTTTTGCCAGCAGCTCTTCGTTGTGCGTCAAGCATTGTGCTGTTTATGACTTCAAACCTATCAACTCCCGAGATGAGGCTGGTGTAACCGAAGTGAAATGGCTGGCTAGTTAGCACGCTAATAGCGTTTCAAACTTCACTCGCTCTGAGCCTTGGGGTGGTTGCTTCCCTTGCTCTGCATGGGTAACGCTTCGATGTGGTGGCTGTTGTCGTTGTGTTGCTGGTTCGAGCCAGGGAGGAGCGAGGAGAGGGACGGAAGCTATACTGTTACACTGGCAATACTAAAAGTGCCTATAAGAACATCCAATAGTCAAAGGTTAATGAAATACAAATGGTATAGAGGGAAATGGTCCTATAATAACTACAACCTAAAACTTCTTACCTGGGAATATTGAAGACTCATGTTAAAAGGAACCACCAGCTTTCATATGTTCTCATGTTCTGAGCAAGGAACTTAAACGTTAGCTTTCTTACATAGCACATATTGCACTTTTACTTTCTTCTCCAACACTTTGTTTTTGCATTATTTAAACCAAATTGAACATGTTTCATTATCTGCTTGAGGCTAAATTGATTTTATTGATGTATTATATTAAGTTAAAATAAGTGTCCATACAGTATTGTTGTAATTGTAATTATTACAAATACATTTTTATTTATTATTATTATAAAAATAAAAAATACATTAATTTAAAAACGGTCGATTAAAATCGGTATTGGCTTTTTTGGTCCTCCAATAATCGGTATCGGTGTTGAAAAATCATAATCGGTCGACCTCTAGAGGACATAGAAGCCCAAACCTCTAAAACCTTTAAACAACATACACAAAAACATCAGGCATGGGAGATGTATATTAAATCAAACAATTCATTACAAAGCCATGTCCTCTCAATAAAGGCATGCCATGTGTAACGGTAGACCTTCATAAACCTTATGAAAGAGGTGCAAAGATATATTCCATATATAACATCAAATTATGACCACATTGAATACAGAGCAAAGTCCTGTGGCACGGAATCAAATCAACGGAAACAGAGACTGCTGGTTGGGTCAGCAATGATAGCAAGACAGATACTGTGTGTTAAGAGTGAATAATAGAGCTGGCTCATTTTAATAGTGTTTGATCTCCTGAGCTCTGCATTTCCAGAGGCGGGGGGGTTACTATGCATCTATGAATATGCATGAGAAGGGCGGGGCTGCAAGTGCCAGTCTAGAACACACACTGATGAGCATATGAAAGAGACCCAGCCAGCGTGAGATCATGCATTTATTAATATTGGGGAGGGGCCAGGGAGACAGAGTGTGTTATTAATTAATTTATGCGCTGAGGAGAGAGTTAGAGAGATAAAGATGAAAACGTATCGGGGCCAAGTGGAGACATGCATGTATAAATCCACTTATCAAAGATCTGGGAGTGCTGTGATTTCAGGCGTGTATTAACAGGGATATCTAAGCTGCCACAGCTACTCCACATGGGGCCTGTGTGTGTGTGTGTGTGTGTGTGTGTGTGTGTGTGTGTGTGTGTGTGTGTGTGTGTGTGTCAAAAACAGGTTCAGTGTGTGTTCTCCAGCCTTTCCAGTCCAACGAGTTGAATAAACAGAACATCAGAAACATGCGGCTCAAAGACAACTTGGCAACTCTGATACACCCCTTTGGAAATGTAACACCTACTGTAACTTATCTTTAGCAGACCAGAAATCCACAACAGGCTGAATAGGAATAAAAAGTCAAACAAAAAGTTAAGAAGAATACAAAACGTATGCCAATCTCTTACAAGCAGATAAATTCCATAACATAACAAACACCAAGGTCTATCCCATTAAGACTACTGCCGGGGCTCTTTAGTGGGTCCTCCCTCCTTTTCCTTCCCTTTCTCCATCCATCTTAGTTCTCTCCCTCTCTGTTTGACAGATGGGTCAGTAATGACCTTTCTTCTTTCTCTCCTGTACATCGGTTTGGCCACCACAAACTAGTCCCACGTGAAAAATGCACTTTTAATTTAGCTAATTGCTGAGCACAGGAATATAACTATTTACACACCCTTCTCTCCCTCTTCTTCCCGTCTGCTGGTTGGTATGAAATCTTCAGTATCTCATGTGCTAGCTATTAGACTGTGTTCCCCTCCCTGCCCCCCTCAGCCCCCTCCCAAAGTGCAGCTAAGGGCTGCTGTGTGTTGGAGAGGCCAGGGCAGACATTTTTAGAACAAGGCCTGTGTGAGGTTGCCCTAGAAACACCCTCATGACCACTCTGGTGAAATCACACTTGGCTTCGAGAGAGAAACATAGAGCGTGAAAGCGAGAAAAACGCAAGAAGTAGAGAGTGTGTATGTGTGTAAATGCACAAGGGCCCCCAGACCACCCATACACTTGGGGGCCCACATCAAAGCACTAGCCCAGATACTCCCTCTGCGCTTTGGAAACTGCATGAGTGGTGATAAGCCAGCAAGCTCTCTTGACCAGCTACAAGCCCTCCTTCCTCACATTCAACAACATGGGGCCCCCAAAATACCAAACCCCTGCTCTCATTTCAGGGAGAAGGAGAGGCCACAGCCCCTCCAAAATTAACCCATGCAGACCCACAGGAGCAAGAATGTAGCCTTTTTATATGGGGTCTTATAATAAAATTGGGTTGAGCATTCCCACATTAAGAGACCTAGTCGAGGCTGGAAGGCTGCTTGCCTAAGCACAAAAGCTCTCAGTGTGCAACCATCCACTAGGATAAATTAGATTGGGGAAATATATGTGTGATGCTCAATCAAATTAAGATTCCAAGTCGATGGAGAAAATTCAGCCACAGGGGCAGTTGGCTCATTAACATTATTTGCAGAATTGGTTAGAGTGAATGTCACTTTAAATCTAATATGACACAGTCGTGTGTGTGTGTGTGTGTGTCTCTTTCCTCAATTGGATTTGCTCAACTCCTGTGTCCTCTCTCCTCCGTCTTCTCTGGCCTCCTTTAAAAAAAAAAGTCAAAGGTAATCGACGAGAGGAGAGGGAAAGTGGTAGAAAATATGCTTGTATGAAATGAGACTCTCCTTCTCCAATCGCGCGGCATCATGCCAATGATGTTTACAGGGTGGAATCCAAAGTATAAAAGATGATAACTATTTTGCTAGTAGTTGTGTATCGTAAGTGGTGTATCGTTTAAACGTTTGCATGCTTTTCTCCTTCGAAGAAAACAATAGCTGGTTCAAATGGGGTGTGGCAGATTTCAAAACTCTTCCACAAAAATTTCAGAAAGGATACACTTGTGCTTCCTCACCTAAAGGAGGCTATCGAGGAGGGGAGGACCGTCTGTTGCCTACTAATGAATTCTCCTCAACCACTTAGAGACAGAGGAGAGAAGACAGAGCAGAGAGGACGGAGGAGAGACGGCAGATTTGTCCAAATAGGAAAAGGCCTGTGTGTGTGAAAGAAAGAAAGATGTAGGCCTATATAGACAAGGATAGAGAGAGGACAAGAGAAGCGAGGCTTTAGCTTTGACATTTAATCACATTACCACATGAGCAACAGAGAGACAGGGAACAGCTCAATCCAGTTCTGTACCAAAGCAAGCCAGAGCCAATGTCCATTTCAGCTCAGTAGAAGACCGCAGTAGAAGGGGAATGGATCCTATGTTAGTCAGAGGAATCCTCCAGTATACCTAAAAAAGCACAGAGCTCGTTTGGAATTCCATATGGCCTGAATCAGAGGACCTGAGAGGAGATCTGACCAGCATGTGAAGAATGGTGCTCTACTGCAGGAGAGGAGAGAGGGTGGGGTGGAACCAGAGATGGGATGAATATCCCTATGGGCCCTGGTCAAAAGTAGTGCACTAGATAGGAAACAGGGCGCTATTTGGGATGGACAATTGGAGGTCTAGGGGGAAACTAAGAACCCTTTGAAAAGTGAGTGAGCAATCTGTTCAGCCCTTAGGCCTATATTAGTGATGTCATTATCTAAAACAACCTCCGAAGGGCTGGCTGTATACCTCCAGAGGAAATCTGAGAAGGAAAGATTCAGAGGTTTTAGGGCGTGGGTGTACACCTCAGTCTTACTGGGAGTGGAGGGGCTTATGTGTATTCCAGTGGTGGCTGCTGAGGGGAGGACGGCACATAATAATGGCCAGAACAGCACAAATGGAATGGCATGCATTTGATGAATTTGATACTCTTCCACTGATTCCCCTCCAGTCATTACCACGAAGGTGCCACCAACCTGTGGTGTATTCCCATGTGAGAGAGAGCCAGAGAATGAGAGTGGTCCTATAAGGAAGCCCTCATACAGAGATCATAAACACTGATCAATACATTTACACAAGGGACGCTGCTTTAGGAGTGCTGTAGTGTGTGCGTGTGTGGTCTAGGTGAGGGTCAAGCTGAAATAGCACAGCTGAGCACCAAGGGTGGCCATGTTTGTGCTATGACCTCTCTGAAACATCAAAGGCCTTGTCCTCCACAGGAGCAGTCACACCAACCAGAGCCAGCTGTAGCCTAGAAAATTAACCCTTTTCTGATTTTTTACATTCTATGAATTTCAATTCCATTACTTCTACATGTGAATTTGACAGCAAATGTGCATATTGATCATCAGGAGGGCGTGTGTGTGTGTGTGTGTGTGTGTGTGTGTGTGTGTGTGGAGGTGTCATCCTGCGGCTACTTAAATGACAGTCGACTCTGGTCTAGCCGGGTGAAGCAGCCACGCGATCCATCAGGAATGACTTGCAATTTCCAAACTATCACTTACAAAATGGAGTCTAATTTTGTTGGATTGGACAGTCAGACCCAGTCTGTTTTACTGGCCTGTTGAGTGATTCTGGAGCTTGGCAGAGGACGGCTGTCTGACTAGCCGTGAGACATTCAACTGAATTATTTGGACAGCAGGGTTTTAGCAAGCCTCTTTGAAACCACATGCCTGCTTTGGACGCTCGGTCTATACATCCGTCACAACCATGTGAAGAGTTATGGGGGAATTAGAGATGTATGGAAATTAGCATGTGTAATTACCAAGAAAAGTCCCTCAAGAGAGTCTCTTGGCTGAAGATGAACGCAAGTGGTTGGTGTTTGTGTGTGTGTGTGTGTGTAAGTGTGTCTGAAGATGAATGTACTGAGGATCCATTGAAAAGCCATTGTCAGCTCTTTAAAGCAGGCTAAATGTGTTTGTAAGGACAAGCCTCTACATCAGGAGGGGGATTACAGACAGTGACACATGAGGCTAGACCTAAACAGCTACAATGTCACGAGACTGGTACAAATCCAAACACAAAAGAAACACATGAAAAACATGGTTGGGTTTTGATGACGATGGCCAAGGGAAATCTGAATGTGCTTCTCACACACCTTCGAACAGAGAATCAGAGGGGAAGTAAAGAGAGAGTGTGTGTGTTAGGGGCGACTAGTCAGGAAGTAACCTTCCCTTTGCCCCTCCCATTCCGTTGGAAAAATCAACTGACAGGCTAGACTCCCCCAAGCACGCACACACAAAAAAAAAATCCCTAAACCCTATCAAGGATAGTAAAACCAAACACACACACCTACCTGACTACTAAAGTATGCTTCCTACTCCCACAAACACAGCCCCTCTTTCTTTCTCCCTCCCCCCAACAGTCACTCAGTGCTGCCTAGCCCTAAACTGACCTGCTGTGTGTGTGCTGACGTCACACACCAGACAAGAGGCACCACTCCAGACACACACATATAACGGCCTTAGACGAGGGGGAAGCAGCATTCCAACACTGTGTTCACAAACACACAGGAAGCACTCAGCTGTAGCAAAGGGTGAGGGATGGTGGGATTTGGCCATGAGCCAGTTCCTCTGAGCTCTTCCCCTTTCTGCTCCAGCCAGCCACAGTTTGTGTAAAGCAGCCCTGCCAGTTCGGACTTAACCCCTCCCTTCCTGGAGTCACCCAGGTAATTTACCAGCATCTAGAGTGTTCTAATTCTGATTTACCAACGCCACAACCCCCACGCCGCACACACACAAGCAGCCCACAGTCCAAGATAACGATGGCTAAAAGCACACACATACATGTAAATATATATTTTACCTTTATTTAACTAGGCACGTCAGATAACTTCTTTGGGACTGGGGGGCAGTATTGAGTAGCTTGGATAATAAGGTGCCCAGAGTAAACTGCCTGCTACTCAAGCCCAAAAGCTAAAAAATATATATCATTATTAGATTTGGGATAGAAAACAATCTGAAGTTTCTAAAACGGTTTGAATGATGTCTGTGAGTATAACAGAACTCATACGGCAGGCAAAAACCTGAGAAAAAAATCCAACCAGGAAGTGGGACATCTGAGGTTTGTAGTTTTTCAAGTCATTGCCTATCGAAAATAGTGTCTATGGGGTCAAATTGCACTTCCTAGGGCTTCCACTAGATGTCAACGGTCGTTAGAACCTTGTTTCAGGCTTCTACTGTGAAGGGGGAGAGAATGAGAGCTGTTTGAGGTGGGGCGCTAGCGTCCCACATATCCCAGAGAGGTTAAGAACAAATTCTTATTTTCAAATGATGGCATAGGAACAGTGGGTTAGCTGCCTTGTTACGGGGCAGAACAACAGATTTTTACCTTGTCAGCTCGGGATTCAATCTTGCAACCTTTCGCTTACTAGTCCAACGCTCTAACCACTAGGCTACCTGCCGCCCCAATCCAGAATGCATGGGTGAGAGAAGGAGTGGGGATACCTTGGAACACACAAGCACGGCACCCCCTCGTCCTGTCACGCAGAGATAAAAATGAAACAGATAATGGCAGCTTGGAAGACAACCCCACGAACCCCAATATCTTTGTTTGGCATTTTGCATTCACTGTAGTAGTGCGTTTCCTGCTTACTGTCCTGAGAGCCCATATCAATAAGACTACACCTCTCAAACTCCCACGCTACTCAAACATTACTCCTATCATCTCTTGGTTTGCAGTCACACAATGAATATCCATTTATGAATGACATGGTTTCAAGTGGTAGCCTATACACAATTCCTAATTCAAAAGACAAAGAAGGCTGCAGAGAGCTCAGAAGCACAACGTCCTATACACTAATTCCCTCACTGCTCCAGGAGCTGATTATCTCCCATACGAATCACAAAGGCATGTGACCGCACATACGGTGGGAGACACGCGTATCACTACGCCGTCTTACCTTGACATTTAGGCGACTTCACATAGACCTACACTGAGCCCGGTTGCTCAAATGACTCCCTATTCAGTGCACTACTTTCGACCAAAGCCACTGGGGAATATGTTCAGGATAGGGTGTTATTTGAGCTCGTCTTTGTCCTTCCTGAACCTGCCTTTGTCTAGCTATGTATCCCAGAGTGGGCCGTGCGGCGCTGAACCTGTACCATGTCAGAGGTAATACATCAGACATGACATCTTCTACCCCCAAACAGAGATGACAAGTGTCATTCTTCACACTAACCACACCGGACAAAGCCAGGAACAAGAGGAAGGATGGAATGGAGGAGGGGATGGGGGGGTGCTCACGTTTAATATCACTTGACACGCGTCATCTAGCATCTCTCAGCCCTCCGCTGAGGCTGTGTAAAAGCCTCAGCCGTCATACACACACATCAAACAAAGACCAAAACAAACATCTCACGAGCCCAGCGCTGCTATCGACAGATACTGAGGAGGAGAAGAGAGAGAAATATAGTTCTATTCACCTGCCTGTAAATACTGTGGTCGAAACTCCTGCCTGTAGGCAATTCCTGTAAATACTGTGGTCAAAACTCCTGCCTGTAGGCAATTCCTGTAAATACTGTGGTCGAAACTCCTGCCTGTAGGTAATTCCTGTACATATTGACATTGAGGTTAAGGATATTCTCTCATGGGCAGGCTATCAATGGATAGCTAACATTGTCTTTTAACGCTGTAAGCATCTGACATTATATAGTACCACTTTTCTTATCTCACACAAACACATGGAGTCAAAGAGTGGGCCTACTGAATGCGTCGATGACTTGCCTAAGAGCGGTTACTAGAATAGGGAACTGAGTCCTCCGAATAGGTCTGTAGATACTTTAGGTTTCGTCTCTCCAGCTAAACGCAGACAGCTGATCTTATCAAAACCCTTTCAGAACCCTATTCCGGTGAAATGGCTCTCATTGCATGTAAATAACTACCCTTTATAGATGGATGATTGAGAGAAATTGCAACACTACTAGAGAGAAGGGAATATTTCCCCTAGAGCTCTTTGTTGACATGGGAGTAGCCATGATAATGCTGGCTGGTTGTCTAAGTGATCCCCCACAGGGAGTGGTGTTTGACCATCACCAGGTAGGCAGCCACAACACACCGTCTGGCAGGTCAGCCCACCAATGATTCACAAGTCTAGCTGGTGTCTATTCTATTCAATTCCATTATATTACATTAGACAACACAAGGCTATGTTATTGACTGCTTGAATCAACACCATCTGTAAATATGCTACCTCTGACTAATCATATTAATGAAATGTTTCATCTGTTGTGTGTTTGGAGATCGTCATTAGTTCCATTTGAGATGATACAGTGGATACACAGGGCAGGGATTGGGTGGGGTTGAGAGATCCCCCCCCCCCCCCCCTCTCCCAGCTGATAAAGATGGCATCCATCCTTGAATTAGGTCAATGAGTTTGTCAAAATGAGAGAGCGAGCGAGATCTCTGGACTAATGGGGTTATGGGAGCAGAACCAAGCAGCTGGTTTAAGCAGAGTTCATCATATTGGTTAGACAGCTAATTACAGATACAGGCCAATACAATACACTTACATGTGGAAACACACACACACTAAGGCTGGGCGATATGGCCTAAAAATCATGGGGGTTCAAAATATGCATCTCGATTTTTGAGCCATATATCTAAAAGGAGCTTTGTTGTACATCTAACTCTAGAGTCTAGGCTGGGGGGGGGGGTCTGCTCAGCTAGCATATAGAATCATTTATACTGCCTTCAGAATATATTCACACCCTGAATTTGAAATTGATTCAATTGAGATGTTTTGGCCACTGGCCTACACACAATACCCCATTTTTTACTAATGATTTAAAAATGCATCAATAAGTATTCAACCCCTTTGTTATGGCAAGCCTAAATTTGCTTAACAAGTCACTGTGTGCAATAATAGTGTTTAATATGATTTTTTAATGACTACCTCATCTCTGTACCCAAAACATACAATTATCTGTAATGTCCCCCAGTTGCGCAGTGAATTTCAAACACAGATTAAACCACAAAGACCAGGGATGTTTCTCAATGCATTGCAAAGGGCACCTCTTATTGGTAGATAAACAAAAGCAGAAAATGAATATCCCTTTAAGCATGGTGAAGTTATTAATTACACTTTGGAGAGTGCATCAACACACCCAGTCACTACAAAGATACAGGCGTCCTTCCAACTCAGATTTCACCATGAGGCCAATGGTGACTTTAAAACAGTTAAAATTCAACAGCTGTGATAGGAGAAAACTGAGGATGGATCAACCACATTGTAGTTACTCCACAATACTAACCTAATTGACAGAGTGAAAAGGAAGCCTGTACATAATAAAATATTCCAAAACATGCATCCTGTTTGCAAAATGGGACTAAAGTAATACTGAAAAAAATATGGCAAAGCAAATTTTGTCCTGAATACAAAGTGTTATGTTTGGGGCAAATACAACACATAACTGAGTATCGCTCTCCATATTTTAAAGCATAGTGGTGGCTGCATCAAGTTATGGGAATGCTTGTAATCATTAAGCACTGGTGAGTTTTTCAGGATAAAAAAATAAAACAGAATAGTGCTAACCACTGTCAAAATCCTAGAGGAAAACATTGTTCAGTCGGCTTTTCACCAGACACTGGTAGATTAATTCACCTTTCAGCAGGACAATGTACTAAAAACACAGGAAGTTTATTTTAAAGTGTCTGTCCTATTTCTGAGAGATATAAGATCAGGATTTATTTTTTTAAATGGACACATATTTGACCCCTTTTAGGCACTACTTCCATATTTAACAGGTACCAGACTACCTTCAGGCGAGTCTTGTGGGTGTTCTAGAGCAAAACAAGCAACATGTACATTCCATATAGGGGCCATAGTTTGTAGGTCAAACCGTACATACATTTTCGTGAGAAGAGCGATTTTTTCTGACAAACTACTGTAGCTCTGCCACCTTTCACCGCAGAAGGACAAAATCGATAACTCTCGCTTAATTAAAGCTACCCCTACTTTTTTCAATTCCCGCCTGAAGACATACCCAAATCTAACTGCCTGTAGCTCAGGCACAGAACCAAGGATATGCATATTCTTGGTACCATTTGAAAGAAAACACTCTGAAGTTTGTGTAAATGTGAATTGAATGTAGGAGGATGTAACACAATATATATGGTTTAGATAATACAATGAAAAAAAAACAGGTTTATTTTTATTGTTGTATCATCATCTTCTAAATGAACAAGATAAAACAAACATTCAGATAGGATGATGGGGACAATTTCAGTGAAAAACATAAGAGGGCAACAGTACTTGTGCAATGTTTCAGAATGATAACTTCCAAAATGAGTGTGCTACATGACATTTATCATGAAGTCACCCAGGTGTCCCACACAAGTAGCTCAAATGTACCCAAGTGGCCAAATTGGTGAAGTTATACATTTTGAATGGAACAACTATATACAAAATACCAAAATGGTATTCTAACACACACCCCCCAAAAAATGGAGAAAAAAAACATGGGAAAAAAATATATACATTTACAAAATAACACTTTCAATATTTGGAAGACCCTCAGTCCTCTACACAATATTATGCTGCTGATGCCAGGTGCCATAGCACATCCATGCCTGCAGAAATACATTTGGGCAGATGAACACCACTTGTGGCAGGAGCTGGATGAACCAGCTTCAGTGGGGGATGGACACCTTGGCACTGGGGGCTCCCATTCGGAGTCAGTGTCACTGAAAGAAAATGTTCAGTTAGAATAGTTTCACATATGAGCCCTGTATCAACAGGTATAATAAACATATATATATATATATATATATATATATATATATATATATATATATATATATATATAGAGTACAGGGAACATAAGGTTGAATATATTATTATAGACCTGCTAGATCTACTGTCTCATTTATATTATGACATTTCAGCTAGATCTGTTTCTATTATATTATGACAGACCAGCTAGATCTACTGTCTCCATTTCACTTTGGCCATTGTTGTGGGCCTGCCCTCCCCTCAACAGCCTCAAATTGGCTATTTCATTTCACATATAATATTTTATATTATTAATTTCAAACAACGGCATTAGCATGAGAAGAACTTACCAGTCCAAAACGATGTCCTCTCCGTTCAAAAAATATTCCTCCATTTGGGAATCGCTAAATTAATCGCCCTCAATCAATTTCTTCTAAAATTGTGGGTACATCTGTATATCTAGACTTAGATTTAGCTTTCCCTGACTTAGTCGCCATACTGATTGATATTAAAAACAGCTGAAAATGCACTTTACCAAAACAATGCTGTGCGCAACATGCGTGGCTCCTTCCGGTATGACTCGTCAATGGCGAATTACCCTCTTTACGCCGGAGTTTACTACATGGATTGGTCTTCCAACACATAAACATTACATATTGGCGTTTACCTCAGCTCATTGGCTATCTACCCAGCTAGATTTCAAGACGATCGATCAGTGGTCATTGGGTTAAAATACAGTCAATCAACGAAACAGCGGGCAAATCGTTGGTGCACAATGATGTCATTACTTGTCAAATCGGTTTCTTTCAGTCAATACGTCCTGCGAAATGACCCATCAGGTTTGCTTGTGTTACAAACAAACCAGTTGATTGCAATGAAACCAAACATGACTGGAAAAGTCACGTTTTGTGTGTGTGTATTTACCTCGAATGTGTCGTCGAAAATGGAATGAGACGGAATTCACGACACAAGCGGTTCACAAAATGTTTTGTGTTAGGCTATAAAAATGGATTTTATCAAACAAAAGACCATTCATTGTGTAACAATGAGCATTGGGATTGCAAACAGAGGAAGATCGTCAAAGGTAAACAATTTATTTATTGCAGTTTGTGATTTTGTTACGCCTGTCCTGGTTGAAATAGTTGTTTTTTTAATGGGGCTCTATCCTCAGATAATCGCATTGTATTATTTCGCAGTAAATCCTTTTTTAAATCTGACAACGCAGTTGGATTAGCAAGATTCTAGGCTTTCGATACATGTGAGACACTTGTATTTTCATTCATGTTTAATATGACTATTTATGTAGCGATCACCGTATGTTGTCGAATTTCATCCCGCTACCTACCGGGTTCGGTGCGCAGAGGTTAAACAGATAGAAAATCTATGTTTGTTTTTTTTATTATGCAATTAGATTTCCGTGGGGCTGTGGAAATTGACTCAAGAGGGCGTAAAATGTCAAATACACAGCATTTCAAACAGTCAGCAATAATATAATGAATTCAGAGTTCGTGAAATTATACTGAGGCTGAATATAAACCTTCCACAACCTGCTTTTCTGCAATTCACACTAATCTGGCTTTCAAGTCGGTCTATAAAAATGCCCTTTGCTACAAATTTAACCAGAACCATGCATAATACACATTCACTATTGACAAACCTCTTATAGCAGGCATTATTGAAAATGAACACAGGCCTTTTAAACAATCTCTCAAGCACCACATGCTAGTGAGTAGCCAGCTATGTTTTTATATTTCAAGTTTAGCCAACTTGGATCTGCTAGCTAACATGGTAGAACAGTTGAACTGTTACAAACACACCCTTCTGTCCATCTCCAACTTTTAACAGCATGTTCAATTTGTTCAGATGTTGAAATCAAGTGGCTTACCTTATTTCTCAGAATGAGAACAAGTTGCCAATTCCTTATATAAATTGTGTTTTATGATTATTGCACATTTATAAAACACAAACTAGAAAGCTAGTATAACATTCTTTGGCTAAAATCCTGCAGCGGTATGTGCACACGACAAACTGAACATTTATTTTCCAGAATCAATTCCAGATCAATGAATTGACAAATCTAGATACCGCCCAAGTTTAACAGGCCTTCCCTCATACCCGGATTTAAGGTATTACCAGCATAACACACAAGGGGCTGCTAAACACACCAGGAAGCACATCTTTTACCAGAATGCTAAAAGAATTAGCACAAAGTAAGAGCGAAATCACATCAACAATGTTAGCTAATTGCTTACTTTTTCATTTTATTTAACCAGGTAGGCTAGTTGAAAACAAGTTCTCATTTGCAACTGCGACCTGGCCAAGATAAAGCAAAGCAGTTTGACACATACAACAAAAGAGAGTTACACATGAAACAAACAAACGTACAGTCAATAATACAGTAGAAAAAGTCTACATACAGTATGTGCAAAGGAGCTAGGATAAGGGACGTAAGGCACTGGTGACCAGTGAGCTGAGTTAGGGCGGGGCTTTACCTAGCAGAGACTTGTAGATGACCTGGAGCC
The DNA here is from genome assembly GCF_057628025.1 of Oncorhynchus mykiss. Taxonomy (NCBI): domain Eukaryota; kingdom Metazoa; phylum Chordata; class Actinopteri; order Salmoniformes; family Salmonidae; genus Oncorhynchus; species Oncorhynchus mykiss. The sequence continues at coordinate 71,157,668 of NC_143032.1, forward strand.
AGGGGGTTTAGCGACGAGTATGAAGCGAGGGCCAGCCAACGACAGCATACAGGTCGCAGTGGTAGGTGGTGTATGGGGCTTTGGTGAGAAAACGGATGGCACTGAGATAGACTGCATCCAATTTGTTGCATAGACTGTGGGAGGCTATTTTGTAAATGACATCGCCAAAGTCGAGGATCGGTAGGATGTCAGTTTTATGGGGGTATGTTTGGCAGCATGCGAAGCCAATTCCAGATTCAATTTTGGATTGGAGATGCTTAATGTGAGTCTGGAAGGAGAGTTTACAGTCTAACCAGACAACTAGGTATCTGTAGTTGTCCACATATTCTAAATCAGAACCGTCCGGAGTAGTGATGCTGGACAGGCGGGCAGGTGCAGGCAGCAATCGATTGAAGAGCATGCATTTAGTTTTGCTTGCATTTAAGAGCAGTTGGAGGCCACAGAAGGAGAGGTTTGTTAACACAGTGTCCAATGGTGTCAGAATGGTGTTGTCTGCGTAGAGGTGAATCAGAGACTCACCAGCAGCAAGAGCAACATCATTGATGTATACAGAGAAAAGAGTCAGCCCAAGAATTGAACCCTGTGGCACCCCTATAGAGACTGCCAGAAGACAACAGGCTCTCCGATTTGACACACTGAACTCTATCAGAGAAGTAGTTGGTAAACCAGGCGAGGCAGTCATTTCAGTATCCAAGGCTGTTGAGTCTGCCGATGAGAATGTGGTGATTGACAGAGTCGAAAGCCTTGGCTAGGTCGATGAATACGGCTGCACAGTACAGTCTCTTATCAATGGTGGTTATGATATCATTTAGGACCTTGAGCGTGGCTGAGGTGCAACCATGACCAGCTCTGAAACCAGATTGCATAGCGTAGAAGGTACGGTGGGATTCAAAATGATCGGTGATCTGTTTGTTAACTTGGCTTTCGAAGACCTTAGAAAGGCAGGGTAGGATAGATTTAGGTCTGTAGCAGTCTGGGTCTAGGATGTCTCCCCCTTTGAATAGGGGGATGACCGCAGCAGCTTTCCAGTCTTTGGGAATCTCAGACGATACGAAAGAGAGGTTGAACAGGCTAGTGATAGGGGTTGCAACAATTTTGGCAGATCATTTTAGAAAGAGGGTCCAAATTGTCTAGCCCGGCCGATTTGAAGGGGTCCAGATTTTGCAGCTCTTTCAGCACATCAGCTATCTGGATTTGGGTGAAGGAGAAATGGGGAGGCTTGGGCGAGTTGCTGTAAGGAGTGGAGGGCTGTTGATCGGGGTAGGGGTAGCCAGGTGGAAAGCATGGCCAGCCATTGAAAAATGCTTATTGAAATTCTCAATTAATCGTGGATTTATAGGTGGTGACAGTGTTTCCTAGCCTCAGTGCAGTGGGCAGCTGGGAAGAGGTGCTCTTATTCACCGTGGACTTTACAGTGTCCCAGAACTTTTTAGAGTTTGTTCTACAGGATGCACATTTCTGCTTGAAAAGGCTAGCCTTAGCTTTCCTAACTACCGGTGTACATTGGTTCCTAACTTCCCTGAAAAGTTGCATATCGCGGGGACTATTCGATGCTAATGCAGAACGCCACAGGATGTTTTGTGCTGGTCAAGGGCAGTCAGGTCTGGAGAGAACCAAGGTCTATATCTGTTCCTGGTTCTACATTTTCTGAATGGGGCATGCTTATTGAAGATGGTGAGGAAGGCACTTTTAAAGAATATCCGGGCATCCTCTACTGACGGGATGAGGTCAATATCCTTCCAGGATACCCAAGCCAGGTCGAATAGAAGGGCCTGCTCGCTGAAGTGTTTTAGGGAGTGTTTGACAGTGATGAGGGGTGGTCGTTTGACCGCAGACCCATTATAGACACAGGCAATGAGGCAGTGATCGCTGAGATCTTGGTTGAAAACAGCAGAGGTGTATTTGGAGGGCAAGTTGGTAAGGATGATATCTTTGAGGGTGCCCGTGTTTACAGATTTAGGGTTGTACCATTGTGGTTTCATTGATAATTTGTGTGAGATTGAGGGCATCAAGCTTAGATTGTAGGATGGCCGAGGTGTTAAGCATGTCCCAGTTCAGGTCACCTAACAGCACGAGCTCTGAAGATAGATGTGGTGCAATCAATTCACATATGGTGTCCAGGGCACAGCTGGGGGCAGAGGGTGGTCTATAGCAAGCGGCAACGGTGAGCGACTTCTTTCTGGGAAGGTGGATTTTTAAAAGTAGAAGCTCGAATTGTTTGGGTACAGACCTGGATAGTAAGACATAACTCTGCAGGCTCTCTCTGCAGTAGACTGCAACACCGCCCCCTTTGGCAGTTCTATCTTGTTGGAAAATGTTATAGTTAGGGATGGAAATTTCAGGGTTTTTGGTAGTCTTCCTAAGCCAGGATTCAGACACGGCTAGGACATCCGGGTTGGCAGAGTGTGCTAAAGCAGTGAATAAAACAAACTTAGGGAGGAAGCTTCTAATGGTATCATGCATGAAACCAAGGCTTTTATGGTTACAGAAGTCAATAAATGAGAGCACCTGGGAGTAGGAGTGGAGCTAGGCACTGCAGGGTCTGGGTTAACCTCTACATCACCAGAAGAACAGAGGAGTAAGATAAGGGTACGGCTAAAGGCTAAAAGAACTGGTCGTCTAGTACGTTCGGAACAGAGAGTAAAAGGAGCAGGTTTCTGGGCACAATAGAATAGATTCAAGGCATAATGTACAGACAAAGGTATGGTAGGATGTGAGTACATTGGAGGTAAACCTAGGCATTGAGTAATGAGAGATATATTTTCTCTAGAGACGTTTAAACCAGGTGATGTCACCGCATATGTGGGAGGTGGAACTAAATGGTTGGTTAAGGCATATTAAGCAGGGCTAGAGGCTCTACAGTGAAATAAGACAATAATCACTAACAGGACAGTAATGGACAAGGCATATTGATATATTAGGGAGAGGCATGCGTAGCCGGGTGATCATAGGGGTCCAGTGAGTGGTTGGGCTGGCTGGAGACACGGCGATTCAGACAGCTAGCAGGCTAGCAGAAGGGCCTTAGAAGGACGTCTCAATGTAGGAAAGTGTTTTAGCCTCTGCGTGCGGTGACGTCGATAGACCAGTCGTGATGGATTAGTAGGGTTCCGAGTAGCAGAGGGGTCCACAAGTCCAATTGGAAAAATAGGTATAGAGGCCCAAGAAATTGGCCGATGGATCTATTCAGCTAACAGTCCAATATGCTCTAGACAGCTAGCTGGCCACGGCTAGCAGCTAGCAGGCCGTGGCTAGCAGATTCAGGGGACAATGTGATGTAGGGGCCAGTTGAGTACCCCCCTTGAGCAGATTACGTTGTAATCCAGTCGTGAAGGATCGGCGGGGTTCCGTGCCCCGTACCGGCAGTAGAAGGGGTCCAGGTATTGTAGCCCAGGAGTGGCTGATGGGCCTCTTCAGCTAGCCGGGAGAATGGGCCTAGCATGGGCTAGCTTCAGGCTAATTGGTGCTTGCTTCGGGACAGACGTTAGCCAGGAGTAGTCACTCGGGTGGCAGCTAGCTAGCTGCGATGATCCAGGTGAAAAGGTCCAGAACTTGCGGTAGGAATCTGGGGGTATGGAGCTAAAATGAACAAACTAATTGCAGAAACAGGCAAATCCAGCTCGTAAAGTTATACAAGCGTAGTTAGTAGCTACGAATGTCATTTTCGGTGTGTGTGGACATATACAAGTGAAAGTGAACAAGAGAAATTGTGCAAATGAACAAAGTTGTGATAGATGCTTTTCTGAAGGAAGAGCAGCATGTGTACATGGAGCAGACGGGAGAAGGAAGAGCAGCATGTGTACATAATGAGACAGGTGAAATGTTCTGGGGAACTACGGTAAGCTTCATCATTTAAAATAATGTGACAGGTGAAATGAAGAATGCGATCTTTATCTCCTGAGGTATTGCACAAGTTGCCTGCAGGTAATAACTTAAAAAAAGGTGACAAAAAATATTTACATTTATTGAAAAACTGCAAATATATAGTTGACGGTATTGAAAAACCATCCCGTGGCTATTTCCAAATACCCTGGTAAACGCTATATACGGTATACCACCAAAGCCTATTCATTGATACTCCTGTTTTAGTTGTGTCTGCTCTGTGTGCAGTTTGAGGAGTATCATTAGAAAGGTTAACTTGTCCTCTACAGTTAAATAATGTCTCTGTATTTCTGTCTCCATATGACCCATTCTGTTGGACCACACCTGAAACAGCGAGTTGAATCCACTTGTCCGAGAGGCACGACTCCCCCCATTGTTAGGGTGGAGACATGAGGATCTCGTCATTATATATAGATGTGTAGTGGAAATGGGAAGGTGCACAGAGCACAGAAGGAGACGAGACCAACAAGACAACATTAGAACAAGCAGACAAACGCAAAAAAAAATGTAAATAAAAACTTGATTCTGTGATAGACATTTGGACATTCGCACAAAAAAATACATTCGATATATCACCTAGCCCTAACGCACACGTACATACGTATGCATACACAAACACTCCCTAAACCCCAAGTTCTGACAAGTCACACAAGTCAACACAAGTCACCACAAGCAGGAAAGTTCTTAACATCAACCTTCAGCCAATACACTTTCTCTGCCCAAAACACTTTCTCTGCCCAAAACTCTCTGATCACAAATACACTGCATCACAGCTTTGTTTTCATTGATCAGGTTCAGTTACAACAGTTTTAGGCCTAACTATTTGCCTCTCCTTTCCCTTCCTTCCCGCCCTCTCCTCCTCCCCCCTTTCTGTTTGGTTGTTTTCGTCATCACTTTGTGTGTGTGTGTGTGGGGGGGGGGGGGGGGGGGCAGGCATTTTGAAGAATCCATACATCAGGTAGGAGGTTGTTCTGCGTCGTAGTTAATAAACGGCAGAGCAGTGAAGGCTACGAAGTCCGACAGGTTTGATTGGTAGTCATTGTCAGCGCCGTCAGTGCCTGGTTTGAAATGTTCAAAGGAAAGTGGGACTCCAAAAGTTGTCCAAAAACAAATGTTGTACTGAGAATGAATATCTAATTATCAGTGTTACTGTACATTAACTAGGGTTACAACAGTAGGGTATATTACCGGTAACTTTCGAAGTTTACCAGTAAACTACCAGAATTTTGGTACCTTTCAAGGATTTTATCACAAGAAATCGAGTGGCCTTTTTGGGTTCTTCAGATTATCACAGGTGTCTAATTATCTCTGGCCCTCTGTTATATATTTACATGTGATGATGCCACACAATCAAATAAGATGGGTTTAAAATACAAAATTGAACGACAAAGCTGTAAAACATTCTCCTAAATATAAACCATAAACATAATGAATACCATTGGTGCTTAATATGAGGGGTTCAGCTTGAAATGTCCTTCCTATTTGTTTTGTAAAGTTTTTTTTACTATGTCTTTGTTCTAAATGTTTTAGCACAAAACTGGTGGCTGTTGTGAAAAAAGTAAAGAGTTGAATAAGTTGCAAGAGGTAATTGAAAATAATGACATTTTCAATAATGGACAATAAAACTCATGGACATATGGTCATTTATAAAACATGTAAACTGCAGGCCTACGACATGAAGGCACGAGCACTGGTGCTCCAACTGTCAGTTGACCTTGAGGTCAGGAAGAATGTGTCAGGCCTACCAGAGTTACTCCTATAAATGGACAATATAATGCTTATCTATATAATGAATCCTTCCGCACGCCTACATCTGTAAATCAGACTCAGTAGCCTATCTGACAAGGATTTACAAAAAATGCATGTTGTCATAGCATACCACCAGCATCTCTGTCTGTCTGGGTCTAGGCCCAGCTTCTCTTCCTTTAGATGCATTTTTACATGATCATATCAAACAGTGGACTAAGCCTATAGTACTACTCATGCTACATATACATACCCTGATAGATTTAGTACACACATCTCTGACAGCTGAACAGTGAGGTGGACAATTATTGTTTAAAAAGTAAAAAAACAATAAAACAATAGACTATAAAGTTTGGCATATACTACACAACCCCACGCTACACAACCCTATACTACACACGCTACACAACCCCACGCTACACAACAATATACTACACAACCCCACGCTACACAACCCTATACTACACACGCTACACAACCCCATGCTACACAACCCCACGCTACACAACAATATACTACACAACCCCACACCACCATATACTACACAACCCCACACCACACAACCATATACTACACAACCCCACACAACCCCACACCACTCTACACAACCCTACAACCATATACTACACAACCCCACGCTACACAACCCCACACTACACAACCCAACGATACACAACCCCACGCTACACAACCATATACTACACACACTATACAACCCCAGGGTACACAACCATATACTACACAACCCAACGCTACACAACCGTATACTACACAACCCCACGCTACACAACCCCACACTACACAACCCCACGCTACACAACCCCACGCTACACAATCATATACTACACAGCCCCACACTACACAACCCCACACTACACAACCATATACTACACACGCTACACAACCCAACGCTACACAACCCCACGCTGGGCTAGACAATCTGGACCCTCTCTTTCTAAAATGATCCGCCACAATTCTTGCAAACCCTATTACTAGCCTGTTCGACCTCTCTTTCATATCGTCTGAGGTCCCCAAAGATTGGAAAGCTGCTGCGGTCATCCCCCTCTTCAAAGGGGGAAGACACTCGAGACCAAAACTGTTACAGACCTATATCCATCCTGCCTTGCCTTTCTAAGTGAACAAACCGATCACCGACCATTTTGAATCCCTCTGTACCTTCCCACGATGCAATCTGGTTTCCGAGCGGGTCATGGGTGCACCTCAGCCACGCTCAAGGTCCTAAACAATATCACAACCGCCATCGATAAAAGACAATACTGTGCAGCCGTATTCATCGACCTGGATTTCAGTGTGTCAAATCGGAGGGCCTGTTGTCCGGACCTCTGGCAGTCTCTATGGGGGTGCCACAGGGTTCAATTCTTGGGCCGGCTCTTTTCTCTGTATACATCAATGATGTTGCTCTTGCTGCTGGTGATTCTCTGATCCACCTCTACACAGACGACACCATTCTGTATACATCTGGCCCTTCTTTTAACTAACCTCCAGACGAGCTTCAATGCCATACAACTCTCCTTCCGTGGCCTCCAACTGCTCTTAAATGCAAGTAAAACTAAATTTATGCTCTTCAACCAATCGCTGCCTGCGTCCGCCCGCCGAGCATCACTACTCTGGACGGTTCTGACCTAGGTGTTTGTCGTTGTCCACATATTCTAGGTGTCTGGTTAGACTGTAAGCTCTCCTTCCAGACTCACCTTAAGCATCTCCAATCCAAAATTAAATCTAGAATCGGCTTCCTATTTCACAACAAAGCATCCTTCACTCATGCTGCCAAACATACCCTCTTGACTAACCTGATGTCATTTACAAAATAGCCTCCAACACTCAGCAAATTGGATGCAGTCTCTCTCAGTGCCATCCGTTTCGTCACCTAAGCCCCATATACTACCCACCACTGCAACCTGTATGCTCTCGTTGGCTGGCCCTCGCTTCATATTCGTCGCCTAACCCACTGGCTCCAGGTAATCTATAAGTCTTTGCTAGGTAAAGCCCCGCCGCCCTAGCTCACTGGTCACCATAGCAGCACCCACCCGTAGCACGCACTCCAGCAGATATATTTCACTGGTCATCCCCAAAGCCAACTCCTCCTTTGGCTGTCTTTCATTCTAGTTCTCTGCTGCCAATGACTGGAACGAACTGCAAAAATGACTGAAGTGGAGTCATATCTTCCTCACTAACTTTAAGCATCAGCTATCCGAGCAGCTTACATATCATTGCGCTCGTTTGCACCCTAGTAGTTCTACTTGCACATTCATCTTCTGCACATCTATCACTCCAATGTTTAATTCCTAAATTGTAATTATTTAGCCACTATGGCCTATCTAACTCCCTAATCTTACGACATTTGCACACACCGTATATAGATTTTTACTATTGTTATTGACTGTACATTTGTTTATCACGTGTAACTCTGTTGTTTGTGTCGCACTGCTTTGCTTTATCTTGGCCAGGTCGCAGTTGTAAATGAGAACTTGTTCTCAACTGGCTTACCTTGTTAAATGAAATAAATAAAAATATGCTACACAGCCATGTGTTTTATGTATATGATACCATTCCACTCATTCTGCTCCAGGCATACAATGAGCCAGTCATCCTCAATTAAGGTGCCACTAACTTCCTGTGTGTCACAGCTATGGGTGTCTCTGAACCTTCCTTCATGTGTCAGTAATACGGTTTGATGTGTCCTGCTGCCGTTGATGAGTCTTACAGTGGGCTGTCAAACACACAGAGAAACACCGACAGGTGTCTTACGTGGTACACGTCTCCCACTGAGGCCTGGATGGGCCTCGTCACAGCATCCTCCAGTCTGACAGACAGCGATGGGGAATAAAGGCACTCCCCCTCCTGGGCAACCACCAAACTCAAGCCCCTGGTCTGGCTTGCCTCGGGAAGTGACAAGGCCCACTATTCCTGGCCATTGTGTTTCCCTACCTCTCCCACCGTCAATCGTATTTCACATGTTTCATTCCCAAAGAGTGTGTGTGTGTGTGTGTGCGTGCGCGCGCATGCGTTTCCAAACCTCCCCTGCTGTCAATCATATGTCACATCATATGTATTATTCTCTCTGTGTGTTAGTGTGTGGGGTCAGGGTGGGGGGGAGACAGGTAGAACAGGCTGTGTGTGGGTCAGGTTGGGGGGGAGACAGGCAGAACAGGCTGTGTGGGTCAGGGTGGGGGGGGGGGGAACAGGCTGTGTGGGTCAGGGTGGGGGGGGAGACAGGCAGAACAGGCTGTGTGTGGGGTCAGGGTGGGGGGGGAAGACCGGCAGAACAGGCTGTGTGTGGGCCAGGTTGGGGGGGGACAGGCAGAACAGGCTGTGTGTGGGGTCAGGGGAGACAGGCAGAACAGGATTTGTGCGGGGTCAGGGTGGGGGGGGGGGGAGACATGCAGAACAGGCTGTGTGGGGGAGACAGGTAGAACAGGCTGTGTGTGGGGTTAGGGTGGGGGGAGACAGGCAGAACAGGCTGTGTGTGGGGGAGACAGGCAGAACAGGCTGTGTGTGGGGTTAGGGTGGGGGGAGACAGGCAGAACAGGCTGTGTGTGGGGTCAGGGTGGGGGGGGGGGGGGGAGACAGGCAGAACAGGCTGTGTGTGGGGTCAGGGTGGGGGGGGAGACAGGCAGAACAGGCTGTGTGTGGGGTCAGGGTGGGGGGGAGACAGGCAGAACAGGCTGTGTGTGGGGGAGACAGGCAGAACAGGCTGTGTGTGGGGTCAGGGTGGGGGGACGGTTGTCTATATTAGTTATGGTGTTGAGAGGCAGCACTGCATAAAGCATGATTTACCATGCTGTTCATACAGCTGAGTAACAATTACAGAACGCAATCAATCTGGGTCCAACCCTGCTTCTCTAGTAAGTCCAAGCCACAACGGCCCATAGGGCAGGAGCCCATCTCCTGTTTATGTAGGCTAGTGTGAGGCAGATTGTACAAGTGCACACCCTGGACAGGATGATAGTCTGGGTCTTACCCCCAATCCATCTCCTTCATGTTGAGTCCCAAGCAGAGGCATCGCGTCCCCCACTTTTTAAATCTTCGGTACGACTTGACCCGGGATCGAATCCCGGCCCCAACCTTCCAATTGAGCCTCCCTGCCTCAATGTTAACACAACAGTTAGTGGGTGAAAAAAGAACACAGTCTGGGACTAAACCCAAACACACTACCACCATGCAGACAGGTGTCTGCTACCTGCTCTTACTGAGATGGGGGGGAAAGAGACTTGTAAAACAGGTAGGAAGACCAGAGTGGCTTTGGGTGAAGCTAACTGTCCATCAGTAACGCCAAACCATCCCATATGAGTCAATCAGGGGTTTAGACTAAAGAAACAGCCCACTAGACACTAGAGCGAGAGGGGTTGTGTTATTTCAGATCTTTACACTACACTACACCAAACTTGTGTTATGGAGATAAGCCTCTGTAGGGGCCCCTTTAAAAAAAAATGTTTTAAGGAACTCACTCCAGCTTTCACTTACTCTTGAACGGTGGAATAGTAGAAAGCACAAGGTGCAATTTCAAAATGAGGAAGTGCATCATCAGTTTTCCTCATGTCAGCCATTGCCTACCCGAGAGAGCTATCTAGAACCTATCTAGAACTTGTCAGAAATGTCCAGATCAACTGGCCCAGCAATAAACATTTTGAAAGTTTTTTTAGCCTATACATTTTGTTGTAATGTCTGAGTCAAGTATAGAATTGCAAGAAAATTAGCTTCAAAACTGCAAAACTGTTCTCTGCACCCCATGACAAAATGTGTAAAAAGCTTTAAACCTGCTAACCTCTCTCCGCCAACAAGAGGGGTGTGAACAGTTTGTGTCATGAACAGTGCTTGAGCCCATAGAAATAGACATGGGGCGTGAGATGTTCCCCAATGTGGGAAGGTGGGCCTGAGTGAAAACGATTGGGAACCCTAGCTCTATAGGGCTGGAGCAGGACAGGGTCTGGGAGCCAGGCAACGGGAGGCTGAAGTTGAGCCAGGGCTAGAGATAGCAGTCAGCCAGAGAGAGAGACCGGGCTGGGCTATGGCAGGGGCAAAGCAAGGGAGAGGTAGTGTGTGTGTGTGCGTGTGTGAGTGTGGGTGGGCAATTCCAGGATAACGGAATTGTGCTGACTATACTCTACTGTAATGTAATATACAAACTTCTGAACCAATCATTGGGCCAAATGAAGGCCGGCCTCGACGCCTGCAGACTGACCAAACATCCATGGACGTCCGGTGTCAGTAAGAGCTGGGTGACATTCATTGGAGAGAAAGAGAGAAGAAAGGGAGGGGTTGTCCAGATGACAGAAGGAGAAAGTAAACAGTTATCAGCTGAACATAACAGTATGTTAGTGGAAGGGAGGACAGTAGTACTGAACATAACAGTATGTTAGTGGAAGGGAGGACAGTAGTACTGAACATTACAGTATGTTAGTGGAAGGGAGGACAGTAGTACTGAACATAACAGTATGTTAGTGGAAGGGAGGACAGTAGTACTGAACATAACAGTATGTTAGTGGAAGGGAGGACAGTAGTACTGAACATAACAGTATGTTAGTGGAAGGGAGGACAGTAGCAGGAGACACTATGAGCTGAACATAACAGTATGTTAGTGGAAGGGAGGACAGTAGTACTGAACATAACAGTATGCCAGTGGAAGGGAGGACAGTAGTACTGAACATAACAGTATGTTAGTGGAAGGGAGGACAGTAGCAGGAGACACTATGAGCTGAACATAACAGTATGCCAGTGGAAGGGAGGACAGTAGTATTGAACATAACAGTATGCCAGTGGAAGGGAGGACAGTAGCAGGAGACACTATGAGCTGAACATAACAGTATGCCAGTGGAAGGGAGGACAGTAGCAGGAGACACTATGAGCTGAACATAACAGTATGTTAGTGGAAGGGAGGACAGTAGTACTGAACATAACAGTATGCCAGTGGAAGGGAGGACAGTAGCAGGAGACACTATGAGCTGAACATAACAGTATGTTAGTGGAAGGGAGGACAGTAGTACTGAACATAACAGTATGCCAGTGGAAGGGAGGACAGTAGTACTGAACATAACAGTATGTTAGTGGAAGGGAGGACAGTAGCAGGAGACACTATGAGCTGAACATAACAGTATGTTAGTGGAAGGGAGGACAATAGTACTGAACATAACAGTATGCCAGTGGAAGGGAGGACAGTAGCAGGAGACACTATGAGCTGAACATAACAGTATGTTAGTGGAAGGGAGGACAGTAGCAGGAGACACTATGAGCTGAACATAACAGTATGCCAGTGGAAGGGAGGACAGTAGCAGGAGACACTATGAGCTGAACATAACAGTATGCCAGTGGAAGGGAGGACAGTAGTACTGAACATAACAGTATGTTAGTGGAAGGGAGGACAGTAGTACTGAACATAACAGTATGTTAGTGGAAGGGAGGACAGTAGCAGGAGACACTATGAGCTGAACATAACAGTATGCCAGTGGAAGGGAGGACAGTAGTACTGAACATAACAGTATGCCAGTGGAAGGGAGGACAGTAGTACTGAACATAACAGTATGCCAGTGGAAGGGAGGACAGTAGTACTGAACATAACAGTATGTTAGTGGAAGGGAGGACAGTAGTACTGAACATAACAGTATGCCAGTGGAAGGGAGGACAGTAGTACTGAACATAACAGTATGTTAGTGGAAGGGAGGACAGTAGTACTGAACATAACAGTATGTTAGTGGAAGGGAGGACAGTAGTACTGAACATAACAGTATGTTAGTGGAAGGGAGGACAGTAGTACTGAACATAACAGTATGTTAGTGGAAGGGAGGACAGTAGCAGGAGACACTATGAGCTGAACATAACAGTATGCCAGTGGAAGGGAGGACAGTAGTACTGAACATAACAGTATGCCAGTAGAAGGGAGGACAGTAGCAGGAGACACTATGAGCTGAACATAACAGTATGTTAGTGGAAGGGAGGACAGTAGCAGGAGACACTATGAGCTGAACATAACAGTATGCCAGTGGAAGGGAGGACAGTAGCAGGAGACACTATGAGCTGAACATAACAGTATGCCAGTGGAAGGGAGGACAGTAGTACTGAACATAACAGTATGTTAGTGGAAGGGAGGACAGTAGTACTGAACATAACAGTATGCCAGTGGAAGGGAGGACAGTAGTACTGAACATAACAGTATGCCAGTGGAAGGGAGGACAGTAGCAGGAGACACTATGAGCTGAACATAACAGTATGCCAGTGGAAGGGAGGACAGTAGCAGGAGACACTATGAGCTGAACATAACAGTATGCCAGTGGAAGGGAGGACAGTAGTACTGAACATAACAGTATGCCAGTGGAAGGGAGGACAGTAGCAGGAGACACTATGAGCTGAACATAACAGTATGCCAGTGGAAGGGAGGACAGTAGCAGGAGACACTATGAGCTGAACATAACAGTATGCCAGTGGAAGGGAGGACAGTAGTACTGAACATAACAGTATGTTAGTGGAAGGGAGGACAGTAGCAGGAGACACTATGAGCTGAACATAACAGTATGTTAGTGGAAGGGAGGACAGTAGTACTGAACATAACAGTATGTTAGTGGAAGGGAGGACAGTAGCAGGAGACACTATGAGCTGAACATAACAGTATGTTAGTGGAAGGGAGGACAGTAGCAGGAGACACTATGAGCTGAACATAACAGTATGCCAGTGGAAGGGAGGACAGTAGTACTGAACATAACAGTATGTTAGTGGAAGGGAGGACAGTAGCAGGAGACACTATGAGCTGAACATAACAGTATGTTAGTGGAAGGGAGGACAGTAGTACTGAACATAACAGTATGCCAGTGGAAGGGAGGACAGTAGTACTGAACATAACAGTATGTTAGTGGAAGGGAGGACAGTAGCAGGAGACACTATGAGCTGAACATAACAGTATGTTAGTGGAAGGGAGGACAGTAGCAGGAGACACTATGAGCTGAACATAACAGTATGTTAGTGGAAGGGAGGACAGTAGTACTGAACATAACAGTATGTTAGTGGAAGGGAGGACAGTAGCAGGAGACACTATGAGCTGAACATAACAGTATGCCAGTGGAAGGGAGGACAGTAGTATTGAACATAACAGTATGCCAGTGGAAGGGAGGACAGTAGCAGGAGACACTATGAGCTGAACATAACAGTATGCCAGTGGAAGGGAGGACAGTAGCAGGAGACACTATGAGCTGAACATAACAGTATGTTAGTGGAAGGGAGGACAGTAGTACTGAACATAACAGTATGCCAGTGGAAGGGAGGACAGTAGCAGGAGACACTATGAGCTGAACATAACAGTATGTTAGTGGAAGGGAGGACAGTAGTACTGAACATAACAGTATGCCAGTGGAAGGGAGGACAGTAGCAGGAGACACTATGAGCTGAACATAACAGTATGTTAGTGGAAGGGAGGACAGTAGTACTGAACATAACAGTATGCCAGTGGAAGGGAGGACAGTAGCAGGAGACACTATGAGCTGAACATAACAGTATGCCAGTGGAAGGGAGGACAGTAGTATTGAACATAACAGTATGTTAGTGGAAGGGAGGACAGTAGCAGGAGACACTATGAGCTGAACATAACAGTATGTTAGTGGAAGGGAGGACAGTAGCAGGAGACACTATGAGCTGAACATAACAGTATGCCAGTGGAAGGGAGGACAGTAGCAGGAGACACTATGAGCCTAACATAACAGTATGTTAGTGGAAGGGAGGACAGTAGTACTGAACATAACAGTATGCCAGTGGAAGGGAGGACAGTAGTACTGAACATAACAGTATGTTAGTGGAAGGGAGGACAGTAGTACTGAACATAACAGTATGTTAGTGGAAGGGAGGACAGTAGTACTGAACATAACAGTATGCCAGTGGAAGGGAGGACAGTAGTACTGAACATAACAGTATGCCAGTGGAAGGGAGGACAGTAGTACTGAACATAACAGTATGCCAGTGGAAGGGAGGACAGTAGTACTGAACATAACAGTATGTTAGTGGAAGGGAGGACAGTAGTACTGAACATAACAGTATGCCAGTGGAAGGGAGGACAGTAGTACTGAACATAACAGTATGTTAGTGGAAGGGAGGACAGTAGTACTGAACATAACAGTATGTTAGTGGAAGGGAGGACAGTAGTACTGAACATAACAGTATGCCAGTGGAAGGGAGGACAGTAGTACTGAACATAACAGTATGCCAGTGGAAGGGAGGACAGTAGTACTGAACATAACAGTATGCCAGTGGAAGGGAGGACAGTAGTACTGAACATAACAGTATGTTAGTGGAAGGGAGGACAGTAGTACTGAACATAACAGTATGCCAGTGGAAGGGAGGACAGTAGTACTGAACATAACAGTATGTTAGTGGAAGGGAGGACAGTAGTACTGAACATAACAGTATGTTAGTGGAAGGGAGGACAGTAGTACTGAACATAACAGTATGTTAGTGGAAGGGAGGACAGTAGTACTGAACATAACAGTATGTTAGTGGAAGGGAGGACAGTAGTACTGAACATAACAGTATGTTAGTGGAAGGGAGGACAGTAGTACTGAACATAACAGTATGTTAGTGGAAGGGAGGACAGTAGTACTGAACATAACAGTATGTTAGTGGAAGGGAGGACAGTAGTACTGAACATAACAGTATGTTAGTGGAAGGGAGGACAGTAGTACTGAACATAACAGTATGTTAGTGGAAGGGAGATCAGTAGTACTGAACATAACAGTATGTCTGTGGAAGGGAGGACAGTAGTACTGAACATAACAGTATGCCAGTGGAAGGGAGGACAGTAGTACTGAACATAACAGTATGCCAGTGGAAGGGAGGACAGTAGTACTGAACATTACAGTATGTTAGTGGAAGGGAGGACAGTAGTACTGAACATAACAGTATGCCAGTGGAAGGGAGGACAGTAGCAGGAGACACTATGAGCTGAACATAACAGTATGTTAGTGGAAGGGAGGACAGTAGTACTGAACATAACAGTATGTTAGTGGAAGGGAGGACAGTAGTACTGAACATAACAGTATGCCAGTGGAAGGGAGGACAGTAGTACTGAACATAACAGTATGTTAGTGGAAGGGAGGACAGTAGTACTGAACATAACAGTATGCCAGTGGAAGGGAGGACAATAGTACTGAACATAACAGTATGTTAGTGGAAGGGAGGACAGTAGTACTGAACATAACAGTATGCCAGTGGAAGGGAGGACAGTAGCCCTTTGTAGCGAAGTCAATTGCAGAAATTCAGTTAACGTTTTTTCAAAATTCTGTTACCAATAACAGAAGAGTTTTAATCAATAATTAATAAACAAAAAAAACGCAGGTGTAGGCAACTACATTCTGATTTATGTCAGAGCAGATGGTCGACCATAATTATAATAATTTAGATATAATAAAATAGATTGTATTTGAAAATAACAATAATTTCATAGCTTGATTACATTGAGACACAATCACATGATGAAAAAAACACTTGTGAAAATGGTGTGTGTGTGTGTGTGTGTGTGTGTGTGTGTGTGTGTGTGTGTAAATTATTACTAAAAACACTTGTGAGATAATTTTGGCCCACCTGTCGCCGATCCCTACCATAACTAATTAATAGGTGTACCGTTACTTGTTACTTCTGTGAACGTTCATTACATCCGTCCTCTTGAAGAAGAGAAATCAGAAAATAACTTCAAGATGTGGGTTTTGGGAATGGAATTGACACAATACAATGTTTCTTAAACTTATAGAACGCAAATATTTTCTCCAAAATTAAATAAAAGTGTTGATATTTGTTGGCAGGGGTCTTGCCTTATTGTGTTCTGATGTATTTCTAATACCGAATACTTTTTCTGGTAGATGTTTTGAGACGGTTGTCACGGTTGTCATAAAGAGGAGACCAACTGGGGACCGTCGCTGGAGACCCCGGGCTGGTGACCGTCGTTTGAGGCTCCGGACTGTGAACTGACGCCGGAAGCTCTGGATTGGGTACTGTCACCGGAACCTCCAACGACGGTCCCCAGCCCGGGGCCTCCAGCAACGGTCCCCAGTCCGGGGTCTCCAGCGACGGTCCCCAGCCCGGGGTCCCCAGCCCGGGGCCTCCAGCGACGGTCCCCAGCGACGGTCCCCAGCCCGGGGCCTCCAGCGATGGTCCCCAGTCCGGGGCCTCCAGTCCAGGGTCTCCAGGGACGGTCCCTGTCCGGGGTCTCCAGCCCGGGGCCTCCAGCGGCGGTCCCCAGCCCGGGGCCTCCAGCGGCGGTCCCCAGTCCGGGGCCTCCAGCGGCGGTCCCCAGTCCGGGGCCTCCAGTCCGGGGTCCCCAGTCCGGGGTCTCCAGTCCAGGGTCCCCAGTCCGGGGTCTCCAGTCCGGGGTCCCCAGTCCGGGGTCTCCAGCGACGGTCCCCAGTCCGGTGATGATCCACGGGTCAGTGCTACAAGAGCTGACTCTGTGTAAAGAAGGGAGGCGGCGTCCAAAACCAGGGCCTCCACAGAGGTTTGATGCCCACACAGACCCTCCATTATCGGTTTAGGTTTGCGGCCGGGAGTCCGCACCTTTTGGGAGGGGGAGGGGGGGGGGAGTTGTCACACCCTAACCTTAGTTATCTTTGTTTTCTTTATTATTTTGGCTAGGTCAGGGTGTGACGAGGGTGGTTTGTTTAGCTTTTGCATTGTCTAGGGGTTTTTGTATGTCATGGGGTTTTTCTCGTCTAGGTGTTTATATGTCTATGGTTGCCTAATTTGATTAAGAACCAGAGGCAGCTGTTTATCGTTGTCTCTGATTGGGGACCATATTTAGGTAGCCATATTCCTTGGATAGTTTGTGGGTTGTTATTCTATGTTTAGTTGCCTGTTCTGCACTAGCCAGATTAGCTTCACGGTTCGTTTTGTTCAGTATTCGTTCTTTCATTAAATAAGTATGTATGTACGCTTACCACGCTGCGCCTTGGTCTCCTCATTATGACGACCGTGACAGAGACCCATTTTCCATCTGTTTGACAAGAAATTAAAGCCTTTGTTCATTCCAATTTTTCAGGATGGATGATTTTTTTTTAATGTCTTAATATATTTATTTGTATCTTTCATTTGACACCCAGTTTGACATGCACCTACGAACTTCACGTTGGTGCTCATTGGTCTTTTTACATGGAAATTATCATTTCCTGCATGAGTACGTGCAGCGTGCATGCATGTGTGTGTGAGGGAGCTAGAGTGTGGTTGAGGGGTGAAAGTGGAGGCCAGAGAGAACCAGAGCTATAGAGCCAAACGCTCAGCTGAGGCAGGACTATGGCTGGAGCCAAGGCAAGGGGCCAGGAGAGGAGGGAGGGGGCTGGGAACGAGAGGGGGCTGGGAACGGGAGGAGGCTGGGGCAGAACCAGGGGCCCCAAGCCAGTTGTGGCTCTGCAGCAGTAAAGCTATTCATTAGGCCTGTAGTCATGACACACTGAGCTCCCGAACAGGTGGAGAGAGAGAGAGAGTTGAAAGGGTGTGTAATTAAGGCAGAGCAGCATGTATACTGGCCTTGTTTCTAGAAAAGTGTTGAGATGAGATTTGAAGACGAGGAGAGTGGTTGAGGTTTTGCCACAGGACAAGCTGCTGCTGGGAGAAAATCACTTTCCAGGCTATTATACATCCATTCAGATGAGCAAGTCAATGTGATAAAAGCATTTGTCTGTGTGTTCAATTGAGTCAGCAGTTCTGAGCCGCTGCAGGTGGACAGTCATAACTACACACTGCATATCAATGAGCTGCAGGTGGACAGCCATAACTACACACTGCATATCAATGAGCTGCAGGTGGACAGTCATAACTACACACTGCATATCAATGAGCTGCAGGTGGACAGTCATAACTACACACTGCATATCAATGAGCTGCAGGTGGACAGTCATAACTACACACTGCATATCAATGAGCTGCAGGTGGACAGCCATAACTACACACTGCATATCAATGAGCTGCAGGTGGACAGTGATAACTACACACTGCATATCAATGAGCTGCAGGTGGACAGCCATAACTACACACTGCATATCAATGAGCTGCAGGTGGACAGCCATAACTACACACTGCATATCAATGAGCTGCAGGTGGACAGTGATAACTACACACTGCATATCAATGAGCTGCAGGTGGACAGTGATAACTACACACTGCATATCAATGAGCTGCAGGTGGACAGTGATAACTACACACTGCATATCAATGAGCTGCAGGTGGACAGTCATAACTACACACTGCATATCAATGAGCTGCAGGTGGACAGTGATAACTACACACTGCATATCAATGAGCTGCAGGTGGACAGTCATAACTACACACTGCATATCAATGAGCTGCAGGTGGACAGTCATAACTACACACTGCATATCAATGAGCTGCAGGTGGACAGTCATAACTACACACTGCATATCAATGAGCTGCAGGTGGACAGTCATAACTACACACTGCATATCAATGAGCTGCAGGTGGACAGTGATAACTACACACTGCATATCAATGAGCTGCAGGTGGACAGCCATAACTACACACTGCATATCAATGAGCTGCAGGTGGACAGTCATAACTACACACTGCATATCAATGAGCTGCAGGTGGACAGTCATAACTACACACTGCATATCAAATGAGCTGCAGGTGGACAGTCATAACTACACACTGCATATCAATGAGCTGCAGGTGGACAGTGATAACTACACACTGCATATCAATGAGCTGCAGGTGGACAGTGATAACTACACACTGCATATCAATGAGCTGCAGGTGGACAGTCATAACTACACACTGCATATCAATGAGCTGCAGGTGGACAGTCATAACTACACACTGCATATCAATGAGCTGCAGGTGGACAGTCATAACTACACACTGCATATCAATGAGCTGCAGGTGGACAGTCATAACTACACACTGCATATCAATGAGCTGCAGGTGGACAGTCATAACTACACACTGCATATCAATGAGCTGCAGGTGGACAGTCATAACTACACACTGCATATCAAATGAGCTGCAGGTGGACAGCCATAACTACACACTGCATATCAATGAGCTGCAGGTGGACAGCCATAACTACACACTGCATATCAATGAGCTGCAGGTGGACAGTCATAACTACACACTGCATATCAATGAGCTGCAGGTGGACAGTCATAACTACACACTGCATATCAATGAGATAATAGGCTATAGTGAGGGAAATAGTGGATGAGGGAAGGACACACACACACACCCCTCCCCTTGATTGGCATATGCAGAGGGTGCACACAGACCCTCTTCCTTCTCAAACTAACCCCTCCACCTCTCCTTCACAAACTAACCCCTCCACCTCTCCTTCACAAACTAACCCCTCCACCTCTCCTTCACAAACTAACCCCTCCACCTCTCCTTCACAAACTAACCCCTCCACCTCTCCTTCACAAACTAACCCCTCCACCTCTCCTTCACAAACTAACCCCTCCACCTCTCCTTCAAACTAACCCCTCCACCTCTCCTTCAAACTAACCCCTCCACCTCTCCTTCACAAACTAACCCCTCCACCTCTCCTTCACAAACTAACCCCTCCTCCTCTCCTTCACAAACTAACCCCTCCACCTCTCCTTCACAAACTAACCCCTCCACCTCTCCTTCAAACTAACCCCTCCACCTCTCCTTCAAACTAACCCCTCCACCTCTCCTTCAAACTAACCCCTCCTCCTCTCCTTCACAAACTAACCCCTCCTCCCCTTCACAAACTAACCCCTTCCTCATTCCAACTCTCCTCCCACTCCATCCCCCCCCCTCCCTTCCTCCACAAATAAACCCCTGGTCTCCCAGCCTCTATCCCCATCGCTCCCCTGGTCCTCTTCTCTCCCTCTCTCTCTCTATGTGGGGGTTGATGGCGGAGGGAGGGTGTGGAATATAGATCATTGGGAGATGGATAGTGGACCAAGAGCTCCGCTCGATCCTGCAGGTCCCAGACCAGAGATTAACTAAATATTAACTGACACAAACACAGGGGACAGACACAGCTGCTGCTACTGCCTGTAGGACTATGGAGAATGCTTTTATCCTCCATATTCACTGGAGAGAGACGCACACATGCAAACGCAACACACACCGGCAGACACACACAATACACACAGAGACATGTTAACTGCAAAGTGCACACACATTCACACCAGGGGCAAGCTGGTAATCACAGTCTCTCCTCCCCCTCCCGGCCAGGGCGAATGGAGCGAATGAAAAAAGGAATAAATCTTTATTAGGAGACGTGTCCCTACTCTATCGATCGACCGCTCCCTCCCTCTCTCTCTCTTTGCTTTCTTTTGTTTTTATAGGCGTGTCTGCCATCTATCCAGTCCAATAGACTGACTGTAAGTCAGAGAGAAGGCCATTACCCATCACTCCCTGGATTACACGTGTCTCAGTACAGAGCCCTGCGGAGGCTGGGAGGAGGGCCTGACTGGGTTCTGCTGGGAGGAGGGCCTGACTGGGTTCTGCTGGGGGGAGGGCCTGACTGGGTTCTGCTGGGGGGAGGGCCTGACTGGGTTCTGCTGGGGGGAGGGCCTGACTGGGTTCTGCTGGGGGGAGGGCCTGACTGGGTTCTGCTGGGAGGAGGGCCTGACTGGGTTCTGCTGCTTAGGGGAACATGCAGGCCAGAATGGGCCACATCAGACAAACACAGCCCATATCTAGATACATGCATCAATTATGCTAATCAAGCACTCCAAATTGTAGCCTGTAACAAATATGGCCACTGGTGTCCCCCACTCCCCACCACTGAATGTTGCTTTGGATAGGAATGGTGTGGTTCAGAGAGCAAAGAGCCCCAGGTCAGGTCTTGCTCATGGTACTAGAGCAGAGTTTCCTGTGGGAGCCTCACGGACACAGGAAGTAGAAAGGCCTACAGTGTATTTCCATTCTAGATGGATGAGCGTAAATAAGATATGAGCTTCTATTAACATTACAGGAGGGTAACTAGCTTTGACTTTGCTGATTGCTACTTTGAGGGAAATGTATTTACTATAACTGTGATATGTGCGTCTCCTAAATGACTCAAATGTCAAATGTAAATGGAGAAAAATATGAGCTTCTATTTACATGCTTACTGGAGGGAAACTGGAAGACATGAGCTTCTATTTACATGCTTACTTACTGGAGGGAAACTGGAAGACATGAGCTTCTATTTACATGCTTACTTACTGGAGGGAAACTGGAAGACATGAGCTTCTATTTACATGCTTACTGGAGGGAAACTGGAAGACATGAGCTTCTATTTACATGCTTACTGGAGGGAAACTGGAAGACATGAGCTTCTATTTACATGCTTACTGGAGGGAAACTGGAAGACATGAGCTTCTATTTACATGCTTACTGGAGGGAAACTGGAAGACATGAGCTTCTATTAACAGATATTCCGCCAGTTAGGATGTGTTTATTAGAAAACAGTCATGTGCCTGTGGACAGTCCCTGGAACGGAATGACACAGCTGGGGACAGTCTGACCTTTGACCTAGTCCCCGAGGGGTCAAGTGATGAGGTCAGACTGAGGCCAGCTCCGTGGAGGAGGAGAGTGAGTGAACACCTCCACCCCTTGAGTGTGTGTGAGGGGTCATCGCCAGGTAAACTGTTCATTCTGAGGGGCCAAACAAAACTAAGTAACTTGCCTGGCGCCCCAAGGCTATGAGACAAGTGTGTGTGTGTGTGTGTGTGTGTGTGTGTGTGTGTGTGTGTGTGTGAATGGAAACAAGATAGGATGAGGACGAAGATTGACAGGAATGCCATCCACCCTCATCTTTAGAATGCCTAGACTCTATCCAGGCTGAAACACACACACAGCCATATTTACCATTTTGCCTACCTTTAACATCATATCAAATTATTTCAGATTTGCATAAAATTCTCCAAACACAACAGTAACCGTTGAGCCGTAAACAACCCAAACCAGTTGTGGTTCAGATAGGGACAGGGAGAAACCTTCACACCACCCAGCCCTCCAGTGGCCCCGGTGGTCACTCGCCATGTTTGTTTTTGGGCAGATAGAGATGTTCGTTCTCAAATCAGTAACGACAGCAGGTAGGATAACCATCAACCACTTTACTTACAGACTGAGGCACGGATGGGGGCCCGAACGCACACACACAGAAACGGGATCCAGGCAGGATGGGGGCCCGAACGCACACACACACAGAAACGGGATCAAGGCAGGATGGGGCAGGGTCCAGCTTAGTGCTTATTTCAGCAGCAGCACATTGGTGCAAAGAGGAATTAATTATCAAGAAAAAGATAGAGCCAAATGCTGAGTTTGGCATTCCTCTACTGTTATTATTGCCAAATCGAGAGAAGACTGGTAAAAAAAGTAATGAAATGAAATTGAGAACATTTAAAATGGGGTCTTGTCATTGGTGCTATAGCCATCTCTCTTTTCTCTTTGTTCCCTCCCTCTCTCCTCTGGTTTGAGACGAGAGCATATGAGCGCCATTCTGGGGAAGACCGGATTCTTGGAAAGAGTCATGACACAACCCAGCCACGGGCCAAGACTGGAGACAGGAAAACACCACAGGCTGGGGCTGAAGACTGAGGCTGGAGAATGGAACTGGAGAAGGGGGCTGTATGACTGGTGGTTAGGGCTGGAAGATCCATAACAGTTGGGCCTGAGGCTATAGGGTGAGGAGCTGAGGGCTGGAACATGGAAGGTGGAGAGGGGGGACAACAGCTGAGGTCTGGAAGGTGGGGAGGGGAACAGGGACTGAGGGCTGGAAAGAAATAATAATAATAGCCATTTAGCAGATGCTTTTATTCATAGCGACTTACAGTCATGTGTGCATACATTTTACTGGAAGTTGGGGAGGGGAATATGAACTGGGAACTGGAAGCTGGAATACAGCTGAAATATCTGTGAGCTTCTTCAGAACTAGGCTACACCCTTTGTGTATCCTCTGCCTATCTTTAAGCTCCCACCTCAGTTAATGTGTTTCCATGACAAAGCAGCTGAAACGAAGCCCATCTTGTATGCAGTCAGCCATGCGAATGAAACTGAGTCGTAGGATACCGGTTTTCCCTAAAACACTCCTTACCCTTGGATGGTGCTCCCAAAGATGATGAATGAAGATTGTAAACGGCCTGAGTGAACTAATGAAAAGAAATAGTGCGTTCAGGTCTACTTAACTGTGTGTGTATCCCATAGACAACAATGCTATAGCAGCTGGGTCTGGTCTACTTAGTTCATTTACGATTATTGAACCAGAAAAAAAGAAAATGAAGAAAAAAAACGGCGAGTGTGGTGTCTCACTTCCTTTTCCGTCTCTGGTGTGCTCATGTTCCCTTTGGAAAGACAGTTGTTTACACTAACCCAGACCCGGCCATGTTTCTATGATGATAGGATCCTAGGGTCGGTCACATGGCAAGGGGAAAAGGGAGTCTCAGGGCCCAATCCAATCACAACAAGCTAACCAGGTTACTGGGTTAACAGAATGGTTAACAGAATGGTCTGGGCGTATAACGGTCATTAAAAATATTCATGCGAGTAGACCGCTGATTGGTCAGCTGATCCTCCTCAGCAAAATGGCATCAGATACAAGTTTGAGGTGGGGGTTTGTGGGTTGTCTCCAATGTATGCTTTGTCCACAAATATGAGTATAGGATGAGTCAACAACATTATTTGGGTATGAGTTAACAGAATATTTCACTGAACAGTTAGCATACTTTAAGAAGTGGCCATGAAGGAGATACATCTAAACAACCCTTAGGCCAGGTGGTTGTTTTAAAAGAAACTGTGCTCAGATAACTAACCTGAAAAAATAATGGAATCAACCATAAGGAAATAAAGGCTCCTCTACAACAGGAGAGTGTAGAGGCCTAGAGCTTTCTGCTTACATAGTGCCCAAATGGAGCCACAGAGAGACTCAAAGACAACATGGTCATGCAACATTTAAGTTCCAGATCATAAATCATGCACTTCTGTGAACTAAATACCTTTCATTCAATCAATGGAGAACAAACTGGAGGAACTCGATCTTATCAACAGGACCTGAAGAACTGTAATATCCTGTTTCTCGGAGTCGTGGCTTTATGGTAGAGTAGCCAGACTGAAGCAACTCT
The DNA here is from genome assembly GCF_057628025.1 of Oncorhynchus mykiss. Lineage (NCBI taxonomy): Eukaryota > Metazoa > Chordata > Actinopteri > Salmoniformes > Salmonidae > Oncorhynchus > Oncorhynchus mykiss. The sequence continues at coordinate 71,182,360 of NC_143032.1, forward strand.
TCAGTAAAAGGCACATGATAGCCCGCTTGGAGTTTTCCAAAAGGCACCTAAAGGACTCTCACACCATGAGAAACAAGATTCTCTGGTCTGATGAAACCAAGATGGAACTCTTTGGCCTGAATGCCAAGCGTCACATCTGGAGGAAACCTGGCACCATCCCTACGGTGAAGCATGGTGGTGGCAGCATCATCATGCTGTGGGGCTGTTTTTCAGCATCAGAGACTGGGAGACAAGTCAGGATTGAGGGAAAGATGAACGGCGCAAAGTACAGAGAGATCCTTGTTGAAAACCTGCTTCAGAGTGCTTAGGACCTCAGACTGGGGTGAAGGTTCACCTTCCAACTGGACAATGACCCTAAGCACACAGCCAAGACAATATAGGAGTGGCTTTGGGACAAGTCTCTGAATGTCCTTGAGTGGCCCAGCCAGAGCCCGGACTTGAACCTGATCGAACGTTTCTGGAGAGACCTGAAAATAGCTGTGTCATGTTAAAATAGCGTCATGTTATGGGTATGCTTGTACTTGTTAAGGACAAGCAAAATCCTAGAGGAAAACCTGATTCAGTCTGCTTTTCACCAAACACTGGAAGGTGAATTCACCTTTCAGCAGGACAATACCTTAAAACACACGGCCAAATCTCCCCTGGAGTTGCTTACCAAGAAGATGGTGAATGTTCCTGCGTGGCAGAGTCACAGTTTTGAATTAAATATTTGTGCAAAGATCTTAAGAGACTTACCCAGATAGACTCAGAGCTGTCATCGCTGCCAAAAGTTATTCTAACATGTATCGACTCTGGGGTGTGTATACTTACGAAAATTAGACGTTTCGTATTTTATTTATTCTATTTATTTATTTATTCTCTGTTTTCACTTTGTCTTTATGTGCATTGTGTGTAGACGGGCGAGGAAAAACTAAAACAATTTCATCCATTTTTGAATAGTACCTTACAAAATGTGGAAAAAGTGAAGGGATCTACCTCCATTTCCTTGTACCCCTGAACATGGTACGTCCTCATTATAGCCAAGTTATCGTTACTCATTGTGTATGTAATTACTTTTATTATCACGTGTTGTTACTTTTCTATGACTTCTTTATTTTTCCCTTCTCTCTGCATTGCTGGGAAAGGGCAGTAAGTAAACGTTTCACTGTTCGTAAACACCACATGTAGACTAAGCATGTGACGGATAAAAGGCTTTGATTTGACAATACCTGAAATGTCAAAGCAGGCCCCTGAAGACCTGAAGCAGAGAAGTGAGGTTGTGTGTTCTCAATACACACATGCTCAATGTCACTGTCTTAGTCACAGGCAGAGACATTTAAACCCATGAACACGTACGCCAATTCTCATCCTCTCATGCACATGTGAGTAGTAACCCTAAACCTAGCCGAACTCTGCTAGCCAAACCGACCTTCGCTTGAACAACGAGAAAACAGCAGTAATAGAAATCTGTCATTCATTTTGATATAGTCAAATAAAAATATGTGCCTGAAAACGAGTCATCTCGTTGAATGACAACAAAGACGTTATAGAAGAATGCCTACTGTTGACCAATCACCGATGATGGGATGTAGACTTCAGATCCGAACTTCATCTTGCACAAAAATGTTGTGCCCGAACAGTCAAAAAAATATTTTTTTTATAAAAAAAATTACCCAAGTCCAAACCTAACAAAAAAAAGTCACAATGTCATCATAATATAAGCACAAACTCTTCTGAACTATTAAGTATGCATACGCCTTAAGAGGTCACTGTTGTTTTTTCACCTGCTAATGAGGCTAGTCCCCCCCCACCACCTTCTTCCATCTTTCTCTCTGGAGTGATTTACCCCGTGCTGTGCCCATGACATAGTGCCCAACGTTCAGCTCAATGCTGCTGATAAACAAAGGTGATTTATAGGCGATATGAAGTCGATGTGAAGGCCTAAATTGGGATGAAATGCAAACTGATGACACTACTGCTTGTGCACTCATTACTGCCATTTAAATGCTTAAGAAATGGTTTACTAGGAGGCACACACACGTGCACACAGCAAAAGCATGAAGTCAACTACTTTCAGATAACTGCAACATGATGTCATAATCCACTCCATAGCTCATAATTAGGGCCAGGAGTTTTGGGGCACTTTGAGGCACTGTGCTTTTACAGGCTTTCCAGCATTGTCCACTAGTGTTGCTGCAGGTAGGAATTCCTGGGAAATGTTATGTAATTGACACAAGTGGCCTCCAATCAATCAATCAATGGCTGTGTGTGTGTGTGTGGGGGGGGGGGGGGGGGGGGCAGAGTGACAGCTGATCCTATTGCACTGATGAATGCAGGTATATTAGGGCTCTAGTAAAGGGACTCAAACCTGGGTCCAGCGACTGCCACTGGATTTCTCTCTCTCAAGCAAGTGAAATAGATAAAACAAAAGTTTTTTTTTTTTTTTACAGTAAACACTACACTCAAAACGCCAAAGGACAGAGACATTTCAAATGTCATATTATGGCTATATATATATATATATATATATATATATATATATATATATATATATACAGTGTTGTAACAATGTGCAAATAGTTACTGAGTCTGTACATAGTCAATGCCATATAGCATTTTTGTTTTGTCATGATTTGGTTGGGTCTAATTGTGTTGCTGTCCTGGGGCTCGCTCTCTCTCCATCTCTTCTACCCATTCTCTCCTTATACTGCATCCCCCATCCCTCCCCCTGGTCTATTCTTCAGACTCAGCATTGATGTACAGGGGGGTGATTAATGTCTTTGAGAAACAGATAAATAATCAGGAGACCAGGGGGCTGGTAGTTGGCCTTAGGCGAGTAAATATGGAGCATTTTATAGCTGTTCACCGGGGAGAGTACAGACTCATTCAACTAGATTAGCTTTTACACACAACAACCTCTGCCTTCTCGCTCTGTTCATGTACTGTCTTTTATCAACACCCCAATAGTACACACACACACACACACACACACTTTGGACAAATCCTCCAGCGGTTGACAGCCCCCTCCCTCCCATGTCACCCTGCTTTTAAGCCGTTCCTCCTGTGGCAGCCTATCCCCTGGGAGAAGATTGCATCTTTTATTTATCACTTTATTTTACCTGTAAAAATTTGGGGGCGAAAATTGCAATCAGCACAACAGGCCCTCCTCCTGCTGAGGGTTCACCTGTCATCCTCCCTCTCCCTGAAAGCATGCAGAATGAGACAGACAACACACAAACTCCTCTTTCCATCCATCTCCCTCTTTTACACACACACACACACACACACCAAATCTGAACCAACACTCATTTGCTAACATGGCAGGCAGCACACAAATAAGCACTAATGCTAAGGAATCTGGTAAACAGCTAGGAGCTGGTGGAGGGATACTGTTGTGCACAACATATGATCCAAGACCCAAAGAGCTGGAGAAATACAGATCCTTCTGAAGGGAGAGAACCAGGGGAGGAGGGATGGGGAAAGATCCTGCATATGTAATCAAGTTTGCAGATTGCATTAGAATTCAGATGAACTGGGGAGGGTAATGAAATTAAAATGCTGAAGCGTTTCCAAAGGTGGGGAGGCAGAGTGACAGCTGAGCCTATTGCACTGATGAATGCAGGAATATTATGGCTCTGGTAAAGGGAGGCAGGAGGGTTGAGGCCACAGCAGGCTAAATGCCTATATTTATTTAGACTCGATATCCTACAAATAATGCATTATGGAATAGGACGCATAACTGTGCGATATTGGCAATGGCATAGCCTACACTAGCTCGTGCCATCTCATAGCCTACTCATTTTCTCGTGCTTGAAAAAATCTCCCACGAAAGCTGAAAAGCAGTAGAAAAAAAAAGCTTACATCTCACGAAAGGTGTTTGGCAAACAAAATAGAAGCGCTGTGGCTTTAAAGCGCTGTCCCTCCCAACCATTCTACATATATAAAATGTATCCAGTGGTGAAAAGATATAGGGGCTTTTGTTTGGTTACCCATTGGAGGTGGACAGAAAGCTGAAAAGACAAACGATCACGAAAATATGAACAAAGTGCTATGCGTTCAAATGGGAACGGCTCAGGGCAATTTTATATGCGCACTGGGCAAAAACAAAGGGAAAACTGTTCGTTACTCTGCCCCCTTCACTGGAAATGAAAGAATAGCATGGAATGAATGCGGGTAGATAATGTCAATTCTCTCTCCCACATGACAGATATACCAACGTGGGTTAGCTAACTGTTATTCCCCGGCAAGCATCATATTTCCCAGTAGCCTAGCGATAGATACTCACCGACTTGCAGTACGTTGTCCACCCAGCCGCCCTCCAGCAGAGTGACACCCCGTAGGAAAGGCAGCTGAGTCTCTTCATGATTTTCCCCGCTAGGTCCACTCTCTTCTCCTCCGGCGTTGAACGAAGAATACATGCAGATCTCCTTTTCGCTCCTCGGAAAGGACCAGTACACGATCCTTCTCTGGACGGGTTCTGGAATACGTTCGAACCGTTCCTCCACCCGTTGGAAGGGCCACTTCTCCGCGACTCTCCGCGCCGCTATGTCTAGCAGCGATTCGGGGTTGTGTGTTTTTCCCGATCCCCCTGGAGCGGACCCCGGACCGCCACACAGTACTCCTCCAGCCCGCTGCCCCTGTCTGCATGCCGGGTTGTAGCCGGGCCTGCAGCAGAGCCGCTTGGCCGGGGGCTGCTGGACTCGCTCCGCCATGATTGCACCGCTGTAACTTGCAGCACAGTCTCCCCGATCATATAAACGGGATACGGAAGAGAAAAGGGCACTCCAGCCGATTGTTTGCCGTACATGGAGAGACGACCCTTATTTGGAATAGTAGGCGGTTTCTTTTGGGTTCGGCGAAGTCCTTTGTGTTGTCAAATTAACCGAGATGGGTGGGATCCTTGGTCATCCTGGGCCGATTCCAGCGCACAAGTGTCGGTAAAAAAAGGAGCTATAGGCGGAATTCCCAAACGTCGGCAAATCCTTTGTGAAGCCATTCCGGAGCGAGAAGGCGGGGCCCCAGTGTGTGGTGGTGGGGGGATACTAAAAGACGAAAATACTCTGAAGTTTGTTAGTGTTTGAGTTTAAAGGCGGGGTCTTATCCAAGGGCGGTCTTATAGTTTCCCACAGGGGTTAAAGGGGCAAGAGTTGAAGCCGCATTTTTGGTATTGAAGAAGACATCTACAACCGTAGGCTCTCTCCTCTCAATAACATCACGAGTGACTGGGTTGTTTTCTTAGCAAGTTCAGAGGGCTCAACTGTCAGTGAGGGAGAGGGCGTGGGAGGAACGTAAGGATATGGACGGCTCGTCCATTCTCTAATCATTTTATCAATAAGGGCCTTATTCAATTAACAATGGCCTCTCTCTCTTTCTGTCCAATGAACAAAAGTAAATACCAAGAATACATTCCAACATTGCATTCTAGCTCAAGGACTCACGCACACGCACACACGTTTGACAAAAGTGCCTTCATTTTCTTTTCCTGTGTTGTAAGTTAACTGGGGTACCTTTTTATTAATGCCCATATTTATAAAGGGTTTGTGAATAGATTAACGTTATAACTAGCCTATAGGCCTAGACTTTGGTATAGGCTGATAGAATAACATGCTATGTTGAAACAATAGGCTGGTTTAGAAATGGAACAATAAATACTTATATTTATCCAGTTCATAGCAGCCTTTTCATCCATCTCACAGCTCAAGCACCAACATGACTGAGTAAAAAAAAAGTTATATTACTGATTAAATAAGGAATATTCTGTTAACAACTTACCAATACATATCATTTGTAAAGTCAATTAAGCTTAGGCCCAGAAAGGTTCACATTCCAAGTGGGCAAATCATAATTTGATCTAGTACAAACCTACGGTCTCTTGCATGCTGTGATTTTTATTTTATTTTCTATTTTACAAATTTGACATCACAAAAATACATGGAAACTCATGGACTCATTCACTGAACAGGAAAGAAAAACCTTGCCCTCTAATAATGAGCATTATTAATCCCAACTAAAAGCAAACTCTCTGCTTGGTATGTGCCTGTCTGGTTGTCCTGCATGCGTTTCAGGAGAACCCCCTCTCCTCCCCTGTGTGCAGAAGCCTTTGAACTGCAGGTGTGACCAACCCCGATTTGGTTTCAATACTTCCACACAGGAAGTTCAGACAGCCTGATGCTCCTTTGTTGTGAAGTTCAACTTTTTTATTTTCTCATTAAATATCAGAAAACTGGTGACCAAAACTTTTGGCCATCGATTCAAATGACATTTAACACTGCCTTCTACGGTTTAAACTCAAATAAACAAACACTGATGCAGATAAAGTTACATAGGCCTGCGTTTTGAGCACTTTCCAACATTGGCCTACCCCAAACAATTGTCAAAACAGCATGGTCTCAAGATGGTTGCCTTCAAAGAAGCACACTTGTAACCAGTGTCGGGGAGTAATTAACTACATGTAGTTCCACCAGTAAGTTAACTACATTTTGCCGCAGCTTGGTGGTAGTTTAACTCATTTCAAATCTAGGTAGTGTTTTCAGTAGTTAACTGTTTTTGCCATTTAAAGATGCAGCTAACTACTGGAACTGCACTACTTTTTTTCCAAAAAATAAAATATGGGGGAAGTAGGCAATCATTTCCTTTTGCATCACATTTCACGAATTCTAATTCTCATTGGAAATTTAGTTGTGTTTAATAGGCTAATTTACACATTACGTTAACATATGACCGCAAAATGATTTGTTCTTGCAATTTGTAGTCATTGACATTTCAGATTTACGCATGATCATTTTTCAGAAAGTCATTTGGAGGTAGTGAACTACTTTTTCAAAGTAACTTTACTTAAGTAAATTATATTTACCTTAAGGGTAGCTTAAATAAAAGTTGTTCCTTTTAATGTCGAAATAAACATGTCTCCAACCCTCTGATCACACAATCACAAACTGAAATATATGTGCATCAGGGGAGGATGACTCATAATAATGTCTGGGATGGCGAGAATGAAATAGCATCGAACACATGGAAGCCAAGTGTTTGGTGTATTAGTTACCATTCCACTGATTCCACTCCAGCCATTACCACGAGCCCGTTCTCCCAAGTTAAGGTGCCACCAACCTCCTGTGGTGTGTGTACATTGTATAATCAATTAGTGAGAGAGAGCCTCAAATATCACATAAAATTTGTATATCCACTCTATTGTTGACAATAAAGCCTCCCACAATGCAGGCGATGACTGCAGCATGAAGTTGGTTAACAGCAAATGCAGAAACTTGCAGTAAATTGCAGTCAAAACTTCAAGTCAAATCAAACTTTATTTGTCACATGTGGGGTCAATATAATAGTACAAAACAAATGGGGGGGGGGGGGGACAATGTAATATTCCGATGGCCATTTGATTAGTTGTTCAGCAGTCTTATGGCTTGGGGGTAGAAGCTGTTAAGGAGTCTTTTGGTCCTAGACTTGGCGCTCCTGTACCGCTTGCCGTGCGGTTGCAGAGAAAACAATCTATGACTTGGGTGACTGGAGTCTCGGACTATTTTATGGGCTTTCCTCTGATACCGCCTATTATATAGGTCCTGGACTGCAGGAAGCTTGGCCCCAGTGATGTACTGGGCCGTACGTACTACTCTCTGTAGCGCCTTGAGGTCAGATGTCAAGCAGTTGCCATACCAGGCGGTGATGCAACCATGCTCTTGATGGTGCAGCTGTAGGACATTTTGAGGATCTGAGGACCCATGCCAAATCTTTTCAGTCTCCTGAGGGGGAAAAGGTTTTGTCGTGCCCTCTTCACAACTGTCTTGGTGTGTTTGGACCATGATAGATCGTTGGTGATCTTCATGCAGTTGACATTTAGGTGCAAGTCAGACTATTTTTATTCCCACAATGCAACACACTTTGAAAGTCAGTGACTAACGATGGTCACCGACTTGACAAAAGTGATCCACTCGAAAGCACCCAATAGGCCGTTTTCGATAGCATCAAATCCATGATGTATTGTTGGTAAATGGTGACTGAATGAGCTACAAATAATAATGAGTAGCGTGATTTGAGTAGTAGACGGCACAATATATATTTATATATATATAAAAAAAATAAGGATAACCAGGGGCACACTCAGACGTAATTTACAAACAAAGCATTTGTGTTTAGTGAATCTGCCAGATCAGAGGCAGCAGGGATGACCAGGGATGTTCTCTTGATAAGTGTGTGAACTGGACCATTTTCTGTCCTGCTAAGCATTTGTAATGTAACGAGTACTTTTTGGTGTCAGTGAAAATGTATGGAGTAAAAAGTAGATTATTTTCTTTAGGAATGCAGTGGAGTAAAAGTTGTCAAAAATAGTAAAGTACAGATACCCCCCAAAACTACTTAAGTAGTATTTTACTACTTTTTTTCTTAAGTACTTTACACAACTCTCAGTCAATCAGCAGTCGCCTGTACTATCGGCTTCAACATCGAACAATACCAATTTTGGTACCTATTATACAATACACTTTGAAAGGTAGTGACCGACGATTCTAACCGACTTGACAAAAGTGATCAGCTCAAGACCATCAAATCCATGATGCATTGTGGGTAAGTGGTGATTGACTGACTGATCTACAATGTCGAACAAGCCCACTTTTGGTCCAGTAGTGCAACACAATGAAAAACGGCTTCACAAAAGGGATCTGCTCAAACGCACGCATGAACTTTCTTGAATTTGTCTAGAGTCTGAGGTCACTGGTATCCTTCTTTCACAATAAAACTACAATTCCATACATGCCAGGCTGTACACGTCATAACCACTAGCAAGAACCAACTTCCTGGTGGTAGGGTTCCGGATCAGCGTGGGATAAAAACAAAAATCTCTGTTAAGTGAGTATGTTAACCTAATTATACCACTGTTATATAGCCTTGATTTAAATAGTTGTCGCTGTGTTTACTGCGAAACTAGATCAAAGTTGCTAGGGCGATGAGGCTGTTTTACAATGCAAATAAGCTAGCTAGCTACCTAACGTTAGCTTAATTGATTACAGACGCTAACTGAGTTTATGTAGCTAACGGTTAGTGGCTAAGCTAATGTTAGTTGTAAAGAGGCAATCTGTCTTTTGCTTCTCCAGTACTAAAGTAATGTGTATATTCAGTGCGTTGTGCATAGGCTATTTCATGCTCATGGAATAACTCTTTTGGGCGTGGAACTATCTGTGGTTGAGACTTTAAAATTACAGAGGCAGTTTGACTGTTTTTCACTTGTATACCAGTACACGGTAGGTATATAATCTAGCATACAAGACATCCAATGTAAACATAACATTGGTTAGATTTGAAATTAAAAGATGTCACCAGATTCTGAAACTGTGTGTGGCTGTAGCAACAGAGCCTAGGCTACTTCCATTTTACATTTTAAGTCATTTAGCAGAGGCTCTTATCCAGAGCAATTTACAATTAGTGCATTCATCTTAAGATAGGTGAGACCACATCATTCGTATAAAGTACATTTCCCCTCAACAATTTATCAAAGTCTGTGCAAGTAGGAAAAGATAAGTGTGTTTATTTTGGGGGGGGTAGCAGCACCTGTTGGTGGTGAGTAAATTGTACCCAGTCAGCAGTTTAATGTTCAGCAGGGCAACAGTGTGTAGGCAGTGGCAATGTTTTGTTGCAAGCTTCTTATGTTTAAATAGTAAACCTTCTCCTCATTCCCATGTTCCAGGATTGGAGTTGCTGTTGGTGATCAGGATGATTGACATGCGGGCGTGGGCGGAGTACCTGGTGGAATGGGCGGCCAAGGACCCGTACGGCTTTTTGACCACTGTCATCCTGGCACTTACACCCCTCTTCATCGCCAGCGCCCTGTTGTCGTGGAAACTGGCCAAGATGATTGAAGTGCGCGACCGCGAACAGAAGAAGAAGCAGAAACGTCAGGAGAATATCGCCAAGGCCAAGAGGACCAAGAAAGACTGAGCTGTGGAGGGAGAAAGAATAGCTACAGTACACAGCTATGCTCAACACTCTCTTCACTTGCAACACTGCTCGCCCTCGCCTCCTCAACCCAGTCCAGTGCAGGAAGGATTGTAGGCCCTACATGGTGGCCTTAGAGCTGAGAGGGAACTGTATAGACAGAGGAGGCTCATTTGATTGGGCTATCAGCGTGTAAACCGGGATTCTGATTATGGTGGTGTTGCAGTACTTAGCATTCCATTTGTAACAACTCCATTCCAATGATTTCATAAACTACTTTGATTGTTTATCTCCATTTAAAATGACTTGTTACATTTCTGAATCACATGCATGTTTTTATTAAATTAAGTTCTAAATAAAATAGGCTTGTATTTCTTGCAAAACATAATTCCCCATAACCCTGCCTGTATGACGCTTAATTGAAAACGGTTGAGTTCCGACCTGACTTGATGCGCAGGCATTGTACTGCATCAACCAATGGTTTTATGTCATCAACTGTTCCGTCGGGCATAGACTGCTATATCATAGCTGATAATTAAACACCTATCCAATCGTTTTGAGATCTGGCAGAAGTCTGGCAGGAACTCGACCAAGATGTGTTCCAGGCAGTTGTCATGCATGGGCTTCATGTGGTTAAAAGGTTTGTAGTGTCAGATGAGGTGTATATCATACATATGTAAAGACATAAAAAATGAAAATATTTATTTGTATGCCATTTGGGCAAACACTTTATCCAAATCAACTTACAATAGTGTGTGCATACCTTTTTATATGGGTGGCCCCATTGCAATCGCCATGATCTACCAACTGAGAAACACTACCACCTACTTGCCAGCACTACATCACATCCCAGTTTGCTCAAGCCTGGTAGTTTAATTTACAATCCACAAAAAAATCATCAAATATACCTTGATTACCTACAACACAACTCATATACAAAGCCTTTATAGTTGGGGAGATCAGAAAATGTGTCTTCTACACCCCATGAATGCCATATATTAAGTATTCCCTGATTCAACACAAAAGGTTTTTCATGTAAGAGAGCTCCCATTAGTATACATAATGTCTGTTGTATTCATTACTGCAAACCGTAATAAAACGTGTTGCGGTTGGAAACCACTTACGTCAAACTTGTTTGAAATGACCTGTTTCCATTGCCAAGCATTTTGCTAAGGTGTGCACTAATGAATACGATCCAGTCTACCTTCCAGCCCCAAGTTCCCTATACTAAAGGAGAGGGATTATGAAGCTTCCTTCCTCTACCTTGCTGCTTTCAATTGACCAGTCTTTTCAGGTGGGGTACTGAACAATGGTGGCGAGGATGGAAGGTAACTTGTGAAGTTCTATTTCGTGTATATACTGTATTGTGTGTGTACCATAGTGTGCGTTAGGTACCAGTATCATGGCAAGGAAATAAGGATCCAAACATAAGCAGACATTTCTTAATAAGGTAAACAGTTCACACAACAGCAGGTTTTTAAAAGACAAGAGTTCAGACTGCTTCGGGTTTTATGTTTTACACTGGAAAATCCAGTATTGCAATACTGTTGTTTTTTTTTGTGTCTGTGTGTATATCTTGGCTGTGGGTGTCCAGGAGTCAGGCTGGAATATGTTAGCTGTTCTGACATGCGTCTGGCTGGCCGAAGCTGAAGGCGGCGTGGCCCTCGACTATGGTCTGAGTAGGCCAAGCCACCAGCCCCTCCTCGTACTCCTTAGGAAGCAGCTCTCTCTCTCCTCCACCTCCCTCGCCTTCTGTGTGCTCCCTGTAGTTCTGGTTCCTCACCAGCTACTGTGAAGGGCGCACACACACACACACACACACACGCACACACACACACACACACACACACACACACACACACACACACACACACACTTAATATCAGAGGTAAAACCAAGGCTTTTGAACACACTCTTTTTGAGGGGATAGTTAGGAGTCCTCTAACAACTCATCCATAAGAGCTCAACCCTGAACGTCACACATCAGCGGCAGCTAAAGCTACTATCCAGTCCATGGTGTTAGTTTTGCCTTGGCAGAGCCAGAGAGCCATGGCCGGGGAGGGATGTCTGGACTTCTTGCTGTTGTGTGTTGGCAGCAGAACTAGCAGGCTGTGAAGGGAGAGGGGAGACCAGGGCCAAACAGCTCTGCTTTGGGGAACGAGGCGAGCATATGCAACCGCTTTTCCAGCCTGTTAATGACATGATTTAATCCAATCAATTTATGTCAACTTGGACAGGGACAAAATTAAGCGTTAAGGAAGGGGGGGGGCATAAAGTGCCAGGGGAGCGGTTTTGGCTACACCACTGTCCAGCTGTGGACGACTGCACTGGGCAGACAGTACACAGAAAATTGGAATAGAATGTTCTGGCAACACTGAGGTAGGAACGGCATTGGCCATTGGCATGGAGTATACAGAGAGGGGCTGCCTGGGTATTAGCCTTGTAGAGGCTTTCCCATAGCCTCCATGTTTGAGAATAGGAAAGTTAGCAGGCTAACCCTTTGATCCTGTTCTGTGACGTAGGCATAGCCTTTGACGTCTAGCTATGGGCCCTGGTCTAAAGTAAAGTAAGTAAGTTCACCACATAGGGAATAGGGTGCCATTTGGGACACCACCAAAATGAGAAGTGTGACTGTTGAGCCCATAGAGATAGATAGAGGGCTCATCTTTGTATCTGTGCCATTATAGCGTCTGTGACAGCATGGGCAGCGCCATTGAGGCAATCTCCCTTTTGAAGTAGTCAATTATCTTCTTCACGATTGGCTGATCCTTCCTGATGACCGGGTTGGACATGACTCCAACAGGGTCACCAGGAGGGATCAGACAATGAAGTTGAAAGTCCCACCCAGTTGACTTCATTAAAATGGTGGAAGTCCTCAATGGTGCTACCCATGCTAACACAGCCTTTTAGCCACTAGAGGCCTCTATCATTCTCTATGATTTACTCCCACCACAACCTGTCCCATCGTCTGCCAAACAGACAGACGGATACCCGTCCCCCAAAATTTTGTGGCTCTGTTGAAAATGGAGAAAAAGCTAAACAAAGTGTTTCTCCTAGACTCTTCCCTCCCCATACCCAGTCCCCAAGAGCTCCCACAAACACAGCAGGGGTACGCACTTCAATGGAGGGGGCTGCTTCCTTGCTTCCTGGAGAAGGGAACAGACAGACGAGAGTTAGAACACCCATACCACTGCACAAACAAAATGAACAGTTACCGGTCATTTACACTACAGAAGCAGCACTAGCTTGGCCACGCTAGTCTCGCCCTCATGTGGGTGCTACGTATCAACAGCCATTGTCAATCAATCCAGCAGGGGTTGAAAGCTATGGTCAGTCGCGTCGCAATATCGCAGAGGATTTGAATAAAGTTCAGCTTTCCCTAATTTTAGTCCGGCCCTGTTCAGCTCCCTCGACCTTGCTCGCATCACTCAACAGTCCCCTTCCCACTCTGTTCTCTCGCTTTCCTACCATTGAAAGGGAATAGCTTCAGATGTTTCACCGTGCGATGCCCCTTCATAGTGTAAACGGTCCGTTACACGTGACATCCAATGTAACGTCATTGAATCACTTGTTTAACTGTGTAGTTAAAGTAACACAATATCTAACTAAGAGTAAGTGATCTGAACATAATTTTGCCTGTTTCCTTTCTTTAGAATTCCAGTGTGATACATGACACGATAACATCTAGAATATGGCATCTCTGTGATTTACCAGTCTAAGCAGAGAGGATACTGTAGTAATGTACACATTTAAACTACTATACAGCATAAAGTAAGAGACAGTAGATCTCTTCTACTCTGATCCTTGGATTAACCTCTCTCTCCATCTATTGCTCCCTCCTTCTCCAAAGCAAGTCAGAGACAGAGAACTTTTCCTATCTAGTTGTCTGGAAAATGGAAACAGTTTTTGAGATTGTCAGATAGGGTGCCCTTGATACATTCATGAATACATTTCTGAATAAATAGGTGATTCATGTTTGTTCTAGTACAGTTTGTTGTTGCCTAGCACTATTGTGTAATCTGTACTACAGTTGTATTCCGAGCCCCAGATTCACAGGTCCCTTGACTTAGACTGTACCATGGAGACTAGCAGGCATCCATATCGCATACAGCTAAAGTGTCAGTACCCCACCCAGAGATGTCCCCACATTACCATCCCACTCTGAGGATATGCTGCCTTCCAGGTACTCAAACTCTGTAGCGTTAACCGCCACCACCACCCACTTGGCCCAGACTATCCACCCTGAGAAAACAATGAGAGAGCGAAAGAGAGATCATTTTTAACACATCAATACAGGAAAATAGACATGTAATCAAGTGCATAAAAAACAACCCACACAGACAAACACAATTGAGATCTCACACACATGCATGCACGTACACGAAACGCACGCACGCACACACACACGAGGAGTGACAGTGTTCTGACAGGCCATGGATGATTAGCTCGTGGCCCTCAGGCCTGCTCCTCAGATCTCTCAGAGTGTGTCCAAATCTGGGCTAAGCCTTATGTAAATCAGCCCCCCTAAATGTAAATCAGCCCCCCTAACGCACCAATCACAGCCCCCCTAAATGTAAATCAGCCCCCCTAACCCACCAACCACAGCCCCCCCCCTCACTGACACCCTCATCTAATTGCAGCCCTCCGCTAACAACGCCCTCCAAATCAACGTCAAGCCGTATAGGAGACAAGATAGGTCAGATATCACAGGCAACAGAAGAGAGATGAGCTGAGAGGCATACTAAAACCCTCTGTCCCATTCTGTATTCTACAGCACTACTAGCAGGACCAGCACCAATTATTTGGGGGGGAAACTGCTGATTAAACAAGGCGAGCAGGCACAGTGACATCCAGATGAAGAGAGGGATAAAGATAAAATTATTGAGCAGTAAAGGTTCTCACAACATTCCTTAAAGATGTCTGTTTCACATTCCCAGAAGTGTGAGAGAAAGAGTAACGACCGTAGTTCGAATGAGACCAAGATACAGCGTGAGGTAGGTTACTCATATTCTTTAATGATAACCAGGAAAACCAAGAATGAGAAAACCACCGAAACGTACAGCCTTGTAGGGCTCAACAGCAACAATACAAGAACAAGATCCCACAACATAGGTGGGGAAAAAGGCTACCTAAGTATGATTCCCAATCAGAGACAACGATAGACAGCTGCCTCTGATTGGGAACCACGCTCGGCCAAACGCAAAGAAATACAAAACATAGAATGCCCACCCAAATCACACCCTGACCAAACCAAATAGAGACATAAAAAGGCTCTCTAAGGTCAGGGCGTGACAGTGAGAGTAAGAGAGTGAGAGAGTTAGAGAATGAGAGAGTGAGAGTGAGAGTTAGAGTTAGAGAGAGGTTGGGTTCTACATTATGAATGTAGCGGCTAGAGAGAGATGATCTGTGGCGAATGCAATGCACATTTGCTGTTGTGAAGGATGAATGGATGGACAAGCTTCAAGCAACATCAATCTGTCAACATTCCATCACCATTCCACTCCAGCCGAATCCATTAGTCTTCACAGAGCTGAAGACAGTGGACATTGACAAATGGCACCACTACACAGACACACACGCTACCCACACGCGCGCTGTTGGTCCAGGGATAACAGATAGATTAGACGTGTGGATGGATGAGGCAGTAGAGGACTATGTCCAACATACATGGCCTCTTCTCTTCATCTCCTTTCCTTCGTTTGCACGGATCTTAAGACACAGGACAGGTGAAAGCAATAAGATTCAGGCCAAGTAGGTGTATTTGTTTCACCTGTCACATTTTCCATCACATCAGTGCAGATCAAATCAAATCAAATTTTATTTGTCAAACACATGGTTAGCAGATGTTAATGCGAGTGTAGCGAAACGCTTGTGCTTCTAGTTCCGACAATGCAGAAATAACCAACGAGTAATCTAACCTAACAATTCCACAACTACTACCTTATACACACAGGTTTAAAGGGTTAAAGAATATGTACATAAAGATATATGAATGAGTGATGGTACAGAACGGCATAGGCAAGATGCAGTAGATGGTATCGAGTACAGTATATACATATGAGATTAGTAATGTAGGGTATGTAAACAAAGTGGCATAGTTTAAAGTGGCTAGTGGCTAGTATTATTATTTATTATTATTTATTATTATTTATTATTTATTGCCATTAAAGATGGCAAGATGCAGTAGATGATATAGAGTACAGTATATACAGTGGGGCAAAAAAGTATTTAGTCAGCCACCAACTTAAAAAGATGAGAGAGGCCTGTAATTTTCATCATAGGTACACCTCAACTATGACAGACAAAATGAGGGAAAAAAATCCAGAAAATCACATTGTAGAATTTTTAATTTATTTATTTGCAAATGATGGTGGAAAATAAGTATTTGGTCAATAACAAAAGTTCATCTCAATACTTTGTTATATACCCTTTGTTGGCAATGACAGAGGTCAAACGTTTTCTGTAAGTCTTCACAAGGTTTTCACACACTGTTGCTGGTATTTTGGCCCATTCCTCCATGCAGGTCTCCTCTAGAGCAGTGATGTTTTGGGGCTGTTGCTGGGCAACATGGACTTTCAACTCCCTCCAAAGATTTTCTATGGGGTTGAGATCTGGAGACTGGCTAGGCCACTCCATGACCTTGAAATGCTTCTTACGAAGCAACTCCTTCGTTGCCCGGGCGGTGTGTTTGGGATCATTGTCATCCAAATGCTCTCTAACAAACTTCAGACGGGCCTGGACATGTACTGGCTTAAGCAGGGGGACACGTCTGGCACTGCAGGATTTGAGTCCCTGGCGGCGTAGTGTGTTACTGATGGTAGGCGTTGTTACTTTGGTCCCAGCTCTCTGCAGGTCATTCACTAGGTCCCCCCCGTGTGGTTCTGGGATTTCTGCTCACCGTTCATGTGATAATTTTGACCCCACGGGGTGAGATCTTGCTCCACGCAAGATCGAGGGAGATTATCAGTGTTCTTGTATGTCTTCCATTTCCTAATAATTGCTCCCACAGTTGATTTCTTCAAACCAAGCTGCTTACCTATTGCAGATTCAGTCTTCCCAGCCTGGTGCAGGTCTACAATTTTGTTTCTGGTGTCCTTTGACAGCTCTTTGGTCTTGGCCATAGTGAAGTTTGGAGTGTGACTGTTTGAGGTTGTGGACAGGTCTCTTTTATACTGATAACAAGTTCAAACAGGTGCCATTAATACAGGTAACGAGTGGAGGACAGAGGAGCCTCTAAAATAAGAAGTTACAGGTCTGTGAGAGCCAGAAATCTTGCTTGTTTGTGGTGGACCAAATACTTATTTTCCACCATAATTTGCAAATAAATTCATAAAAAAATCCTACAATGTGATTTTCTGGATTTTCTTTCCTCATTTTGTCTGTCATAGTTGAAGTGTACCTATGATGACAATTACAGGTCTCTCTCATCTTTTTAAGTGGGAGAACTTGCACAATTGGTGACTGACTAAATACTTTTTTGCCCCACTGTACATATACATATGAGATGAGTAATGTAGGGTATGTAAACATTACATTAAGTGGCATTGTTTAAAGTGGCTAGTGATACATTTTTTCCATCAATTTCCATCAATTCCCAATTCCCACTCAATGTTAGTGGTGGCTGTTGAACAGTCTGATGGCCTTGAGATAGAAGCTGTTTTTCAGTCTCTCGGCCCTCGCTTTGATGCACCTGTACTGACCTCGCCTTCTGGATGACAGCGGGGTGAACAGGCAGTGGCTCGGGTGTTTGTTGTCCTTGATGATCTTTATGAAATTGGGTGGTGTAGGTGTCCTGGAGGGCAGGTAGTTTGCCCCCAGTGATGCGTTGTGCAGACCTTACTACCCTCTGGAGAGCCTTACGGTTGTGGGCGGAGCAGTTGCCTTACCAGGCGGTGATACAGCCCGACAGGATGCTCTCAATTGTGCAGCTGTAGAAGTTTGTGAGTGCCTTTGGTGACAAGCCAAATTTCTTCAGCCTCCTGAGGTTGAAGAGGCGCTGCTGCGCCTTCTTCACAACGCTGTCTGTGTGGGTGGACCAATTCAGTTTGTTCGTGATGTGTAAGCTGAGGAACTTAAAACTTACTACCCTCTCCACTACTGTCCAGTCGATGTGGATAGGGGGTGCTCCCTCTGCTGTTTCCTGAAGTCCACAATCATCTCCTTTGTTTTGTTGACGTTGAGAGTGAGGTTATTTTCCTGACACCACACTCCGAGGGCCCTCACCTCCTCCCTGTAGACCGTCTCGTCGTTGTTGGTAATCAAGCCTACCACTGTAGTGTCGTCCGCAAACTTGATGATTGAGTTGCAGGCGTGCATGGCCACGCAGTCGTGGGTGAACAGGGATTACAGGAGAGGGTTCAGAACGCACCCTTGTGGGGCCCCAGTATTGAGGATCAACGGGGTGGAGATGTTGCTACCTACCCTCACCACCTGGGGGCAGCCCGTCAGGAGGTCCAGTACCCAGTTGAACAGGGCGGGGTCGAGACCCAGGGTATCAAGTTTAATGAGTTTGGAGGGTACAATGGTGTTAAATGCTGAGCTGTAGTCGATGAACAGCATTCTCACATAGTTATTCCTCTTGTCCAGATGGGTTAGAGCAGTGGGCAGTGTGCAGTGTGGTTGCGATTGCGTCGTCTGTGGACCTATTGGGGCGGTAAGCAAATTGGAGTGGGTCTAGGGTGTCAGGTAGGGTGGAGGTTATATGGTCCTTGACTTGTCTCTCAAAGCACTTCATGATGACGGAAGTGAGTGCACGGGGCGGTAGTCGTTTAGCTCAGTTACCTTAGCTTTCTTGGGAACAGGAACAATGGTGGCCCTCTTGAAGCATGTGGGAACAGCAGACTGGGATAAGGATTGATTGAATATGTCCGTAAACACACCAGGCAGCTGGTCTGCGCATGCTCTGAGGAAGCGGCTGGGGATGCCGTCTGGGCCTGCAGCCTTGCGAGGGTTAACACGTTTAAATGTTTTACTCATGTCAGCTGCAGTGAAGGAGAGTCCGCAGGTTTCGGTAGCGGGCCATGTCAGTGGCACTGTATTGTCCTCAAAGCGAGCAAAGAAGTTATTTAGTCTGTCTGGGAGCAAGACATCCTGGTCCGCGACGGGGCTGGTTTTCTTTTTGTAATCAGTGATTGACTGTAGACCCTGCCAAATACCTCTTGTGTCTGAGTCGTTGAATTGCAACTCTACTTTGTCTCCATACTGACGCTTAGCTTGTTTGATTGCCTTGCGGAGGGAATAGCTACACTGTTTGTATTCGGTCATGTTTCCGGTCACCTTGCCCTGTTTAAAAGCAGTGGTTCAGCTTTCAGTTTTGCGTGAATGCTGCCAGTAATCCACAGTTTCTGGTTTGGGAAGTTTTTAATCCTTGCTGTGGGTACGACATCGCCGATGCACTTTCTAATGAACTGGCTCACTGAATCAATGTGAAGAAAAGGAGACGAGGAAAGGAAGAAGACGAGGAAAGGAAGGAGGAAGCCCATAACGCTATTGAGATACACACATAATAATCAGGCTAAATAGCCTACCTCTCTTTAGTTCTTAGCTATAGTCAAGACTAATGGATCCTTTTAAAGGCAGAACAAATATTGTAGGGTAAGAGTTGAGACCCCTGGTCTAGACCCCTGGTGTACAGTAGTTACTAAGCTATATAGACCCACTGCAGGGTAGCCTACATAGTAACTGGGCCTATCAATTGGTTCAGCCTATGAGAATAGAGGTTGTATAATTGTTCTATTTGTTTACATACATGTCTTTATCATTCAGCTTAGAGCAGCTTCATAGAAAAACCGCCACGACCTACAAATCAAACACAAGCCTGGCATCTCTAAGCAATACCAACAAATACATTAAAACAGGTAGTAAGCTAATTATAAACAGGTCTTATCCACATTTGCATTGGGTGTGTGTGGTGGAGGATAAATTTATGGTGGAATTATCCTACAGTCCCTACAAGCGTTATATTTAGCTAGTGCTTAGCTAATAAGAATGAATAGAAGCAATCAGTCCCTCTTTCTCTAACACATCTACCTCTCTCTCTCTCTCCAACACCCTCCCTCTAGCATGGCTTACATGTACATTTTACATTTTACTCATTTAGCAGACACTCTTATCCAGAGTGATTTACAGGAGCAATTAGGGTTAAGTACCTTGCTCAAAGGCACATAGACAGTTTTCACCTAGTTGGCTCTGAGATTCAGTTACCGGGCCAATGCTCTTAACCGCTAGGCTACCTTCCCTAGGGTCCCCTCGCCTTGCATTGCAGGCATGACTAAATCCTTCCACCATGGCTTTTATTCTTGGATTTGAATAACAAATATGTACATATATATTTATGAAACGAGCCCATTCCTCCCACCACACTGAAACCCGTGCCCACATGCACACACACACACACATAGACACGCACACGCACGCACGCACGCACACTCACACAGACACGCACACACATACGCACACACACGGGAGGTCCGTCCATCCGTCTGTACATCTGTCAGGGGTAAACCTCTCTCCGCTGTCTGTTTCAGGGTAAGATAAACACATTTTATTATGCCCTCCATCCAATTACAGCTGCAACAGAACCCACAATCAAAACAGATCCTCCTAAATAACTATGGCTTGATTTGATTTAATAGGGTCGTCCCTTCTGAACATTGACCTTGTTGTAATACAAATACTCCTTCTAATAATACATAATACAGGCTATAATATAATAATGCACAACAATACTACCCAAACAGGCTCACAGAGGAGGAATGTTCTTGTGCTTCACCAGAGAAGAGAGTTAACCCATCATCACATGAAAAATGGATCTACGCCAGTTTTAAGAAAGGAGCATTCTGAGACAATAACGTGAAAAATCCCCCACAGTATTTCTGTCAGCCATTTTCATCACAACCACCTCAGAGCGGGGCTCTCAGTCTCAACAAAGCATGCAGGCAGGCTACACACTGAGTATGCCTACCTTTAGTGAATAGACTATATACCTTAGCCCATGGGCTAGGCAACCCTGGTCCTGGTGTGCTGCAGGCACTTCATTTTTTTTTATTTAACCCGACCTGGTGAGTGGGGGAGGGGTGTGCGGTGCTCTTTCTCTCAGCGGGACCATATGACAGGCCTGCCTCACCCACCCTCACTAGGGGGGCACAGAGTCACCCATCACACACACACACACACACGCACGCACGCACGCACGCACGCACGCACGCACGCACACACACACACACACACACACACACACACACACACACACACACACACACACACACACACACACACACACACACACACACACACACACACACACACACACACACACACACACAGAAGGCCCAGATTAACCTGCAGGATGGGAGGGAGGACACAGTGCTGCTCACCATGAAGGACGAACGCAGCGCAGTGGAGAAGAGTGGAGAGGGGAAGGGGCCACGTACAGTCAGATGAAGTCCCTCCTCATGAATATTGATGAGCCATCTCACCTGTCTGAGCGATTCATCTGCCAGGCTGCGATGAGTCCAGGGGGAGGAGGGAGGAGCAGAAGGGAAGGGGGAGGAGGGGAACGGATGTTTGAGGGGTTGCTGTGGCAGTAGGGACGGCAGCCAGTCAGTGATTCTCCTCTGTTACGAGGGATGAGCTGTGTGTGTTCGTTGAACCCTGAACAGACCCTGTTAAACTCCATCACCTGCTTTAACACACCCCTACGCCTCCGCGTGAGTGCACACGCACACGCACACGCACACACACACACCACACACGCAAACACACATACACACACGCACACACACACCACCCACAGTCCCAGAGAGGTTCTATTGACGGGGACCTTGCCCCTTAGTAATGCCAGTCATGGCACAAAACTGGGACAGTACTCTACAGGGCCGGCTCAAGCCTTTTGGGGCAAAATATTTAGTGGCCACCCCCGACGGCAGAGAGACATTTTTTTATTTTTAAAGTAAATTTCCTGCAAAAGGGTCAATGCAGATAGTGAAATAGTAAACCGAATAGCTACCCGGATGAACTATTACCAAGCGGTGATGGAGTCAGTCAAGATGCTCTCAATGGTACAGCTGTATAACTTTTTGAGGATCTTGCGGTCAAATGCCAAATAATTTCAGCATTTCAGAGTGGGAAGAGGCCATTAATGCCGTGCCCTCTACACGACTGCGTTGGTGTGTGTGGACCATGACAGATCCTTAGTGATGTGGACACAGAGGAACTCTCGACCCACTTCACTACAGCCCGTTTGATGTGAATGGGGGCATGCTCGGCCTTCCGTTTCCTGTAGTCAACTATCAGCTCCTTAGTCTTGCTGACGTTGGAGAGGTTATTGTCCTGACACCACACTGGCAGTTCTCTGACCTCCTCTCTTCAGGCTGTCTCATCGTTTTCGGTGATATGGCCTACCAATGTTGTGTCTTCAGCACACTTAATGATGGTGTTGGAGTTGTGCGTGGCCACACAGTCGTGGGGGAACAGGGAGTAAAGGAGGGGACTAAGCACGCACCCGTTTTGAGGGTCAGCATGGTGGCTGTGTTGTTGACTACCACCTAGGAGTGGCCCATCAGGAAGTCCAGGATCCAGGTGCAGAGGTAGGTGTTCAGTCCCATGGTCCTTAGCTTAGTGATAAGCTTGGAGGGCACCATGGTGTTGAACGCTGAGATGTAGTCAATGAAAAGCATTCTCACAGGTGTTCCTCTTGTCCAGGTGGGAGAGTGCAGTGCGGAGTGCAATAGAGATTGCCTCATCTGTGGACCTGTTGGGGTGGTATGCAAATTGGAGTGGGTCCAGGGTGTCTGGGATGACGGTGTTGATGTGAGCCATGACCAGCCTTTCAAAGCATTTTATGGCTACAGATGTGAGTGCTATGGGGCGATATTCATTTACCCTGGCATTCTTGGTACAGGGATTATGGTGGTCTGCTTGAAACATGTAGGTATTACAGACTCTGTCAGGGAGAGGATGAAAATGTCAGTGAAGACACTTGCCAGCTGGTCAGCGCAAGCTCTGAGTACGTGTCCTGTTAATCCATCTGGCCCTGTGGCTTTGTGAATGTTAACCTGTTTAAAGGTCTTACTCACATCGACTATAGAGAGTGTGATCACACAGTTGTCTGGAACAGCTGGTGCTCTCATGCATGGTTCAGTGTTGCTTGCCTCGAAACGAGCATAGAAGGCATTTCGCTTGTCTGGTAGGATCGCATCACTGGGCAGCTCGCGGCTGGATTTCCATTTGTAATCCGTAATAGTTTGCAAGCCCTGACACATCTGACGAGCGTCAGAGCCGGCATAGTAGGATACGATCTTAGTCCTGTATTGATGCTTTGCCTGTTTGATAGCTGTTCAGAGGTCGTAGGGGGATTTCTTATAAGTGTCCCTATTAATTTCCCGTTCTTTGAAAGTGGCAACTCTAGCCTTTAGCTCAGTGCGGATGTTGCCTGTAATCCATGGCTTCTGTATGGGATATGTACGTATGGTCATTTTTGGGACGACATCGTTGATGCACATATTAATGAAGCTGGTGACTGATGTGGTAAACTCCTCAATGCCATCGAATGAATCCCACAACATATTCCAGTCTGTGCTAGCGAAACTGCCCTGTAGGTTAGCATCCGTTTCATTGGACTACTTCCTTATTGGATGCATCACTGGTACTTCCTGTTTGAGTTTTTGCTTGTAAGTAGGAATCAGGAGGATAGAGTCATGGTCAGATTTTCCAAATGGAGGATGAGAGAGAGCTTTGTATGCGATTCTGTGTAGGAGGTAAAGTTGATCTAGAGTTACTTACCCGAAGCTACTGTTCTGTCCTGTCGATGCATAGAAAAACAGTTAGATGTATATTATCCATGTCCTTGTTGAGCCACGACTCTGAGAAACAGGATATTTCAGTTCTTCAGGTCCTGTTGATAGGATAGTCTCGAACAGAGCTTGTCCAGTTTGTTCTCCAGTGATTGTACGTTCGCCAATAGAACGGAGGATAGAGGCGATTTATCTACTCGCCGACGTAGTTTCGTCAGGGTGCCCGCATGTTGGCCTCTCTTGCACTGTCTCTTTCTCTTCCAAGCCTCTAAGATTAGGGCCTGATCCCAGGTAAGTAGTATGTCCTGCGCCGCAGACTAGAAGTAGAAATCTTAAAATTGTTAGCTGACATGGCTAATTCAATGACTGTGTGAAAAACTGCTGATGCAAAACCAAATATCTGAATTGCATCTTGTGTATTCTACTATTCTAACTCTAACAGTTACAGTGCCTTGCGAAAGTATTCGGCCCCCTTGAACTTTGCGACCTTTTGCCACATTTCAGGCTTCAAACATAAAGATATAAAACTGTATTTTTTTGTGAAGAATCAACAACAAGTGGGACACAATCATGAAGTGGAACGACATTTATTGGATATTTCAAACTTTTTTAACAAATCAAAAACTGAAAAATTGGGCGTGCAAAATTATTCAGCCCCTTTACTTTCAGTGCAGCAAACTCTCTCCAGAAGTTCAGTGAGGATCTCTGAATGATCCAATGTTGACCTAAATGAAGAATGATGATAAATACAATCCACCTGTGTGTAATCAAGTCTCCGTATAAATGCACCTGCACTGTGATAGTCTCAGAGGTCCGTTAAAAGCGCAGAGAACATCATGAAGAACAAGGAACACACCAGGCAGGTTCGAGATACTGTTGTGAAGAAGTTTAAAGCCGGATTTGGATACAAAAAGATTTCCCAAGCTTTAAACATCCCAAGGAGCACAGTGCAAGCGATAATATTGACATGGAAGGAGTATCAGACCACTGCAAATCTACCAAGACCTGACCGTCCCTCTAAACTTTCAGCTCATACAAGGAGAAGACTGATCAGAGATGCAGCCAAGAGGCCCATGATCACTCTGGATGAACTGCAGAGATCTACAGCTGAGGTGGGAGACTCTGTCCATAGGACAACAATCAGTCGTACAGTGCCTTGCGAAAGTATTCGGCCCCCTTGAACTTTGCGACCTTTTGCCACATTTCATGCTTCAAACATAAAGATATAAAACTGTATTTTTTTGTGAAGAATCAACAACAAGTGGGACACAATCATGAAGTGGAACGACGTTTATTGGATATTTCAAACTTTTTTAACAAATCAAAAACTGAAGCATTGGGCGTGCAAAATTATTCAGCCCCTTTACTTTCAGTGCAGCAAACTCTCTCCAGAAGTTCAGTGAGGATCTCTGAATGATCCAATGTTGACCTAAATGAAGAATGATGATAAATACAATCCACCTGTGTGTAATCAAGTCTCCGTATAAATGCACCTGCACTGTGATAGTCTCAGAGGTCCGTTAAAAGCGCAGAGAAGAACAAGGAACACACCAGGCAGGTCCGAGATACTGTTGTGAAGAAGTTTAAAGCCGGATTTGGATACAAAAAGATTTCCCAAGCTTTAAACATCCCAAGGAGCACTGTGCAAGCGATAATATTGAAATGGAAGGAGTATCAGACCACTGCAAATCTACCAAGACCTGGCCGTCCCTCTAAACTTTCAGCTCATACAAGGAGAAGACTGATCAGAGATGCAGCCAAGAGGCCCATGATCACTCTGGATGAACTGCAGAGATCTACAGCTGAGGTGGGAGACTCTGTCCATAGGACAACAATCAGTCGTATATTGCACAAATCTGGCCTTTATGGAAGAGTGGCAAGAAAGCCATTTCTTAAAGATATCCATAAAAAGTGTCGTTTAAAGTTTGCCACAAGCCACCTGGGAGACACACCAAACATGTGGAAGAAGGTGCTCTGGTCAGATGAAACCAAAATGGAACTTTTTGGCAACAATGCAAAACGTTATGTTTGGCGTAAAAGCAACACAGCTGAACACACCATCCCCACTGTCAAACATGGTGGTGGCAGCATCATGGTTTGGGCCTGCCTTTCTTCAGCAGGGACAGGGAAGATGGTTAAAATTGATGGGAAGATGGATGGAGCCAAATACAGGACCATTCTGGAAGAAAACCTGATGGAGTCTGCAAAAGACCTGAGACTGGGACGGAGATTTGTCTTCCAACAAGACAATGATCCAAAACATAAAGCTAAATCTACAATGGAATGGTTCAAAAATAAACACATCCAGGTGTTAGAATGGCCAAGTCAAAGTCCAGACCTGAATCCAATCGAGAATCTGTGGAAAGAACTGAAAACTGCTGTTCACAAATGCTCTCCATCCAACCTCACTGAGCTCGAGCTGTTTTGCAAGGAGGAATGGGAAAAAATGTCAGTCTCTCGATGTGCAATACTGATAGAGACATACCCCAAGCGACTT
This sequence comes from Oncorhynchus mykiss, assembly GCF_057628025.1. Taxonomy (NCBI): domain Eukaryota; kingdom Metazoa; phylum Chordata; class Actinopteri; order Salmoniformes; family Salmonidae; genus Oncorhynchus; species Oncorhynchus mykiss. The sequence goes on from NC_143032.1 coordinate 71,208,562, forward strand.
ACAGCTGTAATCGCAGCAAAAGGTGGCGCTACAAAGTATTAACTTAAGGGGGCTGAATAATTTTGCACGCCCAATTTTTCAGTTTTTGATTTGTTAAAAAAGGTTGAAATATCCAATAAATGTCGCTCCACTTCATGATTGTGTTCCACTTGTTGGTGATTCTTCACAAAAAAATACAGTTTTATATCTTTATGTTTGAAGCCTGAAATGTGGCAAAATGTCGCAAAGTTCAAGGGGGCCGAATACTTTCGCAAGGCACTGTATATTGCACAAATCTGGCCTTTATGGAAGAGTGGCAAGAAGAAAGCCATTTCTTAAAGATATCCATAAAAAGTGTCGTTTAAAGTTTGCCACAAGCCACCTGGGAGACACACCAAACATGTGGAAGAAGGTGCTCTGGTCAGATGAAACCAAAATTGAACTTTTTGGCAACAATGCAAAACGTTATGTTTGGCGTAAAAGCAACACAGCTGAACACACCATCCCCACTGTCAAACATGGTGGTGGCAGCATCATGGTTTGGGCCTGCTTTTCTTCAGCAGGGACAGGGAAGATGGTTAAAATTGATGGGAAGATGGATGGCCAAATACAGGACCATTCTGGCAGAAAACCTGATGGAGTCTGCAAAAGACCTGAGACTGGGACGGAGATTTACAGCTGTAATCGCAGCAAAAGGTGGCGCTACAAAGTATTAACTTAAGGGGGCTGAATAATTTTGCACGCCCAATGCTTCAGTTTTTGATTTGTTAAAAAAGTTTGAAATATCCAATAAATGTCGTTCCACTTCATGATTGTGTCCCACTTGTTGTTGATTCTTCACAAAAAAATACAGTTTTATATCTTTATGTTTGAAGCCTGAAATGTGGCAAAAGGTCGCAACGTTCAAGGGGGCCGAATACTTTCGCAAGGTACTGTATTTGAGACCTCAACTGAGTTCCCAATTATTATGATTTATTATTATTAACATCCATCCATCCATCCATCCATCCATCCAGGCAGCACTCCAAATCTTGAATTTAAGACAAAATAAGTTGTCACCAAATGTTACATATTTTATTGTATTTTTTCTCTCCAGAAACCTTGACCAGGACCTTTCTCCTGACTTAGCTGTGTGCTGGCTGTAGAGTGAGTAGTCCTGTCCTGTCTAAACCCTCTGTATGGCAATAGACAGCTTCATGAAGACAGAGTGACCTGATAAGAAGAAGAAATACGGGTGCCGCCCCACCTCACCCACCCAGCCTGCCAGCTAGTGTAGTATAGGTTACCCTACCCCCTAGTACCCTACCTTACCCACACCTTCCCCTAAATATCCTCCCTGGAAAAAGTTGCTGCAAGGGGCAGTTGCCATGGTGACTGCTTTGCCCTGACAGGATGAGGTTTGATGGTTGTAACTAACAGTGAGTGATCAGGAAAACAAAGAAAAGCAAGGAAATGAAGACATGGGTTTTAGAGGTAGGTCAGTTTCATGTCTGTGTTCATATTTGAACTCACAGTGTGAATGAACTACTGTGACCTCAGGCTGGTTTCACAAGGCTAGAAAATGTCAGAAAAGCACAAACACACAGACACTACTGCTTGCACACTCAACATTGGTGTATAAGTGCTTAAGACATGGTTTACAAGGAAGCACATACACATACTTTTCAGGCAGATAAATAGCCTAGATTATGATGCAACCTTCACATGTAATATGTAGCGGTGAGCTCCACTCCGAAGCAGCCTGTAGTGTCATTGTTCACCTAATAACACACCCTAAAGGGCAGTCGGTATCATTCACCCCTCAAACCACTGCATCTTACTGTTATGTTGTTGTGGAACATCGACTATACAGCAGGTAGTGAATCCAGTCTTGTATGGTTACTGACCTCTTTCTCTCTCTGAGCTGTATGTTGCTTCTCCCTCCCAGCACATGATGTCCATGAAGAGAGCTGTCCACCCCTTTCTATTCTCCTCCAACCATCACACCATTCAACTAAACCCTCTCTTTCTGCTTCCTTCACCTTCCCTCTATCTGTCAGCTTGCCCCCTCACTCTCTCTCTCTGTACTCATCCGTGTCCTCCAACCTCTCATTTCATCCTCTATCTGTCAGCATGCCCCCCTCTCTCTCTGTACTCATCCATGTCCTCCAACCTCTCATTTCATCCTCTATCTGTCAGTATCCCCCTTCTCTCTATTTCTCCCTCTCTTCCACCACATTATAATTTCATCCTTTTTGTCAGTAATCCTCCCTCTCTCCCCCTACCGTCTCATTTCACCTTCTCTGTTAGAATTCCCTGTGTATCTCTCTCCCTGTATCTCTCTCCCTGTATCTCTCTCCCTGTATCTCTCTCCCTGTATCTCTCTCCCTGTATCTCTCTCCCTCTATCTCTCTCCCTGTATCTCTCTCCCTGTATCTCTCTCCCTGTATCTCTCTCCCTGTATCTCGCAGCCTGTCTGTTTTAAGAGAATACTGTGAATTCAATAAGCAGAGAAGGTTTGAGGAGGGGAGGAGGCTGTCTGTCTTTTCTGTCTGACCTATTCTGACAGACAGAAGTGTAAAGCCCTATCAGTCCAGAACTAATCTAACTGACAACAGAGTGAAGCCAGCCAGCTCCGTGCAGCACACAGCTCAACTGGAAAACATAATCTAAATAGCCTAATTTGTTTTCTCTCTCTCCACACTAAAAGTCTCTCCATCTCCTGTTGAAATAGTGGACTCCTGGGTTAGACTAGGAGGTCGTCTCTAGTGGTGAAGCAATAACCATTGAGGCCAGCCTACAGCGTAGCCTACGTAGCCTACATGCTACCACATCTACTGAGCCACACTCACACAGGACTGGCTTATATAGCTCTTTTCTGTCAATCATGTCCTTTTGGGGCAGGACCAAAGGAGAGGGCAAACCAATGAGAGAAGCTTGTCAGAACTGGCTTCACAGGAAATACACAAGGTTCAGTAAAATATATGAACTCCAATTTACTTCTATGGTCATAATGTAGGCTTACTCCTAATGCATTTGTAATACAGCCAAGTTATTAACTCTGAGCCAGTTCCTATAAAAGAACACTTACGGCCTGGCGAATGTGTGTCCATATCACTGCTAGATGAAATGTAGTTTATGAAAGATCAATAAGGAAGGTTGGTCTGAATGCTCATTTAACTTCATCCAGTAAGGATAACATAACACTTTTGTTTCCTATTCTAAGGGCATAGTGGGTGTGAATAGAAACGTATCACTGTCAGCATAGCCTTTTTATTATTTTTAGTTCACCTTTATTTAACCAGGTAGGCTAGTTGAGAACAAGTTACCATTTGCAACTGCGACCTGTCCAAGATAAAGCATAGCAATTCGACATATACAACAACACAAGGTTACACATGGAATTAACAAAACATAGTCAATAATACAGTAGAACAAAATAAAACAAAAGTATATATATACAGTGAGTGCAAATGGGGTAAGATAAGGGAGTTAAGGCAATAAATAGGCCATGGTGGCGAAGTAATTACAATATAGCAAGTAAACACTGGAATGGTAGATGTGCAGAAGATGAATGTGCAAGTAGAGATACTGGGGTGCAAAGGAGCAAGATGTTTATGTACAGGTGTAGTAATCTGTGAGCTGCTCTGACAGCTGGTGCTTAATGCTAGTGAGGGAGATATGAGTCTCCAGCTTCAGAGATGTTTGCAGTTCGTTCCAGTCATTGGCAGCAGAGAACTGGAAGGAAAGACGACCAAAGGAGGAATTGGCTTTGGGGGTGAGCAGTGAGATATACCTGCTGGAGCTCGTGCTACGAGTGGGTGCTGCTATGGTGACCAGTGAGCTACGGCTGGGCTTTACCAAGCAGAGACTTGTAGATGACCTGTAGCCAGTGGGTTAGGCGACGAGTATGAAGCGAGGGCCAATCAACGAGAGCGTACAGGTCGCATTGGTGGGTAGTGTATGGGGCTTTGGTGACAAAACGGATGGCACTGTGATAGACTGCATCCAGTTTGTTGAGTAGAGTGTTGGAGGCTATTTTATAGATGACATCACCGAAGTCGAGGATCGGTAGGATGGTCAGTTTTACGAGGGTATGTTTAGCAGCATGAGTGAAGGAGGCTTAGTTGCGATATAAGAAGCCAATTCTAGATTTAATTTTGGATTGGAGATGCTTAATGTGAGTCTGGAAGGCGAGTTTACAGTCTAACCAGACACCTAGGTATTTGTAGTTGTCCACGTATTCTAAGTCAGAGCCGTCCAGAGTAGTGACGCTGGATGGGCGAGCAGGTGCAGGCAGTGATCGGTTGAATAGCATGCATTTAGTTTTACTTGCGTTTAAGAGCAGTTGGAGGCCACGGAATGAGAGTTGTATGGCATTGAAGCTCGTCTGGAGGTTAGTTAACAGTGTCCAACGAGGAGCCAGAAGTATACAGAATGGTGTCGTCTGCGTCGAGGTGTACCAGAGAATCACCAGCAGCAAGAGCAACATCCTTGATGTATACAGAGAAGAGAGCCGGCCCGAGGATTGAACCCTGTGGCACCCACATAGAGACTGCCAGAGGTCCGGACAACCGGCCCTCCGATTTGACACACTGAACTCTATCAGAGAAGTAGTTGGTAAACCAGGCGAGGCAATCATTTGAGAAACCAAGGCTGTCGAGTCTGCCAATAAGAATGCCGTGATTGACAGAGTCGAAAGCCTTGGCCAGGTCGATGAATACGGCTCCACAGTAATGTCTCTTATCGATGGCGGTTATGATTTCGTTTAGGACCTTGAGCGTGGCTGAGGTGCACCCATGACCAGCTCTGAAATCAGATTGCATAGCGTAGAAGGTACGGTGGGATTCGAAATGGTCGGTGATCTGTTTGTTAACTTGGCTTTCGAAGACCTTATGGTGGGGGCTTTGGCGGGTTGTTGTGCAGGGTGCCGGTCAGTTGACCGGGGTAGGGGTAGCCAGGTGGAAAGCATGGCCAGCCGTAGAGAAATCCTTATTGAAATTCTCAATTATAGTGGATTTATCGATGGTGACAGTGTTTCCTAGCCTCAGTGCAGTGGGCAGCTGGGAGGAGGTGCTCTTATTCTCCATGGACTTTACAGTGTCCCAGAACCTTTTGGAGTTAGTGTTACAGAATGCAAATTTCTGTTTGAAAAAGCTAGCTTTAGCTTTCCTAACTGCCTGTGTATATTTCTTCCTAACTTCCCTGAAAAGTTGCATATCACGGGGGCTATTCGATGCTAATGCAGAATGCCACAGGATGTTTTTGTGCTGGTCAAGGGCAGACAGGTCTGGAGTGAACCAAGGACTATATCTATTCCTAGTTCTACATTATTTGAATGGTGCATGCTAATTTAAGATGGTGAGGAAGGCACTTTTAAAGAATAGCCAGGCATCATCTACTGACGGGATGAGGTCAATGTCATTCCAGGATACCCCGGCTAGGTCAATTAGAAAGGCCTGCTCACATACTGTAAGTGTTTTAGGGAGCGTTTGACAGTGATGAGGGGTGGTCGTTTGGTCGCAGACCCATTACGGATGCAGGCAACGAGGCAGTGATCGCTGAGATCTTGATTGAAAGCAGCAGAGGTGTATTTGGAGGGCGAGTTAGTTAAGATGACCTCTATGAGGCTGCCCGTGTTTACGGATTTGGAGTCGTACCTTGTAGGTTCATTGAACATTTGTGTGAGATTGAGGGCATCAAGCTTGGATTGTAGGATGGCCGGGGTGTTAAGCATGTCCCAATTTAGGTCACCTAGTAGCACAAGCTCAGAAGATAGATGGGGGGAAATCAATTCACATATGGTATCGAGAGCACAGCTGGGGGCAGAGGGAGGTCTATAGCAAGCGACAACAGTGAGTGACTTGTTTCTGGAAAGGTGAATTTTTAGAAGTAGATGCTCGAATTGCTTGAGTACAGACTTGGATAGTAATATAGAACTCTGCAGGCTATCTTTGCAGTAGATTGCAACACCGCCCCCTTTGGCAGTTCTGTCTTGGCGGAAAATGTTATAGTTAGGGATGGAGATTTCAAGGTTTTTGGTGGTTTTCCTAAGCCAGGATTCAGACCTGACTAAGACATCCGGGTTGGCAGAGTGTGCTAAAGCAGTGAGTAAAACAAAGTTAGGGAGTATGTTAACATGCATGAAACCAAAGCTTTTATGGTTACAGAAGTCAACAAATGAGAGCACCTGGGGAGTGGAGCTAGGCACTGTAGGACCTGGATTAACCTCTACATCACCAGAGGAACAGAGGAGAAGTAGGATAAGGGTACGGCTAAATGCTATGCGAACTGGCCGTCTAGTACGTTCGGAACAGAGAGTAAAAGGAGCAGGTTTCTGGGCACGATAGCATAGATTCAAGGCATAGTGTACAGACAAAGGTAAGGTAGGATGTGAGTACATTGGAGGTAAACCTGGGCATTGAGTAATGATGAGAGAGATATAGTCTCTAGAGACATTTAAACCAGGTGTTGTCATCGCATATGTAGGAGGTAGAACAACGTGGTTGTTAGCCGTGTGTGGAATGTCATTCACTATTTACCTCATTACCTACACTACCGTTCAAAAGTTTCAGGTCACTTAGAAATGTTCTTGTTTTTGAAAGAAAAGCACTTTTTTGGTCCATTAAAATAACATGGACCAAATGTATTGTAAATGACTATTGTAGCTGGAAATGGCTGATTTGTAATGGAATATCTACGTACAGAGGCCCATTCTCATTAACCATCACTCCTGTGTTCCAATGGCACGTTGTTAGCTAATCCAAGTTTATAATTTTAAAAGGCTAATTGATCATTAGAAAACTGTTGTCCTGATTAAAGAAGCAATAAAACTGGCCTTCTTTAGACTAGTTGAGTATCTGGAACATCAGCATTTGTGGGTTCGATTACAGGCTCAAAATGGCCAGAAATAAAGACTCTTCTGAAACTCGTCAGTCTATTCTTGTTCTGAGAAATTAAGGCTATTCCATGCGAGAAATTGCCAAGAAACTGAAGATCTCGTACAGCGCTGTGTACTACTCCCTTCACAGAACAGTGCAAACTGTCTCTAACCAGAATAGAAAGAGGAGTGGAAGGCGCCGGTGCACAACTGAGCAAGAGGACAAGTACATTAGAGTGTCTAGTTTGAGAAACAGACGCCTCACAAGTCCTCAACTGGCAGCTTCATTAACTAGTATCCGCAATACACCAGTCTCAACGTCAACAGTGAAGAGGTGACTCCGGGATGCTGGCCTTCTAGGCAGAGCTCCTCTGTCCAGTGTCTGTGTTCTTTTGCCCATCTTAATCTTTTATTTTTATTGGCCAGTCTGAGATATGGCAGAGTCGCCTCTGTGGAGTATTTTTCTGCTCTAACAAGGCAGGAAAGACAACAGGGGAAAAAAACATTTTTACAGATTCCCCGCAATCATGAAACACCATTGGTGACACAAGACTCAAGAACTGTCAGAAAAGTGAAGAAACATTTTTGCCCGTCAAGACCTGAACCCAGGCAGCTGTCAAAACAGGGTTTGCTTTATAATTTAATTTAGTCTGATCGATTTCGAGTTTAGTTTTGCAGTTATGCTAACCAGGTGTTAACAACAACACTAAATTAGCCAAAATGACCTCGATAACGTGTAGTCTTGCTATTAGCATGTGTCGCGTGAGTTTTTTCACCATTGAAATTCCCCTTTACAACAAAGGATTGTATGCCTCTATCATTGCATTACAGACTAATGTAAGCCTACTATTCCTAATATGATGAGTAGATTGGATAGTGATCATATAGGTTATTAATTAGTGTGCAGTAGCATAGGTTTATAGGCTGTCAGATACATTTATTTCCTTTGCACAGAAGAAATGTGGCCTTTCATAAACATTTCATGCAATTCTACTACACTTTATATGACTGGAGACATTAGCAGAATCTTTTTTTAAAACGATGGTATTCTAGGCCTACTCTGACACTGACAACAGATCAACCAAAATGACCTCGTCTTGAAAGAAACCATGTATTCTAGGAAAAAGGGTCCTAGCTAAAAGGGATATATAGCTTTTGTCAAATTAATGTAAAAAGTTACATTTTTGCATTTTAGCTAAACATAACTTTTTTTTCCAATCCTGCTAAATTATCCTAATCTACTATGAAATGTCAAATATTACTTTCATTTGACAAAAGCTGGAACCATTCTAGCCATGACTGTGAAAAGGGGAGAAGCAAATTGTACAATATGATGATGTCCATATAGCCTGAAGGACATTATTATACAATAAAAGTCCAACACAATGATAATTTGATAACTTCATTCATGAGGGAAGATGTATGGACATTACAGCATAGGACAAAGGCCTCAATGAGATAACACATCAGGTTATCCAAGCCCAACAATAGATTCCATGTTTAACACTAAAACACCTGGAATGAATTTAAAACAACCCTGATAGTATAGGTGACCTGAAGAAGACACCCATGTCGACTGGATTCCCACTGTGAAAATGAGCAATTCTGTAGCAGCATCAGTTTCTACTTTGTCCTTTTCCAGATATGAAAGAAGAAATCCCTCAGTTATACGAGATGGTTGTCATAGGCTGTGCTTCGGACAATCTGAATGACTTTGTTGTGTCATTTACGTAGAGAGCACCTTCACCTCGTCATCATGACAAAAGTGCCGCCTTAAACCAAAAGTGCCGCCTTAAACCAAAAGTGCCGCCTTAAACCAAAAGTGCCGCCTTAAACTATTAATATATGTCATTTAATTTTGTCACGTTTGTTAGAATAACTGGACCAAAGCGCAGCGTGTTCTGGGTTCCACATCTTTTTATTTCTAGGTGAAACTCACAGCAAAACAAAAACAATAAATCTCAAAACGAAACGTGATGCTAACAATAGTGCTAACAGGCAACTAACTACACATAGTCAAGATCCCACAAAGCACAAAGGGGAAATGGCTGCCTAAATATGATCCCCAATCAGAGACAACGACGAACAGCTGCCTCTGATTGGGAACCATACCAGGCCAACATAGAAATATAATTACCTAGATGACCCACCCTAGTCACACCCCGACCTAACCAACATAGAGAATAAAATGCTCTCTATGGTCAGGGCGTGACAAATGTAGGATGTGTAAAAGACAATTGTTGATATTGTAAACATTCTGTACTTTAATAATAGACTATTGTTGTATAGGTGAAATGAAAAGTATTTTGTAATCTCTGTTTTGCCTAGCCCCATTTAATAAAAATATTTATTATAGCACAACTATTGTATTTATTTTACAATTTAAACACATTTAGCATAGACAATGTAATTGTTGTGGTAGTTTTAGGCAAACCATCTTCATTATCACAGCGGCACCTCCAAGTGCCACTCAGACCTTCTGGGGGAAAAAAGTATCTGGCATTGAACTTGGTAGTAGTTGTATGTTTAAAGCTAAGGACCCCATCAACTCCTGCTTCAAGACATTTCACAACCTAGATCACAAGGGTTGGATTTGCACTAAACAATTTCATGTCAGCACAAGGCAGCACAAAATCCAGTATAATGATTAGCCTCATACATTGTCTACTGGTATCGTTTTTAAAATGAGAACATATAGCTGAACAATTCAAACAATGTGTGAGTTAAAGTATTCTCTAACAGTAGCAAACATTACATTAGCAGCTCATTTGAGTTAGCTAGTTAATAATACATCATTTTGTATGCATATTTTGGGATGTATTTACAGTGTCTTCAGAATGTTTTCAGACCCCTTGACTTTTTCCACATTTTGTTAGGTTACATGGTGACAGGTTTCCCTCCAGATGTGATGCTTGGCATTCAGTGTTCAATCTTGGTTTCATCAGATCAGAGCATCTTGTTTCTCAAGGTCTGATAGTCTTTATGTGCCGTTTGGCAAATTCCAAGCGGGCTGTCATGTGCCTTTTACTGAGGAGTGGCATACGTCTGGCCACTCTACCATAAAGGCCTGATTGGTGGAGTACTGCAGAGATGGTTGTCCTTCTGGAAGGTTCTCCCATCACCACAGAGGAACTCTGGAGCTATGTCAGAGTGACCATCGGGTTCTTGATCACCTCCCTGATCAACGCCCTTCTCGCCGATTGCTGTTTGGCCGGGTGGCCAGCTCTCGGAAGAGTCTTGAAGGTTCCAAACTTCTTCCATTTAACAATGATGGAGGCCCCTGTGTTCTTGGGGACCTTCAATGCGGCAGAAATGTTTTGGTACCCTTGACCAGATCTGTGCCTCGACACAATCCTGTGTCGAGGCACAGACACAGACAATTCCTTCGACCTCATGGCTTGGTTTTTGCTCTGACATGCACTGTCAACTGTGGGACTTTATATAGACAGGTGTGTGCCTTTTCAAATCATGTCCAATCAATTGAATTTACCACAGGTGGACTCCAATCAAGTTGTAGAAACATCTCAAGGATGATCAATGGAAACAGGATGCACCTGAGCTCAATTTCGAGTTTCATAGCAGATGGTCTGAATACTTATGTAAATAATTTTTAATGAATGTGCAAAAAATTCTTACAACCTGTTTTTGCTTTGTCATCATGGGGTATTGAGTAGATTGCTGAGGATTTTTATATTGTTGATCCATTTTAGAATAAGGCTGTAACTTAACAAATGTGGAAAAAGTAAAGGGGTCTGAATACTGACTTTATATGTCAACTTACCCTCGTTCTCTCACTTGCTGTTTTTCAGTAGAAGTTTTTGACAGCCATCCACCTCCCCACCATCACCAGCTATAATAACCTTAAGACTCGTCATTGGAACTCCTTTTCCCCAACGGGTTTTTTTTATGCCAGCAGCACTGCGTAGAGCACCTGCCATCACATCATCTGCCTCTGAGGATCTTCCCTTGGAGACGAGGCCATTCCCCAAACTATTTAATGAAATGTCATATTCAATCTTTGTTGTTCATTCAGTTAAGCCTGTACTCAATTGAACTTGGCATGATGATGGGTATTGGAAAAACAAACTTAATTGAAAGCCCATGCATGGCAACGTTGCTAATCAATGAAGATTATGTCCCAAGCAGCTCTGGCCATAGGCCTCCATGATAAACTCAGTGCTGAAAAGAGGCCTACATCTTCCTTCATCTACCCCTAGGGACAGCTTGTGGTGGAGTAAACAGCCTCCCTCTGCTGTTACTTCTTCCATGCATACTGTATGTGCAGCCTGAATGAATGCTCTGATGACACACAGCCATCTGTTGTTGTGTTAAGTGTGCTGAGGCATGGAGTGTTGAGAATTCACTAGCTCTCTCTCTCTCGTTTGCACGCACACACAGTCGCACAACAACAACCAAAGAATATCACAACTGGAAGCATAAAACGCACACTTACTTCCTGGAACAGGGCCTCAGAATCACCTAATCACTCCTAGGGGCGCGGCTCTGTTGCATCTTGCAGTGTGTGTGATGTTTGGTGTGGCGTTCGTTTATGTTTTTAATCAGGCCTGGATGAGATCTTTTTAATCAGGCCTGGATGAGGTCAGGTCCCTCCGCAAGGCTCACAAAATCATTTTAGACCCAAGCCACCCCCTGTACCCGGACTTTGAAATACTCCCCTCTGGGCGCAGGTATAGGGCACCCCTTAGCAGTAAAAACAGAACCAGACATTAATTTGTGCCATGTGTGATATCCCTCCTAAATAGCTCGGGCTAATGTTCCTATCGACTTAGTAAGGCCAGCAGGCTAGTTTTTATTATTTAAAAAATGTTTTATTGGTATGTAACTGTTATGAAAGTTGTATTGTCAATTTTGTCTTGTATTTAAATGCCAATTTAAATGTGTACATGACACTGCAATAAAATTTCCCCATGGGGACATTTACAGTCAGTAAGTAAGGAAGTAAATAAGAGAGAGTCAATATCTCTTTTCTATCACACATCGTGGTGCACCTCTGAAGCCCTCGGTTCCAAATCAAAGTTTATTGGTCTCAAACACAGAGTAGCAGATATAGTTATAGTGTTATGGTGCTTCTGTTACTAGCGCCTAACAATGCAGTAAAATGGCAAATCCATTTAAAAGCCTGAAAGAACAACAAGAAATCAATAAATGTATACGTATCTACACCAGATGAATGTACACAAGATATACTAGGAATGATATGTACAGCATTAGATATATTAGAGTGAGCTATGTCAAGAATCCAGCAGATAAATACACAGTACAAGGCTACTTAGCAAAATTGATAGAATTTCATTAAATTAGCTTCCGGACCTGAGAATATCAATAATATGTCTGTGAATGGTGTGTATAGACAGTATGTGAATAGAAAAGGTCTGTATAGCAGTAGTTATATAGGATGAGTCTTGACTAGAATACAGTAAAACACATCTGAAGTGGGTAAAACTGTATGTAAACATTATTAAAGTGATCAGTGCTCAATAACTATGTACATAGGGCAGCAGTCTCTCAGGTGCAGCGTTGAGTACCGGGTGGTAGCCGGCTAGTGACAGTGTTTAAGGTTCAGGACAGGGTACTGGGCGGAGGCCGGCTAGTGGTGACTGATGGCCTGGAGATGGAAGCTCTTTATCAGTTTCTAGGTCCCAGCTTTGATGCACCTGTATTGTCTACGCCTTCCAAATGGTAGTGGGGTGAACAGGCCGTGACTCGGGTCCTTGTGGCTGAGGTCCTTGATGATCTTCTAGGCCTTCCTGTGACACTGGGTGCTGTAGATGCCCTGGAGGGCAGGCAGTGTACCCCCGACAGGGTTGGGTAGGTTACTTTCTAAATGTAATCCGTTACAGTTACTAGTTAACGGTCCAAAATTGTAATCAAATCAATTTTATTGGTCACATGGTTAGCAGATGTTAATGCGAGTGTAGCAAAATGCTTGTGCTTCTAGTTCCGAACCATGCAGTAATATCTAACAAGTAATCTAACAATTTCACAACAACTACCTTATACATGAATAAGAATATGTACATATAAATATATGGATGAGCGATGGCCGTGCGGCATAGGCAAAATGTAGTAGATGATATAGAGTACTGTATATACATATGGAGTACATATACATACATATCAGTAGCGTAACTTTTGGATTACCCAAACTCAGTAACGTAATCTGATTACATTCCGTTACTTTTAGATTACTTTCCCCTTAAGAGGCATTAGAAGAAGACAAAAATGTTAGTTACCATATGAATGATATCTATTGCCGGATAAATCAATGTTTTAAGTTTACATAGCTGGCCATATATGGATGTTACATTTTACTTTGTGGGTTGGTTATGTAGGCTTCTTCTTACCCATCACTTTCTACTACATATGATAATATGATTAAATTATATCTTTACATGAAATCTAAAGTCTATTAGAATTCCAAACATTCAAATACATGTTATACCCCTTGATCTTCAAGAAAAGGACTTGGAAATATGGAAGTATACAGTAGATTAGCCAAATTGTTTTCCCTGAGCATGACCCTAAATCTAAGGACTTATTAGCCAGCTCTACTCTGTTGTTTATGATTTGCTTGTCATGGAGGACTGATTGGGCTCATAAATGCTGCGCTCATGGAATGGCATGCTCTGAGCACTACTGAAAAGTGCTTTTTACACGTGAAAATGAATGCCATATGATGCATGGGCCTGGAGAAATGTAACCACTCTCAGATTAATAAACATAGCTATGGATGTTTTAACCATGTTATGAGGCTATACAGTGTTTGTTTACATTTACAACATTGGGAAAAAACAAGCTTATATTTTATATTCATCAGGAATCAATGGATGTGTATACTGTATATATATATTTATACGTAAAAAAGTGTCCATTAGGCCTATCAATACATTTTTTTTATCAGCATGAAATAGATTGAGCAATAAAAGCCCCACTTTTATTCCATAGACTGTGATCCACACTGTGCAGCTGTTGTTCCATAGACTGTGATCCACACTGTGTAGCTGTTGTTCCATAGACTGTGATCCACACTGTGCAGCTGTTGTTCCATAGACTGTGATCCACACTGTGCAGCTGTTGTTCCATAGACTGTGATCCACACTGTGTAGCTGTTGTTCCATAGACTGTGATCCACACTGTGCAGCTGTTGTTCCATAGACTGTGATCCACACTGTGTAGCTGTTGTTCCATAGACTGTGATCCACACTGTGTAGCTGTTGTTCCATAGACTGTGATCCACACTGTGCAGCTGTTGTTCCATAGACTGTGATCCACACTGTGCAGCTGCTGCAAGAGCACATTTTTCACTGGCTGTCCACTGGTTTCAAAAACAATGATTGATAGGCAGCATTATTGGGTTCAAATACACATTTAGATTTGTGAACAGCCATCCACAACAACCACAATCCGTACGGTGCAAATAGCTAAATGAGAGAGCAGCAGTGTGATTCACATCAATGCACTATGTAGATATCAATAATAAGTGGTATACATATCATCGTAGACTACACCACTGCTCTAATCCTTACCTCCAAGCATTTATTTAAATTGGATAATCTTTGGATGCCGACAGCAGTTGCACCATTGGAAGACATAGCTTGGACTGTAGCCTACAAAGCCTATTCCTGCTCTTTTCCTGCGATTCATCAAACACATTTGGTGTGTCATCAGAGTAGTCTCTGACATCATAGTGGTCTCTGACTTGTAGTCAGATTCGCTCTAGGGGAACAAACTTAAACTTGCGCCTTATTTCAATGCTGATTTGAATGTCATTGAGGAAACAGAGAAGTATTAAATATTTTTTTTTCGCAAACACCCTTTCTGAATTTAAAAGTAATCCTCAAAGTACTCATCTAATTTTTCAAAAGTATCTGTAATCTGATTACAATATTTTAGCTAGTAACGTAACGGATTACAGTTACCACTTTTTTGTAATCCCTTACATGTATCGGATTACATGTAATCCGTTACTCCCCAACCCTGACCCCCGATGATGGGTTGGGCTGACCTCTCCACCCTCTGGGGAGCCCTGCGGTTGCGGATGGTGCAATTGCCGTACCAGGTGGTGATACAGCCCGACACAATGCTCTCAATGGTGCATCTGTAAAAGTTTGTGAGGCTCTTAGGGGCCAAGCTGAATTTCTTTAGCCTCCTGAGGTTGAATAGGCGCTGTTGCGCCTTCTTCACCACGCTGTCTGTGTGAAGGGACCATTTCAGGTTGTATGTTATGTGCACACTGAGGAACTTCAAGCTTTTGACCCTCTGTGTCCATCTATGTGGATGGGGGCGTGCTCTGTCTGCAGTCTCCTGTAGTCCATGATCAGCTCTTTCGTTTTGTTAATTTTGAGGGAGAGGTTATTTTCCTGGCACCACTCCGCCAAGGCACCTACCTCTTCCCTGTAGGCCGTCGTCATTGTTGGTAATCAGGCCTACCACTGTTGTGTCGTCTGCAAACTTTCGCAGTGAGAAACAAAGGAGATGTGCTGATAGAATTTTGGGAGCGTTTTCCTCAGATGTCCTTTATTTAAGTCCCCAGCTACAATAAATGCGGCCTCAGGATCTGCAGTTTCCAGTTTGCACAAAGTCCAGTGTAGTTCCTTGAAAGCCGTCGCGGTGTCGGCTTGTGGAGGGATGTACACGGCAGTGACCATAACCAAAGAAAATTCTCGAAAGAGGTAATGCGGCAGTTGATGGTAAGGTATTCCAGATTGGATTCCTCCTCACACAGCGCATGGACCAATAGATTACAACTGAATAGCATACAGTGCTAAGTGAATAGCACAAAGAAAATACATCCTTTTCACCTGCACATGAAAGGAGGCTGCCTTTCCCCTGTCCACTCTTGAGCAGCCATTGATTCCAAGACAAAGGCTACACCTCCTCAAAGAGGCATGAAAAAAATAGCAATCATATAGGCAATTATTTTACAATCTGCCTGCAGCGGGCGATAATGTCAGCTCCCCTCTCCCTAAATAAAAGGAGGGGAAGGCGTTACTGCTGCAGCCCTACCATTAAGACAAATGGCCCAATCCCCAGAATGCCTTGCTTTCATCCAGGCAGTGTGATAGGGCGTCCCTGCGGTGTGAGACTGAACCAGTCTGGGGACACAGGGACACACAGAGAGACACAGAGGGGCACACACAGATGCACAGAGAGACACAGGGAAGCACAGAGATGCACAGAGAGACACAGGGAGGCAGAGAGACACAGGGAGCACCGAGAGGCACAGGGAGGCATAGGCTTAATAGGCTCTGTGTTCATATTGACACAGCCTTGTAGCCTGGTAGACAGATCTAGACTATGTTTGCCTTCAGCCAACTCCTTTTTCATTGTCATGTTTGGAAACAGAACTGGCTAACCAGTAACCACCAGGCAGTTCAGGCTAGGGGCATGGAAGTAGGCCTACTATTAATTTATAAGGCATAGATAGAGGTTCTGTGTACTCATTACATTTATCAGATAGTCAGTATGTTTCTCCTTTAGCATGAATATGGCAAATGAGTTAGCTAAAGCAAGAGTGTCTTTCTGTAGTGTACAGGCAGAGGCATGAGCACCAGCAGCAGAGCAGAGCAAAGCTGGGCCGAGCAGTATAGTATGCTGCTGGACCCAACCTTTCACTCAGTAACACAACCACTCTGATATTCTACAGAGCTCTGAACAGGCATCAAAAAGAGTACAGAGAAATGAAAGAGATGGATGATGGGCAGTGGTGAAAGTACTTAAGTAAAAATACTTTAAAGTATTTCCCGACACCCAAATGTACTCGTTACATTTTCAATAGAAGGGAGAGGATAGAGATAGAAGGGAGAAGATAGAGATAGAAGGGAGAGGATAGAGGTAGAAGGGAGAGGATAGAGATAGAAGGGAGAGGATAGAGATAGAAGGGAGAGGATAGAGATAGAAGGGAGAGGATAGAGATAGAAGGGAGAAGATAGAGATAGAAGGGAGAGGATAGAGATAGAAGGGAGAGGATAGAGATAGAAGGGAGAGGATAGAGATAGAAGGGAGAGGATAGAGATAGAAGGGAGAGGATAGAGGTAGAAGGGAGAGGATAGAGGTAGAAGGGAGAGGATAGAGGTAGAAGGGAGAGGATAGAGATAGAAGGGAGAGGATAGAGATAGAGGATAGAAGGGAGAGGATAGAGGTAGAAGGGAGAGGATAGAGATAGAAGGGAGAGGATAGAGATAGAAGGGAGAAGATAGAGATAGAAGGGAGAGGATAGAGATAGAAGGGAGAGGATATAGATAGAAGGGAGAGGATAGAGATAGAAGGGAGAGGATAGAGAGAGAAGGGAGAGGATATAGATAGAAGGGAGAGGATAGAGATAGAAGGGAGAGGATAGAGATAGAAGGGAGAGGATAGAGATAGAAAAGAGAGGATAGAGATAGAAGGGAGAGGATAGAGATAGAAGGGATAGGATAGAGAGAGAAGGGAGAAGATAGAGATAGAAGGGAGAGGATAGAGATAGAAGGGAGAGGATAGAGATAGAAGGGAGAGGATAGAGGTAGAAGGGAGAGGATAGAGGTAGAAGGGAGAGGATAGAGGTAGAAGGGAGAGGATAGAGATAGAAGGGAGAGGATAGAGATAGAAGGGAGAGGATAGAGATAGAAGGGAGAAGATAGAGATAGAAGGGAGAGGATAGAGGTAGAAGGGAGAGGATAGAGATAGAAGGGAGAGGATAGAGATAGAAGGGAGAGGATAGAGATAGAAGGGAGAAGATAGAGATAGAAGGGAGAGGATAGAGGTAGAAGGGAGAGGATAGAGATAGAAGGGAGAGGATAGAGATAGAAGGGAGAGGATAGAGGTAGAAGGGAGAGGATAGAGAGAGAAGTGAGAGGATAGAGATAGAAGGGAGAGGATAGAGATAGAAGGGAGAAGATAGAGATAGAAGGGAGAGGATAGAGATAGAAGGGAGAGGATAGAGATAGAAGGGAGAGGATAGAGATAGAAGGGAGAGGATAGAGATAGAAGGGAGAGGATAGAGGTAGAAGGGAGAGGATAGAGATAGAAGGGAGAGGATAGAGATAGAAGGGAGAAGATAGAGATAGAAGGGAGAGGATAGAGGTAGAAGGGAGAGGATAGAGATAGAAGGGAGAGGATAGAGATAGAAGGGAGAGGATAGAGGTAGAAGGGAGAGGATAGAGAGAGAAGTGAGAGGATAGAGGTAGAAGGGAGAGGATAGAGATAGAAGGGAGAGGATAGAGGTAGAAGGGAGAGGATAGAGATAGAAGGGAGAGGATAGAGATAGAAGGGAGAGGATAGAGATAGAAGGGAGAGGATAGAGATAGAAGGGAGAGGATAGAGATAGAAGGGAGAGGATAGAGATAGAAGGGAGAGGATAGAGATAGAAGGGAGAGGATAGAGGTAGAAGGGAGAGGATAGAGATAGAAGGGAGAGGATAGAGATAGAAGGGAGAAGATAGAGATAGAAGGGAGAGGATGGAGGTAGAAGGGAGAGGATAGAGATAGAAGGGAGAGGATAGAGGTAGAAGGGAGAGGATAGAGAGAGAAGGGAGAGGATAGAGGTAGAAGGGAGAGGATAGAGATAGAAGGGAGAGGATAGAGATAGAAGGGAGAGGATAGGGATAGCTTGAACTAAATAACAACACTGGAATATGTTTCCCTCAGCTTTTGTCCATTAGAGCTTAGTGACCAATTCCGTCCTGGGCAAATAAACACAACACACATAATTACTTACGCCCCAGTTTTCTGCAGCGCAACAGATTGGAGAGGGATAGAAATAGGAGCAGTAAAGCACAACACATGTATTGAATTGAATGTATTTTGTGTAACAGACATATACAACAACATGTACTGGACGACATCACTTGAAATAATTAATTAAAATGCTTGTTTCCAAAGTGGTCCTCGATGGTAAAAACAATAACACATATATAGCCTAATATAGGGGACAGACAGATAGAGACAGCTGAATAGATTGAGCAGATAGATTGTTGAGAAAGAGAGAGCTACCCATGCATCTATGAGAGAGACACAGTTTAAGATGAAAAAGAGCTCACTTTAAAAAGACATATGGACTGAATAATACATACCTCTTATTGTCACTAGGTTGGCCTGAGAAAGAAAGAGGAGAGAGTGCGCATGTGTGTGTAGCTGATGAAAGAGCACAGCTCTGGCCTTCCTGAGGAAGAGTGAGTGGGATAAAGGACCATTATGACCGGTGCAATTACACAGCCAATATGTGATGGCATAAGTGTGCATGTTTTTAATTTTTTATTTCACCTTTATTTAACCAGGTAGGCTAGTTGAGAACAAGTTCTCATTTACAACTGCAACCTGGCCAAGATAAAGCATAGCAGTGTGAACAGACAACAACAAAGAGTTACACATGGAGTAAACAATAAACAAGTCAATAACACAGTAGAAAAAAAAATGGGAAAAAAAGAAAAAAAAAGAGTCTATATACATTGTGTGCAAAAGGCCTGAGGAGGTAGGCGAATAATTACAATTTAACAGATTAACACTGGAGTGATAAATGATCAGATGGTCATGTGCAGGTAGAGATACTGGTGTGCAAAAGAGCAGCAGCTAACTGGAAGGAAAGGCGGCCAAATGAGGTGTTGGCTTTAGGGATGATCAGTGAGATACACCTGCTGGAGCGCATGCTACAGGTGGGTGTTGCTATCGTGACCAGTGAACTGAGATAAGGCGGAGCTTTACCTAGCATGGACTTGTAGATGACCTGTAAGATTGATTGATTGGAACTTGATGCCTCGCCTATTAATGCATGAAAGGCCCTATTGAGAAATCAACATAGGCCTAGTGACTGAACAACAAAAGAGGTCTAGTAGCAATACTAGTAGCAACATCAGCAGCAACACTGCGCAGAAGCAACACTGCCGGCTGCAACACTGCCAGCAGCAGCAACACTGCCAGTAGCCAAGGCCTACAGTAGATTGCGCTCTGCGATGTTTGAATACTCAGCCACCTACATGCTTAGAAACAGCTTAACGGTAACCTGACATTAGTAATGAGTATGGGGTGGGCAGAGGTCTCCCAAATTAAACAAACAGATGACAATGACAACAGTCTCAGTACAGTTAGTAAGCAACTGGGTAATAGGGCAGTATCTCCTTTATAAATCCTATACCCCGAGTGGGAGATCATCTGGTAAATGAATACAGCTAATATGGTTTTATAGACTGAGAATGCAGTCCTAGTCAAACCACTTGAATCTGGTCAAAATTCATCCATTCATGTAGGCCTATTTCTTTGTGTCCTTGTGCTATCCAACATGATATGGAAGGTTAACTAACAGCATCATGTCCGAAGGCGGAGTCATCCTCACATTTTGGCATATAACCCCTGACAAGGAGCCGTGAAAAGTCATTGGTCGTGTGAAGGAGAGGAGACGAGGTAAAGAAACTACTGTATTTCAGTCTACAGGAGAACAGCATGTATGTCCTCGACCTTGTTAAATGACAACAGTGCCTAGTCACTACGGATTAGCCTGCTGACTCATATCAGAGGCCTGGCTTATACGTTATGCTACATACTGCTTCCATGGGAAGATCTCAATTGCATACTCCTCGCATCCTCTCCCCTCCTCAAAACCCATTGGAGGAGAAGGTCAGGGGGGGACCTCTGGCTTTCTCATCCAATGGGTTTTGAAAAGGAGACGAGGAGAGAGGGGAGAGGATGCAATTGAGATCTTCCCCATGTCTCAACTTGGAGATCTGACCTTGTTCTACATCCTCATACACAGGATGGAATGTGTTTGTCTGAAGAGTATAGGGAGATTGTAATTATGTGACAAGGTTGCAGTGTCATATTATATAATGGCTTGAATGGGATGTTTAAACAATGATGGGCTTCAGTGAGCTGTCAAATGTCAAATGTGCTGCAATTAACAGACAAGCGGAGAGGGAGAATAAGCTTATGTAGGTTGAAGAAGTATGAGGACATTTGCTCGTCGAACATCTCATTCCAAAATTATGGGCATTAATATGGAGTTGGTCCCCCTTTTGCTGCTATAACAGCCTCCACTCGTCTGGGAAGGCTTTCCACTAGATGTTGGAACATTGCTGCAAGGACTTGCTTCCATTCAGCCACAAAAGCATTAGCGAGGTCGGGCACTGATGTTGGGCGATTAGGCCTGGCTCTCAGTCTGTGTTCCAATTCATCCCAAAGGTGTTCAATGGGGTTGAGGTCATGGCTCTGTGCAAGCCAGTCAAGTTTTTCCACACCGATCGAAAAACCATTTCGGTATGGACCTCGCTTTGTGCAAGGGGGGCATTGTCATTCTGAAACAGGGCCTTCCCCAAACGGTTGCCACAAAGCTGGAAGCACAGATTCGTCTAGAATGTATTTGTATGCTGTATTGTTAAGCTTCCCTTCACTGGAACTAAGGAGCCTGAACCATGAAAAACAGCCCCAGACCATTATTCCTCCTTCACCAAACTTTACAGTTGGCACTATACATACTGGCAGGTAGTTCCATTCCAGCAAACGCTTGGCATCGCGCATGGTGATCTCAGGCTTGTGTGCGGCTGCTTGGCTATGGAAACTCATTTCACGAAGCTCCCGACTAACAGTTCTTGTGCCTAACGTTGATACCAGAGGTAGTTTGGAACTCGGTAGTGAGTGTTGCAACCGAGGACAGACTATCTTCTCACGCTATGTGCTTCAGCATTCGCCGGTCCCGTTCTGTGAGCTTGTGCGGCCTACCACTTCGCAGCTGAGCTGTTGTTGCTCCTAGACATTTCCACTTCACAATAACAGTACTGACAGTTGACTGGGGCAGCTCTAACAGGGCATTTGACGAACTGACTTGTTGGAAAGGTGGCATCCTATGACGGTACCACATTGTAAGTCACTGTGCTATTTAGTACGGGCTATTCTACCTCCATTGTTTGTGTAACAGTATAACTTTCGACCGTCCCCTCGCCCATACACGGGCGCGAACCAGGGACCCTCTGCACACATCAACAACAGTCACCCACGAAGCATCGTTACCAATCGCTCCACAAAAGCCACGGCTCTTGCAGAGCAAGGGGAACCACTACTTCAAGGTCTCAGAGCAAGTGACGTCACCGATTGAAACGCTATTTAGCGCACACCACCGCTAACTAGCTAGCTGTTTCACATCCGTTACATTTGTCTATGGAGATTGCATGGCGGTGTCCTTGATTTTATACAGCTGTCAGCAATGGGTGTGGCTGAAATAGCAGAATCCACTAATTTGAAGAGGTGTCCACATAATTTTGAGAATGTAGTGTATATTATATCAAAACAGGTTCATTCACTCCATCTAGTGGTCATATCTTACAAAGCAAAAAGTGACAGCCAAGATCTCAACATTGTAACAAACAGACAATGTGATCATCTTGATTTAAAGCATCATTGTGTAGGACGTTTGGTCACAGTTTCAGCTATATTTCTAATATTGAAATTAATATTTGCGAGCTACTGTTACAGTCTGCACACATTTACTTTAACGTTAGCTAGGTAGCGAAAATGCATAACTTCTCGTTACAGTAATAAAATCGGACAGTTATAGAAGATAACTGAGTAGCTACTAGACTAGTTAAAAGTAACGTTATCTATGTTTGACAAAACAGAGGCGTTCGTCTAGGTCAAAGTTTATACAGGGGATGAGGTAATGTTAACGTTAGCCACTTAAGTATTTTCCTCTGGCTGCCAGTAGTATTTATTTCCCAAATGGTCGGTGCCCACATGTTCTTTTATCACCCCAAAGGTCCGGCGTAATAGACCTCCGATCCTGCTCATATTGAGAATATATGATATTGTTACGCACGCCTCTATGAAGAGGGAACGCAACACCCTGCTACAACTAAATTCCCTGTGAAGTGAAAGAGGTATGGACCGTAGGTGTGAGTAAGGATGACAACAGACAGAATGTGGTACCGTTTTACATGGACTTTATTCCTGTACACGGTAATATGGGGAAAAGGGGCTGGACGGAACCAAAGCAAAGAAAGTAAATCTCAAAGCCCCCCCCCCCCTCTCCTATCTTACCTGCCTACCCACTACTTACCTAATTTAGCACCACCTGGTGCCCTAACCAAAATACAGTGGTCCGCCCAGGTCTTACCTAGTGTGCCTAGACAGTGAATATACTATGGGTATATGTATGCCCGCGGGCCTCTTGCCTAAGCACTCCCAAGGTGCCTTCCCCTTCCCCCCCTGGGAACAAATGAAACAGAATACACAATTTTACAAACAAACTAAGAAACAGAGGACGTCAAATAGGCTCTACCTGAGCAACAAACTCAGAGAACATACCAACTCTCAGCAATGTACTCCCAGCAAATCAACCTCCAGCAAAACTCTATCACAAACAATCACTCTGCAATGACCTCTGCAAAGTCTCTCTCAGCAATCCCTACCTCCAAAATCTCTCTAGCAAAATCTCTTTAGCAAAATCTCTCTCAGCAATCCCTACCTCCAAATCTCTAGCAAAATCTCTCAGCAATCCCTACCTCCAAAATCTCTCAGCAATCCCTACCTCCAAAATCTCTCTGCAATCCCTACCTCCAAAAATCTCTCTCTCCTGAACAGAACACTGGCTTTTATATATCTTCTGAATGAATGTGTAACTGGAGACAGCTGTGTCTTGACGAGGGGGCGGGGTCAGCTCTCCAATTAGCCCTGGAGTCGACCAATCAGCTGCTTGAGGGATTTCAGGAAGCCTTTTCCTGAAATAAAACACATGCTAATACACAAACTACAACACATAAACTGGGGAACGTAACAGATATATGCAGCTATCGTTCTCGTATACTTCACCATACAACCAGTCCCATCAACGCATATTCAATTGGATTTGTTGTTTACGCAATCTAAAAACAGATGTCAGTAAGATATGTTTTGATTGGATGACTGAATCTGAGTAACCAATGAGTGCGCTTGTTATACCAGAGAGGTGTTCAAACATCCTGACGTAACAACATGGCCACCCACACGTCCCTTGTTGACTGGGAGCTAGCTTGCTAAATTATGTTAAATAAGACCGTGGCATAAAATGATTCGATCGGGATTTTATCAATCCCAGATCACAAATATGTATTGTGCACACAAAGCGTTTGAAAAACGAGTTCAGTAGCGAACGATATTGAACGTGTAGATGGGTAACCAACCCTCGAGCTAGCTATGCTAGCTTGAGAACAAACAAACATTTCTTTAAGGCTAGCTAGCTACGAAATTGAAAGATTAATTTATTGTGGGAAGATGTTGGGTTTTCTAACAGCAAGACAGGCTGGACTTGACGACCCACTTCGTCTGAGACGGGCAGAGTCAACACGGAGGTGAGGGGAAGTTGGCCATATTATTCCTGGGAACGCTAACGTTACTG
Organism: Oncorhynchus mykiss; assembly: GCF_057628025.1. NCBI lineage: Eukaryota > Metazoa > Chordata > Actinopteri > Salmoniformes > Salmonidae > Oncorhynchus > Oncorhynchus mykiss. The sequence continues at coordinate 71,232,752 of NC_143032.1, forward strand.
TTACCAGTGTTTTGTCGGTATCACTAGTTGTCACAGTCAAAAATGGTCTATATCGTAAAAATTTATGAAAACAACTATTTGCTTTGGGATCTTAATTTAAAGAGTGGCATAAGGTCAACAGTGTGTCTAGGTTTAAAATACAATTTTATGAAGATATATTGTAGACATAGGCGGGGTTTATGTTGGCTTCCATGTTGGTGTGTGGGTGTTATGACGCATTCAAAACAACCGGGAACTCGGAAATCTCCGACTTCAGTGCGTTCATCGCAACTAGGAATTCGGTAAAAGTATTTTGAACGACATTCCAACTTCCATTTTGGGGCCTCGGGCAGCTCTTTTTATTTTTTTTATTTTTTTAAAATTATTATTTATTAATTTCAAATCAATACATAAAGCACACGAGGGAACACAAGCATACATAGATTACAAACAATAGACAATCGAGCTAGGGGGTACAATATCACATTACAATTACACAAGGACCTTAAGGGACATGCATATACTTACAATTCTAACAGCTTTTTTGTTAGTAGAGCATTTAACTGTCTTAAAATACAGTTCAATTTCTTTTTGTAGGGTACGAAAATGTGGTTTTCTGTTTGTAAATTTACATTTGTGTATATGAAATTTGGCCAAAAGAATAATGAAATTAAATACATAAAAATGATTCCACTTATTTCTATTGTATGTAAAGAATCCAAACAGTACATCTCTCCACAATAGTGTAAAATCTTCATAAATGTGTTCAATTATAAACCTACTGATGTCTTGCCACAGTTTTCTTACATGCATACAATGCCAAAAAAGATGCACAACTGTTTCTGGGTGGTCATTACAAAAGGAGCAATTTGAGTTGATGTTTTCCTTAAACTTCTTCATATAGTGGTTGGCAGGATAATATTTATAAATAATTTTAAAGGAAACTTCCTTAATTTTGTTAACAAGTAGGTATGTGTGTGGCAACATCCAAACTTTTTTCCAACAGATATTCTCAATAAATCCATTCCAATAAGGCATGACATAAGGTAGATACAACATCCTGCTGAAACAAGGTTCGTATCACTCGGGCAGCTCCTACTTTCCGACCTGAAGATCACTGACGTCATGACTCTGTCTTCTTTGTTTTCTCTTAAGGGTCCTCAATTTAGAGCTGAATCATGACAGAGATGTGGATCGAATCCATAGCAATGGCGTAAACACCATAGACATTGAAGTCATTGAGGGCAGATAGTAAGTATCATTAGTAGTAGGTCTGACAATATGTCAATTGATGACATTTGTTATGATTACCATATAGCCTAGGCCTATAACATGTAACCTAATGCATAGTTCCGTCATCACTTGATTTCAACATAACGTGATACATAAGCAACCTCCTGTAATTCAACATAGACATGTGTTGCCTGTATAGCACTTTTTTAGAATCCTTCTGGTGCTATCTCATTTGGAGATAACCCTGTCCTCTTGTCTGTTCTGTAGCATGCTATCTGGAGGGGCAGATGGGGTGATTGTGGTGTATGACCTGGAGAACAACAGCAGGAAACCCCAATACACCTGTAAAGCAGTCTGCACTGTAGGCAGGTGTGTGGCTCACATACCTGATGGCATCCACTAGATGGCAGTGTGTGTGTGTGTGTGTGTGTGTGTGTGTGTGTGTGTGTGTGTGTGTGTGTGTGTGTGTGTGTGTGTGTGTGTGTGTGTGTGTGTGTGTGTGTGTGTGTGTGTGTGTGGTCACTGTTAAGTCTGTTTGTGTTGCAGGTCCAGTCAATATGTCCACAGGTTCAGTGTAGAGACAGTGCAGTGGTACCCACACGACACAGGCATGTTTGTCTCCAGCTCATTTGACAAAACCATGAAGGTCTGGGACACTGAGACACTAAAGGTACACCTTACATACTCTTTTTAACTCGGTCTCTCTCTCGCACTCTTTGCCTTTTATGGCCATATGGTGCTCTCTGTGATGAGCTAGAATCACGCTGTGCCATGGTTACCTCAGAGTCGGCTAGGGGACAGCAAAACTTGTTTGCAGAGGGATTTGCATTGTAACTGTCACTCTACTCTCTTACTCCAGCTTCCTAGTCCCCTGCTCAGTTCTCCTCCACTCCCCTCCATTCCTCTCTTACTCCAGCTTCCTAGTCCTCTGCTCTGTTCTCCTCTACTCCCCTCATTCCTCTCTTACTCCAGCTTCCTAGTCCCCTGCTCAGTTCTCCTCCACTCCCCTCCATTCCTCTCTTACTCCAGCTTCCTAGTCCCCTGCTCTGTTCTCCTCTACTCCCCTCCATTCCTCTCTTACTCCAGCTTCCTAGTCCCCTGCTCAGTTCTCCTCCACTCCCCTCCATTCCTCTCTTACTCCAGCTTCCTAGTCCCCTGCTCTGTTCTCCTCTACTCCCCTCCATTCCTCTCTTACTCCAGCTTCCTAGTCCCCTGCTCAGTTCTCCTCCATTCCTCTCCTCCTCCAGCTTCCTAGTCCCCTGCTCAGTTCTCCCACACTGCCATGTCCTGCTCTGTTCCCCTCCACTCCCCTCGATTCCTCTCCTCCAGCTTCCTAGTCCCCTGCTCTGTTCTCCTCCACTCCCATCCATTCCTCTCCTCCAGCTTCCTAGTCCCCTGCTCAGTTCTCCTCCATTCCTCTCCTCCAGCTTCCTAGTCCCCTGCTCTGTTCTTCTCCACTCCCCTCCATTCCTCTCCTCCAGCTTCCTAGTCCCCTGCTCAGTTCTCCTCCATTCCTCTCCTCCTCCAGCTTCCTAGTCCCCTGCTCAGTTCTCCCACACTGCCATGTCCTGCTCTGTTCCCCTCCACTCCCCTCGATTCCTCTCCTCCAGCTTCCTAGTCCCCTGCTCTGTTCTTCTCCACTCCCCTCCATTCCTCTCCTCCAGCTTCCTAGTCCCCTGCTCTGTTCTCCTCCACTCCCCTCCATTCCTCTCCTCCAGCTTCCTAGTCCCCTGCTCAGTTCTCCTCCACTCCCCTCCACTCCTCTCCTCCTCCAGCTTCCTAGCCCCCTGCTCTGTTCTCCTCCACTCCCCTCCATTCCTCTCCTCCAGCTTCCTAGTCCCCTGCTCTGTTCTTCTCCACTCCCCTCCATTCCTCTCCTCCAGCTTCCTAGTCCCCTGCTCAGTTCTCCTCCACTCCCCTCCACTCCTCTCCTCCTCCAGCTTCCTAGCCCCCTGCTCTGTTCTCCTCCACTCCCCTCCATTCCTCTCCCAGTCTCACAGCCGCATCCCTCATTTCTATCTCCTGGTCCCATTGTGTGAGTCAGTCACGACAGTGTTCTTTCCTATCGTGCTGGCCGGCTGACCGACTGACTGAACAGTGGTTTTCTATACATGTTTGCTCTTCCCATGTAGTAGTGTTGTCTCTGTACAGCACAGACATATCAAGTTAATGTTCATGTTGAACTAAAGCTGATAAAGTTTAGAGTCTGAAGTTCCTTCTCCTTGTGTGTCTGTAGCCCGCTGAAGTGTTCCAGTTTGAAGGAAACGTCTACTGTCACCACATGTCCCCCATTGCCAGGAAACACAGCCTCATCGCAGGTGTGTGTGTAGCAAGCTCTGTCTCACATCAGAATTAGACATTCATCTATGTTTCTTAAACATCACATTTTGAAGTGTTTTTAAGGTTACGTTTTATGGTTAACCATTTTGAGTTAATGCCTAAGGTAAGGGTTAAGATTTGGGATAGGTTTAAAAAACAAAATCTCAAAAACAACTTTCTGTCGCTGGATTTGAGCATGCAACCTTTAGCACCAGAGGTAGATGCTTACGTCTATCCAGCATCCCTCATCTCTGTCCACAATGCCTTAGCAACACCTAAACCTTCTTGAAGCCTAGTGGCCGGTTTCCACATCATCTCCCGACGTCCTTAGACATGGATAGACGTCGAATTCTGGCTTGTATCACGGGTGAACTGGCTGTGGGTGAAATTGTATGTGTGTCATGCTCTTAAAATATGATTTACTGTCTATGTCTTATTGATATAATCTAAGAATGAACATATGAGGCCTCAGTAAATCAAACAAAATTAAAACGTTGATTGTGAAACAGCTGTGTGGTACAGAGTATATGCCCCTAGCGGTGTCAGGGGTTGGAACTGACTCAGGAAGAGTTTAGAGAGACGTGCTGTTCTGGAGACATGACAGGAATCCAGGCTCTGCCCCCCTGCTGACAGAGCAGGACAGACTGGTTACACATACCTTCCCAATCACCCACACTGCTCTCACTCGCCCTCTTGTTTTTTGTTTCTCTGAGATTCTTCCCAAACTCAAAACAAAATGCCATGAAGTCTTTCAATTACACATTTTACTAATAGCACAATCAACCTTTTTCTGGAAAGTTCTGGTGGTGCTAGAATGATCAGAATTTGTCGGGCGAACCAGAATTATAATTTTATTTGTGTCGGGTTTCTAACAGATTAACTCAACCTGGGTTATTTTTTGTCCATCCCTCTCAGCTCTAGCTCCCTGTCAGCTCTAGCTCCCTGTCAGCTCTAGCTCCCTGTCAGCTCTAGCTCCCTGTCAGCTCTAGCTCCCTGTCAGCTCCCTGTCAGGTCTAGCTCCCTGTCAGCTCTAGCTCCCTGTCAGCTCTAGCTCCCTGTCAGCTCCCCGTCAGCTCTAGCTCCCTGTCAGCTCTAGCTCCCTGTCAGCTCTCATCCCCTATGTGAATGATGTGTGTTATTAGCTCATGTTTATCCAAGAGTAGAACTGCTCTCTTATACATTCCTATCTTATCTGAGAGAACCAGGGCCTCCAGTTTCTCCTCTGTCACAAAGCATTAACACACACAGTGAAAGTAGAGATGTTTTTATTTGTGATAGTCGTTCTGTATGTAACCTTTCAAGTAATCCATTGATCTGTGTGTTCTCAGTGGGTACCAAAGACCAGAAAGTACAGCTCTGTGACCTGAAGTCTGGCTCACGCATCCAGGTTTTGCAGGGTGAGAGCCACACACACACACCCACCCACCCCTATGTCTTACTATACTTGTGAGGACTTCAAAATCCTATTTTCCCTAAACATAATTTGAACCTTTATTTAACTAGGCAAGTCAGTTAAGAAACAAATGCTTATTTACAATGGCTCCCTACCCCGGCCAAACCCGGACGATACTGGGCCAATTGTGCGCCGCCCTATGGGACTCCCAATCATGGCCAGATGTGATACAGCCTGGATTTGAACCAGGGACTGTAGTGACGCCTCTTGCACTGAATTGCAGTGCCTCAGACCGCTGTGCCACTCGGGAGCGTAAACCTAACCCCTAAGCCTAAAATAGCCTTTTTACAAGTGAGGCCTGGAGTTTTATTTGGTTTACTTTTCTTGTGAGGACTTCTGGTACTCACAAGTATAGTAAAACGTGTCTACGCTAACACACACTTCCACTGACTGTCCTTTCTATCCCTCAGGTCACAGAGGTGAGGTCCTATCTGTTCGATGGTCGCCAAGATATGAGCACATTTTAGCTACAGCCAGGTAGGCCGACCTACACCAAACCTGGAGAGATACAACTACCTTGAAGGGCCATTAGATAAATGTCCCTCCCTCATTTCACGCCCAAGTATCATAGAAATTCCAATCTAGCTAGTGAAAGGGATTCCACTTTCTATTACCATAACTAGACTGTATCAGTATGTCACCTGAACTCATTGGCACACAGAGAGACTGAACCAACCTCTATTCCCTGGGAATAACAATGCAGCATATGGCATGGAGAGAGTACTCTGCTGGTTTATGCCAAATTAGATCTGCTAATTAACCCATTGGGATCAAATCACTGTCCCTTTGGGCTGTAAGTGATTTGAAAAACAACTGAGCAGCATTTCAACTGCTACTGATAACATGGGCAATTGGACAGTGAAGCACACTGTCTTTGAACATTTAGTATGGACTGAAATTCTTTTTTTTTTATATGGAGGACTGTTTTGAGGAAATTTGAGGCACTATTCTATAGCTGGATAATTTAAGGGATTGTGTTGCGTTGTTGTAGTGTTACGTTGTTGATGCCCAGTGATGTGAACCTTCATCTGCAGACCAATTATGGGACGTTTATGTAAGGTTCATTTATATATCCCTATAAGGCCCCAGGGCACTAACACATGTCCCCTGAGGGATGGAAGGCTGTTGATTTTGGCTTCTCATGCTCGATCTCGATCTCTCTCTCTCGATCTCTCTCTCTCTCGATCTCTCTCTCTCGATCTCTCTCTCTCGATCTCTCTCTCGATCTCTCTCTCTCAATCTCTCTCTCTCTCTCTCTCTCTCTCTCTCTCTCTCTCTCTCTCTCTCAGTACTGACAGCAGGGTGTTGGTGTGGGATGTGCGTCGGGCCTCAGGGAGCCTGTTCTCTCTGGATCAACACAACGGGGACAAGTCCAAGGCCTCGTCAGAGGCAGGTAGGAACACACTGTCACACCTCCCCCTCTCCCTGACTCCCCCCACCCCTGATAACGGGGTCCTGAGAAGATGTCTACATGATAGTGAAAGCATTGTGATAACGGGGTCCTGAGAAGATGTCTACATGATAGTGAAAGCATTGTGATAACGGGGTCCTGAGAAGATGTCTACATGATAGTGAAAGCATCGTGATAACGGGGTCCTGAGAAGATGTCTACATGATAGTGAAAGCATCGTGATAACGGGGTCAAGAGAAGAGATAAAGGGTTGAGTGTCCTTTCCCCTTAAACAATAGTATATTATCTCATTGGCATTTAATGACGCGTGTGTGTGTTTGCCAGTGAACACAGCCCATAATGGAAGGGTAAATGGCCTCTGCTTCACGGTCGACGGCCTCTACCTTCTCACCACGGGAACAGACGACCGCATGAGGCTGTGGAACAGTGCCAATGGAAAAAACACACTGGTAGGTTCTGTGTGTGTGTGTGTGTGTAAGAGGGTTACAGCGAGTGAGATGCAGAGAGTGAGTGAGGGTCAAAAATGTGTCTGGCGGGGATCCAATGGATGAGGGTGAGGACTAGGCTCTACCCCGAGGCCTTGTCCGAGTGTGCATATTTGTGTGTATGCACATTTCCTGCCCATCCCTGGAGTCCTTGTCTGGAACACATAACATAGCGTGTGTGACTCTTCCAGGCCTTACCCTAAATGATCAGTAGCCATCCCTCTCTGTGACAGCGACCTCCAGCACTAAGGGACATCATTGTGCCTCTAGCCCCATTAACTTCCATACATAAACTTCCCCTCGCTAACTGGGTCTGCAGGTGAAGGCCTCAAGCCTTCACATAATGGTCCTGTGCTGCTTTGGGTTAGGAGAAACAGTTTGCCTGCTTGATGACTTGAAGACATATCCCTTTTACACACAGACTAAAGTCCCACATGTTGGTATGTCTGAAAGGGGTAAGGAGTAAAAACAAGGACAAATAAAAGCTAGCTAAAGACCAAGTCATGATTCCTGCATTTTCAGGTCCCATGGTTTAACAACACCCCCCACACCTCCCACTTATATTTATAAAAGGGGTATACCTGAAAATAAATGCTAAGTAAGGGGCTGTATGAAAGGGGGTCATATAAACATTGCCTTATATTTTACAAGTGACATGCCACATCTTCTGCCTAAAATGAGTTATACAGTACATCTTTAAACAGTTAATCTCGACAAATCCGAGGGAAGCCCACTTTAGCTGGCGTGGTCCGTATCAGTACAACACATGTTGAGGTGTATATTTAACCTGGTTTCTGAATTGTTCCATGCTTATCACCACTCTACATAATGTTCTGTAGCAGGTTGATAGTTGAAGTGCTGTTCTACTGTTAGCTTGGTCATCCGTCCAACTGACCCTCCCAACTCCTCTCTGTCTCTCAGGTGAATTATGGGAAGGTGAGTAACGAAAGCCGTAAAGGGTTAAAGATCACAGTGTCTCGTAGCTGCAGCCCGGAGTTTGTGTTTGTACCTTGTGGCAGCTCAGTGGCGGTGTACACTCTACACACCGGGGAACTCGTAACCATGCTGAGGGGACACTACAACAACGTGGACTGCTGCCAGTTCCACCCCGACTACCAGGTGACTGACTGTGTCTCTGTCTGCCCGTCTGTCTGTAGGTGCGTCCATCCTTTATGGCTATAGACTAATAAGAAATTACAGTGTTATTAACATCTTTATGTTTGTTCATTATCAATACCTTACGTATGTTCATGTAAATCAGCTCATGTGACGTCATAGTGTTCCTAAGTTGAACCAAGGTTTCTGAGACGTGGGTCCTATTCATTAGTGCACACTGTAGCAAACCATAGCAAAATGTTTTGCAATGGAAAACCCGGTAGGTCCCTCCCTGTTTTGACCCATTTGCTTCTGTTTGGTTCCCAATGAATATGACCCTAGCAGACCAGTGGTCTTGAAGGGTCTTCTGTACATCACAGAGAATCATAACAAATTCCTATTCTACCCACATTACCAGCGTCCTGCACGTAGATAGCTGACGCATTGTCAGTTTATGGTACAGTTGGCACAGATATGACAACCTGCCTTGGGAGGTACGGAACACTGTGGCCTTTCACTAATGTTAATCAAAGAAGATACTGAATTGAGACAGCATCCCCTCTTTTGCATTTTCCTGTTAATGGTTAAGGTTAGTATTTGTGACGAATGATTGGATCTTTACATCTGTGTAGCGCAGGACGAGATCTGTGAGTTGCAGTGGGGGTGTATTTGAGGTAGGCTACAGTAGGTAATTTACACTTGAATAGATGATATATTAAAGTCAACATCCTCATGTAAAGCCATTAGCCATGGCCTAGTCACAGGGGTATGAAAAACAATTGGGCCTTAATGATTATAAAGGTGAAGGCCAGAAATGAGTTTGTTTTCTTTTATGGAGAGTTTTGTTTACTTGTCAAAGTACTGCAATGGAAGTTTGTTGAAGAACGGGGGAGTGCTATGTCATATAATCTGATAATCTACTTTTACGAAGGCGGGTCTTTCCTTCATTCACTCCAACTGCTATACCACATAAGGCTAATAAATTCCCTAATACATGATTATACAGTTTCTGTAGTATCTCATTGTAATGCATATCTTACTCATGCACATCGCCTTTCATATCACAGTAGTATTTGTGTTAGACATTAGTTCTGCTGTTAGAGTATATCCGCCTAATGTCCTACTTATTAAACCTGTACGAATGTGGCAGAGCAACTTTGAGTTTTTTTTTATTGGAAAGAACACATAGTTCTGGAATGTCTTTTTGCTTCTTGTCTTTTGAAGTAGGCTAATGCCACATTTGACATTTTAGTAATTTAGCAGACACGTTTATCCAGACTTACAGGAGTAATTAGGGTTGAGTGCCTTGCTCAAGGGCACATCGACCGATTTAATTTATTATAATATATATTTTTCTTCTTCACCTAGTCGGCTTAGGGATTCGAGCCAGCGACCTTTCGGTTACTGGCCCAACACTCTTAACCGCTAGGCTACCTGCCACCCAAAAATACACCTCTTCAAATCATTGGCACGTTAGGACTTTATGAACTTCTATGGGTTGTTTTCCTGGATGGTGATTGTCATTGTTTTGAGTCTAGTGTTTCATAAGGTAGACACTGCTGTAATAACTATGTACTTCCTCCCACCATCAACACTGATACTTCCCCAACATGCTTCTTTCCACTTGACAAACTTAGCTATTTTAGGACCGAATGCTAACATGTGTATATGGGACACAGAGATTAAACCAAATGGAAGTTGAGGTGCAGACAAAATGGGTAAAGAAACAGCAGCCAGGACCAGAGCTATACACTACTGTTCAAAAGTTTGGAGTCACTTAGAAATGTCCTTGATTTTGAAAGAAAAGCAAATTTTTTGTCTGTTAAAATAACATCAAATTGATCAGAAATACAGTGTAGACATTGTTAATGTTGTAAATGACTATTGTAGCTGGAAACGGCTGATTTTCAATGGAATATCTACATAGGCGTACAGAGGCCCAGCAACCATCGCTCCTGTGTTCGCACGTTGTGTTAGCTTATTCAAGTTTATCATTTTATAAGGCTAATTGATTATTAGAAAGCCCTTTTGCCAATTATGTTAGCACAGCTGAAGACTGTTGTTCTGATTTAATGAAGCAATAGAACTGGCCTTCTTTAGACTAGTTGAGTATCTGGAGCATCAGCATTTGTGGGTTCTATTACAGGCTCAAAATGGCCAGAAACAAGACCTTTCTTTTCTAAACTCTATCTATAACAGTCTATTCTTGTTCTGATAAATGAAGGCTACTCCATGTGAGAAATTGCCAAGAAACTGAAGATCTCGTACAACGCTGTGTACTACTCCCTTCACAGAACAGTGCAAACCTTCTCTAACCAGAATAGAAAGAGTGGGAGGCCCCGGTGCACACCTGAGCAAGAGGACAAGTACATTAGTGTCTAGTTTGAGAAACAGTCGCCTCACAAGTCCTCAACTGGGAGCTTCATTAAATAGTACCCGCAAAACACCAGTCTCAACTAGAGGTCGACCGATTTAATCGGAATGGGCGATTAATTAGGGCCTATTTCAAGTTTTCATAACAATCGGAAATCGGTATTTTTGGGCACCAATTTGCAGATTTTTAAAATATTTTTTATATACCTTTATTTAACTAGGCAAGTCAGTTAAGAACACATTCTTATTTTCAATGACGGCCTAGGAACGGTGGGTTAACTGCCTTGTTCAGGTGCAGAACAACAGATTTTTACCTTGTCAGCTCGGGGGATCCAATCTAGCAACCTTACAGTTAACTAGTCCAACGCAATAACGACCTGCCTTTCTCTCGTTGCACTCCACAAGGAGACTGCCTGTTACGTGAATGCAGTAAGCCAAGGTAAGTTGCTAGCTAGCATTACATTTATCTTGTAAAAAACAATCATAATCACTAGTTAACTACACATGGTTGATGATATTACTAGATATTATCTAGCGTGTCCTGCGTTGCATATAATCCGACTGAGCATACCAGTATCTGACTGAGTGGTGGTAGGCAGAAGCAGGCGAGTAAACATTCATTCAAACAGTACTTTCGTGCGTTTTGACAGCAGCTCTTCATTGTGCATCAAGCATTGCGCTGTTTATGACTTCAAGCTGATCAACTCCCGAGATGAAGCTCGTGTAACTGAAGTGAAATGGCTAGCTAGTTAGTGCACGCTAATTGCCGTTGTGTTGCTGGTTCGAGCCCAGGGAGGAGCGAGGAGAGGGACGGAAGCTATTCTATTACACTGGCAATACTAAAGTGCCTATAAGAACATCCAATAGTCAAAGGTTAATGAAATACAAATGGTATAGAGGGAAATAGTCCCATAATTCCTATGATAACTACAACCTAAAACGTATTACCTGGGAGTATTGAAGACTCATGTTAAAAGGAACCACCAGCTTTCATATGTTCTCATGTTCTGAGCAAGAAAAATAAATAAATGGCAGATTAATCGGTATCAGCTTTTTTAGTCCTCCAATAATCGGTATCGGCGTTGAAAAATCATAATCGGTCGACCTCTAGTCTCAACATCAACCGTGAAGGGGCGACTCCAGGATGCTGGCCTTCTAATCGAAACCACAAATGCTGATGCTCCAGATACTCAACTAGTCTAAAGAAGGACATTTTTATTGTTTCTTTAATCAGCACAACAGTTTTCAGCTGTGCTAACATAATTGCAAAAGGGTTTTCTAATGATCAATTAGCCTTTTAAAATGATAAACTTGGATTAGCTAACACAACGTGCCATTGGAACACAGGAGTGATGGTTGCTGATAATGGGCCTCTGTACGCCTATGTAATTATTCCATTAAAATTTTGCAGTTTCCAGCTACAATAGTCATTTACAACATTAATAATGTCTACACTGTATTTCTGATCAATATGATGTTATTTTAATGGACAAGAAATGTGCCTTTCAAAATCAGACATTTCTAAGTGACCCTAAACTTTTGAACGGTAGTGTATATATAGATACATATATGGCTCTGGCCAGGACGTAAAGAGCACAGTATTGAGACCCAGGCTAAATCACTCCTCCTTTCTGTGTGTTTCCAGGAGCTGTACAGCGGGGGTAAAGACTGTAACATCCTAGCCTGGGTTCCTGTTGTACGACCACCAGACGTGGAGGAAGGGACCGCCGTCAAGGTAGGAGGCTGCACAGCAGGAACAATTTAAAGCACATTTGGAGGGTAGTAATTATACGCAGGTCCCTGTTCTTGTTCTAAAACGCTGTCACATTACCAGACTAATATACAGGCATCTAGTAGGCCCTTTTTATTTGGTACCAGTACATTTACATTTTAGAAATTTAGCAGACGCTCTTATCCGGAGTGATCAATCAATCAAATGTATTTATAAAGCCCTTTTTACATCAGCCAATGTCACAAAGTGCTGTACAGAAACCCAGCCTAAAACCCCAATCCGCAAGGAATGCAGATGTAGAAGCACAGTGGCTAGGAAAATCTCCCTAGAAAGGCAGGAACCTAGGCAGGAACCTAGCAAGAAACCTAGAGAGGAACCAGGTTCTGAGGGGTGGCCAGTCCTCTTCTGGCTGTGCCGGGTGGAGATTATAACAGTACATGGCCAAGATGTTCCAACGCTCATAGATAACCAGCAGGGTCAGATAATAATAATAATTACAGTGGTTGTAGAGGGTGCAACAGGTCAGCACCTCAGGAGTAAATGTCAGTTGGCTTTTCTTAGCCAATCATTCAAAGTTAGAGACAGCAGGTGCGGTAGAGAGCAAGGTCTCTAGAGTTGAAAACAGCAGCTCCGGGACAAGGTAGCACGTCCAGTGAATAGGTCAGGGTTCCATAGCTGCAGGCAGAACAGTTGAAACTGGAGCAGCAGCACGACCAGGTGGACTGGGGACAGCAAGGGGTCATCAGGCCAGGTAGTCCTGAGGCAAGGTCCTAGGGCTCATGTCCTCTGAGAGAAGAGAGAGAGAATTATAGGGAGCATACTTAAATTCACACAGGACACCGGATAAGACAGGAGAAATACTCCAGATATAACAGACTGACCCTAGCCCCCCGACACAAACTATTGCAGCATAATTACTGGAGGCTGAGACAGGAGGGGTCAGGAGACGCTGTGGCCCCATCAGGCTATACCCCCGATCAGGGCCAACCAGGCAGGATATAACCCCATCCATTTTGCCAAAGCACAGCCCGCAGACCACTAGAGGGATATCTTCAACCACCAACTTACTACCTTGAGACGAGACCGAGTATAGCCCACGAAGATCTCCCCCACGGCACGAATCCGAGGGGGTGCCAACCCAGACAGGAAGATCACATCAGAAACTCAACCCACTCAAGTGACGCGCCCCTCCTAGGGACGGCATGGAAGAGCACCAGTAAGCCAGTGACTCAGCCCCCATAATAGGGTTAGAGGCAGAGAATCCCAGTGGAGAGAGGGGAACCGGCCAGGCAGAGACGGATGGTTCGTCGCTCCAATGCCTTTCCATTCACCTTCACACCACTGGGCCAGACTACACTCAATCATAGGACCTACTGAAGAGATGTCTTCAATAAAGACTTAAAGGTCGAGTCCGAGTCTGCGTCTCTCACATGGGTAGGCAGACCATTCCATAAAAATGGAGCTCTATAGGAGAAAGCCCTGCCTCCAGCTGTTTGCTTAAAAATTATAGGGACAATAAGGAGGCCTGCATCTTGTGACCGTAGCGTACGTGTAGGTATGTACGGCAGGACCAAATCGGAAATGTAGATAGGAGCAAGCCCATGTAATGCTTTGTAGGTTAGCAGTAAAACCTTAATCAGCCCTAGCCTTAACAGGAAGCCAGTGTAGAGAGGCTAGCACTGGAGTAATATGATCACAGTTTTGGGTTCTAGTCAAGATTCTAGCAGCCGTGTTTAGCACTAATTTAAGTTTATTTAGTGCTTTATCTGGGTAGTCAGAAAGTAGAGCATTGCAATAGTCTAACCTAGAAGTGACAAAAGCATGGATTAATGTTTCTGCATAATTTTTGGACAGAAAGTTTCTGATTTTTACAATGTTACGTAGATGGAAAAAAGCTGTCCTTGAAACAGTTGATATGTTTGTCAAAAGAGAGATCAGGGTCCAGAGTAACACAGAGGTCCTTTAGTTTTATTTGAGACAACTGTACAACCATCAAGATTAATTGTCAGATCCAACAGAATATCTCTTTGTTTCTTGGGACCAAGAACAAGCATCTCTGTTTTGTCCAAGTTTAAAAGTAAAATATTTTCCACCATCCACTTCCTTATGTCTGAAACACAGACTTCCAAGGAGGGCAATTTTGGGGCTTCACCACGTTTCGTAAAAATGTACTGCTGTGTATCGTCCGCATAGCAGTGAAAGGTAACATTATGTTTCTGAATGACATCACCAAGAGGTAAAATATATAGTGAAAAGAATAGTGGTCCTAAAACGGAACCTTGAGGAACACCGAAATTTATAGTTGATTTGTCAGAGGACAAACCATCCACAGAGACAAACTAATATATTTCCGACAGATAAGATCTAAACCAGGCCAGAACTTGTCCGTGTGGACCAATTTGGGTTTCCAATCTCTCCAAAAGAATGTGGTGATCGATGGCATCAAAAGCAGCACTAAGGTGTAGGAGCACGGGAACAGATACAGAGCCTTTGTCTGCCATTAAAGGGTAATTTACCACCTTCACGATTGCAGTCTCAGTGCGATGATGGGGTCTAAAACCTGACTGAAGCATTTCGTATACAATGTTAGTTTTTAGGAAGGCAGTGAGTTGCTGCGCAACAGCTTTTTCTACAGTTTTTTAGAGGAATGGCAGACAGACTTTGCTTTTGTGCACACAGAAATTAGATCATAGGGGTTGTGGCTTGTGCTGCACCTTGCTAGGGTAACTCGGTACACACACTGTCAGGCTGGCTCAGCTTGGCTACATTCCCCAAGTGCTGATGAAATTATGTCTATAGGCATCTTCAGCCAGCTCCAAAAGCAGCTTCACCAGTTCTATTTAGTTTGGGAAACGGAATAATAATTGCTTGCTTGCACTTGGGAAATGTTTTTAATGCTTTCCTGATTACTCAATCACTTTAACTCAAAACAACATGACAGCGAGAGAGTAGAGTGAGTTGAGAGTATTTTACTGAATGTATTTCTCCATCCCAGGGTGGGAGCCAGGCTACGGTGAATCCTGCTTTTGAAGACTCATGGAGCAGTGATGAGGACTGAAGCATAAGCACAACTGTACAGCCCTACTCCTTCGGACATTATGCATCTGTACAGCCCTACTCCTTCGGACATTATGCATCTGTACAGCCCTACTCCTTCGGACATTATGCATCTGTACAGCCCTACTCCTTCGGACATTATGCATCTGTACAGCCCTACTCCTTCGGACATTATGCATCTGTACAGCCCTACTCCATCGGACATAGCTTTAGGAATCTCATCATGGTGCTAGCTTTAGGAATCTTATCATGGTGCTAGCTTCATGAATCTCAACATGGTGCTAGCTTCAGGAATCTCAACATGGTGCTAGCTTCAGGAATCTCATGTTGCATCTGAAGACATAAACTGCATTTGTAGTTTTTTTTTAACATCTACTGTGGAGTTGGAGAATTAACCTTAATAGACTTTGAATCTCTGTTGTGATATCTGATTTATCTTTTATTTTATATACAAAATGGAAATCTACGCTGAGTGTATGAAACATTAGGGACACCTTCCTAATATTCAGTTGCATCCCCTTTTGCCCTCAGAACAGCCTCAATTTGTCGGGGCACCTCTACAGGTGTCGAAAGTGTTTCACAGGGATGCTGGCTCATGTTGACTCCAACCCATAGTTGTGTTAATTTAGCTGGATGTCCTTTGGGTGTTGGACCATTCTTGATACACACGGGAAACTGTTAAGTGTGAAAACCCATCTGCGTTGCAGTTATTGACACACTCAAACCGGTGTGCCTGGCACCTACTACCAGCAGCATACTGTCAGCAGCATACTGTCAGCAGCATATTGCCAGCAGCATACCACCCTGCATCCCACTGCTGACTTGCCTCTGAAGCTAAGCAGGGTCGGTCCTGGTCAGTCCCTGGATGGGAGATCAGATGCTGCTGGAAGTGGTGTTGGAGGGCCAGTAGGGGGCACTCTTCCCTCTGGTCTATCTATCCCAATACCACAGGGGAGATTGGGGACATTGCCCTGTGTAGGGTGCTGTCTTTCGGATGGGACTTTAAATGGGTGTCCTGACTCTTTGTGGTCATTAAAAATCCCATGCACTTATCGTAAGAGCAGGGGTGTTAACCCTGTTGTTCTGACTAAATTCCCAACCTGGCCCCACCTAATCATCCCCCTCATTCCTAATTGGCAGATATCACTCCTCACCTCTCCAGCTGATGTGTGGTGCGCGTTCTGGCACAAAAATGGCCGCCGTGCATCACCCAGGTGGGTTCTACACGTTGGTGGTAAATGAGGTGAGTTTCCCCGTACTATGTGAAGAGCTTTGAGTAACTCTGTTTGTAGAAAAGCGCTATATAATTCCAATCAATTATTCATTACCATACCCCGTTCAAAGGCACTTAAATATTTTGTCTCCCCCATTCACCCTCTGAATGGCAAACATACACAACCCATGTCTCAATTGTCTCAAGGCTTAAAAATCATTCTTTAACCTGTCTCCTCCACTTCATCTACACTGATTGAAGTGGATTTAACAGGTGACATCCATAAGGGCTCTTAGCTTTCAACTGAATTTACCTGGTCAGTCTATGACATGGAAAGAGCAGGTGTCCCTAATGTTTTGTACACTCAGTGTATGGTGTTGATGATTCGTGCATTAAAACCTATGGATGGGTATCTGCACTGTACATTGAGCTGTATAATCTGTTTCTATTGGCTGCCTTTGACGCAACATGTACATTGTACTTTACATGGTGTTAAAATCAGCTTTCCATTATTCCAATGATGACCAGGGTAAAACCAGCTGAACTGGAGCCAAACCTTTCCTCATAGCGTCTTTGAACATGACGTTCAAGAGACCCACCTTTCCGTCATCAATTCACACATAAATATTTGTCAGCCATGTCTCTCTGTTTCTCCCCTACATTTGCATTATTTATTCTGTTGTCATTGCTAAAACCAGCTCTGTATTGTTGTTGTTAGACGTGATACTGAAATCAGACTCACTTTCTCTCCTACTGGCAGCCTCATGTTTACATATGATTGGCTTGAAGGGCATTATTTCCCTATAACTCACGGCATATTTGCATGGTAGAATGTTCATGGTTCAATGGCCATAGTTCATTCTATGGCAAAAGTCGAATTGAAAACATTGATTTTGTTGTATTCCAAATGGCAAGCTAGGACTGATGATTTGGTTAGCTATAGTAAACTTGCCAGCTACTTCAGTGGCTGTTGTACACATTTCTACCTGCAAATTAACACATTTCTAGCGACAAATATGTTAAATTATAGCCATGGTATAATGGAGATAATCAACTCGGGGCTCTATGCGTTCTCTGGAAAATAACACAACTCTGTGGAAGGTCAGTTCCACTCTGCATGGAACACACCTTCCACGTCATTCATTATTTTCCATAGAACGCATAGCCTCTCTTTGATACCTCTCTGATACTTTTAACCTCTAGGAAACCCTACCTACAATTAATCCTATCAGTCCTGAGATTCCAGCAAAAATCAACTTTTCATTTGTCTGACGTTAATTTATCTGTAGCCCTTATATTTAGCCTCACAATTAAGTGTTTTACAGTTTTCTTTTCAGGATAACCAGATCTACGGTTGCGTTCATGGGTTTTATTCACATGTCAATAAAAAATATTCCGCCAAAAACATTGAAATTAATTTTTAAATGAATTGATATGAATGCTGTAAGTACTGAAATTGTTTGCTCACTGATAAATTAATATAAATATCCAACCAGTCAGTGACAACTGTGTGGCGTTTGTGACAGCAATTATGTAAGCTTATAAACACTATGTCCAAGGATTTGGTATGCTCTTCTATGTAGAACATTTGACACTTTTTCCTCATGCATGTATAATATAATTTCACTGCTTGAGACACCCAGAGGTGTTGGTTGTACACTATATATACAAAAGTTTGTGGAGCCCTTCAAATGAGTGGATTCAGCTATTTCAGCCCCACACGTTGCTGACAGTTGTTTGCATTGCTGTGTGCCCAATTTTAATCTCCATAGACAAACATTTGCAGTAGACTGGCCTTACTGAAGAGCTCAGTAACTTTCAATTTCAAAGTGGCACCATCATAGGATGCCACCTTTCCAACAAGTCAGTTCATAACATTTCTGCCCCGGTCAACTGTAAGTGCTGTTATTGGGAAGTGGAAACATCTAGGAGCAACAACGGCTCAGCCATAAAGTGGAAGGCCACACAACAGGACCGGCGAGTGCTGAAACGTGTCCTCGGTTACAACACTACCCAGGCCCTGTGTGTCCCCAGGCACCCTCATTTGTTGACTTCTGTGATCAAAAAAGCCTTGGTTTCATGCATGTTAACATCAGAAGCCTCCTCCCTAAGTTTGTTTTACTCACTGTTTTAGCACACTCTGCCAACCCTGATGTCCTTGCCGTGTCTGAATCCTGGCTTAGGAATGCCACCAAAAATTCTGAATTTCCATACCCAACTACAACATTTTCCGTCAAGATAGAACTGCCAAAGGGGGAGGAGTTGCAATCTACTGCAGAGATAGAACTTTGCAGGCTGTCATACTTTCCAGGTCTATGCCCAAACAGTTCGAACTTCTAATTGTAAAAATTAATCTCTCCAGAAATAAGTCTCTCACTGTTGCCGCCTGTTATCGACCCCCCCAGCTCCCAGCTGTGCCCTGGACACCATATGTGAATTCCTCGCCCCCCCCCATCTAGCTTCAGAGCTCGTTCTGTTGGGTGACCTAAACTGGGACATGCTTAACACCCCGGCAGTCCTACAATCTAAGCTAGATGCCCTCAATCTCACACAAATCATCAAGGAACCCACCAGGTACAACCCTAAATCCGTAAACATGGCCACCCTCATAGACATTATCCTGACCAACTTGCCCTCCAAATATACCTCTGCTGTTTTCAATCAGGATCTGCGATCACTGCCTCATTGCCTGTATCCGCTATGGGTCTGCGGTCAAACGACCACCCCTCATCACTGTCAAACGCTCCCTAAAACACTTCAGCGAGCAGGCCTTTCTAATCGACCTGGCCCGGGTATCCTGGAAGAATATTGACCTCATCCCGTCAGTCGAGGATGCCTGGTCGTTCTTTAAAAGTAATTTCCTCACCATCTTAGATAAGCATGCCCCTTTCAAAAAAAATGCAGAACTAAGAACAGATATAGCCCTTGGTTCACTCCAGACCTGACGGCCCTTGACCAGCACAAAAACATCCTGTGGCGGTCTGCAATGGCATCAAATGGTCCCCGCGATATGCAACTGTTCAGGGAAGTCAGGAACCAATACACACAGTCAGTCAGGAAAGCAAAGGCTAGCTTTTTTTAAGCAGAAATTTGCATCCTGTAGCCCTAACTCCAAAACATTTTGGGACACTGCAAAGTCCATGGAGAACAAGAGCACCTCCTCCCAGCTGCCCACTGCACAGAGGCTAGGTAACACGGTCACCACCGATAAATCCACGATAATCGAAAACTTCAACAAGCATTTCTCAACGGCTGGCCATGCCTTCCTCCTTGCTACTCCAACCCCGGCCAACAGCTCCACCCTCCCCCCGCAGCTACTCGCCCGAGCCTCTACGCAGACGACACCATTCTGTATACTTCTGGCTTTCCTTGGACACTGTGCTAACTAACCTCCAAACAAGCTTCAATGCCAACCCACACTCCTTCTGTGGTCTCCAACTATAAATACCTAGGTGTCTGGCTAGACTGTAAACTCTCCTTCCAGACTCATATTAAACATCTCCAATCCAAAATCAAATCTAGAATCGGCTTTCTATTTCGCAACAAAGCCTCCTTCACTCATGCTGCCAAACTTACCCTCGTAAAACTGACTATCCTTCCGATCCTCGACTTCGGCGATGTCATGTACAAAATAGCTTCCAATACTCTACTCAGCAAACTGGATGCAGTCTATCACCATCCGTTTTGTTACCAAAGCCCCTTATACCACCCACTACTGCGGCCTGTATGCTCTGGAGACTTATATTTCCCTCACTAACTTTAAACATCAGCTATCTGAGCAGCTAACCGATCGCTGCAGCTGTACATAGTCCATCTGTAAATAGCCCACCCAATCTACCTACCTCATCCCCATACTGTTTTTATTTACTTCTCTGCTCTTTTGCACACCAGTATCTCTACTTGCACATCATCATCTGCTCATTTATCACTCCAGTGTTAATCTGCTAAATTGTAATTCTTCGCTACTATGTTCTATTTATTGCCTACCTCCTCATGCCTTTTGCACACACTGTATATAGACTTTATTTTTTTCTACTGTGTCATTGACTTGTTTATTGTGTTATTGGCTTGTTTATTGTTTATTCCATGTGTAACTCTGTGTTGTCTGTATCACACTACTCTGCTTTATCTTGGCCAGGTCACAGGTGTAAATGAGAACTTGTTCTCAACTAGCCTACCTGGTTAAATAAAGGTGAAATATCTATATTTTTTTTAAAGAATGAAAAAAAAGCTACCGAGTTCCAATCTGCCCCTGGAAGCAACGTCAGCACAATAACTGTTAGTTGGGAGTGCCACGTCTTGACATTAGTTCCTTTTTTATGTCTCTATTTTAGTGTGGTCAGGGCGTGAGTTGGGGTGGGCATTCTATGTTTTTGTTCTATGTTTTGTATTTCTGCTTTTGGCCTGGTATGGTTCCCAATCAGAGGCAGCTGTCAATCGTTGTCTCTGATTGAGAGCCATACTTAGGTAGTCTGTGTTCCCTCTATGATTTGTGGGTAGTTGTTTTCTGTTTAGTGTATTCACCTGACAGGACTGTTTCGTTTCTTCCTTTCACTTTGTTATTTTGTTTTGTGTGTTCAGTCTAATAAATTAACATGGACACTTACCACGCTGCATATTGGTCCGATCCTTCCTACTCCTCCTCAGACGACGAAGAGATTCGTTACAGGGAGCTTCATGAAATGGGTTTTCATGGCCGAGCAGCCTCCCACAAGCCTAAGATCAAAATGCCGAGCATCGGCTGGAGTGGTGTAAAGCTCGCCACCATTGGAAATGCGTTCTAATCTGGGTTTGGCGGATGCCAGGAGAATGCTACCTGCCCGAATGCATAGAGCCAACTGTGAAGTTTGGTGGAAGAGGAATACTGGTCTGGGGCTGTTTTTCATGGTTCGGGCTAGGCCTCTTAGTTGCAGTGAAGGGAAATCTTAACACTACAGCATACAATTACATTCTAGACGATTCTGTGCTTCAAACTTTGTGGCAACAGTTTGGGGAAGGCCCTAATGAGATGTTTGACGAGCAGGTGTCCACATACTTTTGGTCATGGGGGCTATGTATGACTGGGATGTAAGTATGTCTGATTGCAAAATATGATCATCATGCTTCAGCATCAAAACTCACATGATAATACAGTCCATACGCTGACGTTGTGACATATTGGTAAGGTAAAGTGAAGACAAAGTAGTGTAATTGTGTGTGTGTGCGTGCTTACGTACAGTACCAGTCAAAAGTTAGGACACCTACTCATTCCAGGGTTTTTCTTTATTTTCACTATTTTCTACATTGTAGAATAATTGTGATGGCAAAACTATGGAATCATGTAGTAACCAAAAAAGTGTTCAACAAATCAAAATATGTTATTTGAGATTCTTTAAAGTAGCCACCCTTTTGTCTTGATGACAGCTTTGCACACTCTTGGCATTCTAAATCAAATCAAATCAAATTTATTTATATAGCCCTTCGTACATCAACTGATATCTCAAAGTGCTGTACAGAAACCCAGCCTAAAACCCCAAACAGCAAGCAATGCAGGTGTAGAAGCACGGTGGCTAGGAAAAACTCCCTAGAAAGTCCAAAACCTAGGAAGAAACCTAGAGAGGAACCAGGCTATGTGGGGTGGCCAGTCCTCTTCTGGCTGTGCCGGGTGGAGATTATAACAGAACATGGCCAAGATGTTCAAATGTTCATAAATGACCAGCATGGTCCAATAATAATAAGGCAGAACAGTTGAAACTGGAGCAGCAGCACGGCCAGGTGGACTGGGGACAGCAAGGAGTCATCATGTCAGGTAGTCCTGAGGCATGGTCCTAGGGCTCAGGTCCTCCGAGAGAGAGAAAGAAAGAGAGAATTAGAGAGAGCACACTTAAATTCACACAGGACACCGAATAGGACAGGAGAAGTACTCCAGATATAACAAACTGACCCTAGCCCCCCGACACATAAACTACTGCAGCATAAATACTGGAGGCTGAGACAGGAGGGGTCAGGAGACACTGTGGCCCCATCCGAGGACACCCCCGGACAGGGCCAAACAGGAAGGATATAACCCCACCCACTTTGCCAAAGCACAGCCCCCACACCACTAGAGGGATATCTTCAACCACCAACTTACCATCCTGAGACAAGGCTGAGTATAGCCCACAAAGATCTCCGCCACGGCACAACCCAAGGGAGGGAGGGGGGGGGGGGGTGCCAACCCAGACAGGATGATCACATCAGTGACTCAACCCACTCAGGTGACGCACCCCTCCCAGGAACGGTATGAGAGAGCCCCAGTAAGCCAGTGACTCAGCCCCTGTAATAGGGTTAGAGGCAGAGAATCCCAGTGGAAAGAGGGGAACTGGCCAGGCAGAGACAGCAAGGGCGGTTTGTTGCTCCAGAGCCTTTCCATTCACCTTCCCACTCCTGGACCAGACTACACTCAATCATATGACCCACTGAAGAGATGAGTCTTCAGTAAAGACTTAAAGGTTGAGACCGAGTTTGCGTCTCTGACATGGGTAGGCAGACCGTTCCATAAAAATGGAGCTCTATAGGAGAAAGCCCTGCCTCCAGCTGTTTGCTTAGAAATTCTAGGGACAATTAGGAGGCCTGTGTCTTGTGACCGTAGCATATGTGTAGGTATGTACGGCAGGACCAAATCAGAGAGATAGGTAGGAGCAAGCCCATGTAATGCTTTGTAGGTTAGCAGTAAAACCTTGAAATCAGCCCTTGCTTTGACAGGAAGCCAGTGTAGGGAGGCTAGCACTGGAGTAATATGATTAAAAAAATTGGTTCTAGTCAAGATTCTAGCAGCCGTGTTTAGCACTAACTGAAGTTTATTTAGTGCTTTATCCGGGTAGCCGGAAAGTAGAGCATTGCAGTAGTCTAACCTAGAAGTGACAAAAGCATGGATTCATTTTTCTGCATCATTTTTGGACAGAAAGTTTCTGATTTTTGCAATGTTATGTAGATGGAAAAAAGCTGTCCTTGAAATGGTCTTGATATGTTCTTCAAAAGAGAGATCAGGGTCAGAGTAACGCCGTGGTCCTTCACAGTTTTATTTGAGACGACTGTACAACCATTAAGATTAATTGTCAGATTCAACAGAAGATCTCTTTGTTTCTTGGGACCTAGAACAAGCATCCTTATGTCTGAAACACATGCTTCTAACGAGGGCAATTTTGGGGCTTCACCATGTTTCATTGAAATGTACAGCTGTGTGTCATCCGCATAGCAGTGAAAGTTAACATTATGTTTTCGAATGACATCCCCAAGAGGTAAAATATATAGTGAAAACAATAGTGGTCCTAAAACGGAACCATGAGGAACACAGAAATTTACAGTTGATTTGTAAGAGGACAAACCATTCACAGAGACAAACGTATATCTTTCCGATTCTATCAACCACCTTCACCTGGAATGCTTTTCCAACAATCTTGAAGGAGTTCCATAAATATATGTTCTAATTTTCAAACTAATTTTCATTGCCAAGGCAGATAAAGCGTTTTTATCAAAGGCAATCACTGCATTTGAATACAGAGTCCTATTCTACTAATTACTCCACATCTTTGACCTATGTCAATTTTGTTTTGAGACTATTTTGCCGTCGGCCAGAACGAGACAGCCAGCTCATGCGTAGGACGCAGCCCGGTTCCAAAACAAATGCAATCACTTTTCAACTAATTGCAAACTACTCCTACCCGGGAGGCCAGGACCGATTTAAGAATCTTTGATAACTTCTGGTTTTAATGTATTCTTCCTTTTTCTTGAACCTTCTTGTGATAAATTAGAACATGGCCAATCTGTTTCGTCGATGTTTCCAGAATAAACCAAAAGTCAGGCACAGTCTCTGCCCTCCTTTCCCATCAATGAAGGGATTTGATTATCTGGCTGAGGTTACCCCGATGAGGGGAGTTTATAACGCGTGAAGAGCGATTGCATTTGTTTTGGAACTGGGCTGCCTTCCGGGCATGAGCTGGCTTCGGGTCAATGTCAAAGTCGGCTCAAAACAAAAGTGATGTAGTCTAGGCTAGATTATTAAACACCTGGAGTAATGAGTAAGATGATGTTTCCAATCAGAGAGGGGGCATACTGTTGTGGCACTGGTGGCACAAAATAATCAAATGTCTGACTGCATAGAGATGCTTGGGAAAATGGTCACAACGGGGGACCAGTGTGTGTGTGTTTCAGGAGATTGGGGTGGATCTGATCTCCATCACCTAGGACTTGACAATGGTTAATCAAATCTCACATTTTTGCTCAGTCTTGCATGCTTTCTCAAAAAACATTTTTTTCTGAGGTCTTGGATGATTTCTTTTAATTTTCCCATGATGTCAAGCAAAGAGGCACTGAGTTTGAAGGTAGACCTTGAAATACATCCAGAGGTACACATCCAATTGACTCAAATGATGTCAATTGGCCTACCCGAAACACAAGTTAAACAATTTAAAGGCAATGCCACCAAATACTAATTGAGTGTATGTAAACTTATGACCCACTGGGAATGTGATGAAGGAAATAAAAGCTGAAAAAAATAATTCTCTACTATTATTCTGACATTTCACATTCTTAAAATAAAGTGGTGATCCTAACTCACCTAAGACAGGGAATGTTTACTAGAATTAAAATTGAGTTTAAATGTATTTGGCTAAGGTGTATGTAAACTTCCGACTTCAACTATAATATAATATATATATATATATATATATATATACTACCGTTCAAAAGTTTTGGGTTACTAAGAAAGTAATTGTACCCACAAAACACCAGTCTCAACGTCAACAGTGAAGAGGCTACTCCGGGATCCTGGCCTTTTAGGCAGAGTTGCAAAGAAATAGCCATATCTCAGACTGGCCAATAAAAAGAAAAGATTAAGATAGGCAAAAGAACACAGACATTGGACAGAGGAACTCTGACTAGAAGGCCGGCATCCCAGAGTCGCCTCTTCACTGTTGATGTTGAGATTGGTGTTTTTTGCGGATACTGTTTAATGAAGCTGCCAGTTAAGGACTTGTGAGGTGTCTGTTTCTCAAACTAGACACTCTAATGTACTTGTCCTCTTGCTCAGGTGTGCACCGGGGCCTACCACTCCTCTTTCTATTCTGGTTAGAGCCAGTTTGCACTGTTCTGTGAAGGGAGTAGTACACAGCGTTGTACGAGATCTTCAGTTTCTTGGTAATTTTATGCATGGAATAGCCTTCATTTCGCAGAACAAGAATAGACTGACGAGTTTCAGAAGAAAGTTATTTGTTTCTGGCCATTTTGAACCTGTAATCGAACCCACAAATGCGGATGTTCCAGATACTCAACTAGTCTAAAGAAGGACAGATTTATTGCCTCTTTAATCAGGACAACAGTTTTCAGCTGTGCTAACATAATTGCTAAAGGGTTTTCTAATGATCAATTAGCCTTTTAAAATTATAAACTTGGATTAGCTAACACAATGTGCTATTAGAACACAGGAGTGATGATTGCTGATAATGGGCCTCTGTACGTCTATGTAGATAATCCATTAATAATAATCCGTTTCCAGCTACAATAGTCAGTTACAACAGTAACAATGTCTACACTGTATTTCTGATCAATGTGATGTTAATGGACAAAAAATGTACTGTTCTTTCAAAAACAAGGACATTTCTAAGTGACCCCGAACTTTTGAACAGTTGTGTATATATTTTTCTAATAGCAATATATAAAGCAAATTGATGTGAGGTCATTGGAAATACTTTTTGCGGTTGATCAGCTTCTGTTCTGTGGGTGACAGTGTGTTCTTATCAAAGGATGGGTCCTGGCCTTTTGAGGGCCTAGGGATCTGGGGGGACGTGTAGTCTGCTGGTCACTGGGATGACAACCCAACTTGGGAGGGGCTTTGGTGGGTGGAGTAGAGGAGAACATTTGGAGGGTTACTTAGTATCATTGCAAATATCATTGTACAGCTATATGGATACTCAATCACTATGGTACTTTTTAATGATACATTTACAAACATATATTATGATGAATAGATTTGAATCTTATATCTCATTATGGTGAAATAAGTCTAGCCAGTTATAATAGTAATGGCTTAGCAGATAGTAAGAAAATAAAATCAATATTTACCTCAAAGAGAAGGAATATAATATATGTTGTTTACAGGAAACTCCTTCAACAATTTTAGATGGTGAGTGGAAAATGGACTGGGGGGTGGTCAAATATACTTCTCCCATGGGCAAAGAAACTCAAAAGGTGTGATGAAAATAATTAAGAGTAAATTTGATCTGAATGTGCAAATAGTCCAAACAGATCATCAAGGTAGATGGATGATTTTAAATATGTTATTGGACCATAAACAGATATGGCTCATTAACCTTTACAGACCAAACAATGATGATCCACACTTATTTGAAAATATATATCATAATATATATAATAAATGATCAACCCTGTAAGCAATACAAGACTATTATTATGGTGGGAGATTATAATACTGTTTTAAATACCTCAATGGACCGTAAAGGAAATCACACTACAAACTATCACCCTCATGCTCTTAAGGAAATCGTTAAAATATGGCATGGATATATTGGAACTAGTGGATATTTGGAGGCTTAAATATCCTGACCAAGTGAGATGTACAGTACATGGCTGAGGCTCAATCAAGCTAGTCGTCTTGACTTCTTTCTTATGTCATTCTCGTTGGCACCAAAAGTGAAAAAAGTGTTGATAGGGGATAAAATGCAGTCAGACCGTCAGATAATTGGCATATACATTACTCTACCGGAATTTCCACGTGGGCAGGGATATTGGAAATGTCATCAAAGCCTATTGGATGATAACTTGTTTTTAACTAGGACATAGGAATTTATAACTGAATTTTTCTAACATAGGTACAGCAAATCCGCTTATTGTATGGGACACTTTTAAATGTCCATTTAGAGGTCATGCAATTCAGTACTCATCTCTAAACCAAAAGCTATTTAGGTCAAAGAAGTCCATACCAACAAAGGAAACAGGTCTAATAGAACAGATAGATAGCAATAACAACTGTACCATAGAGGCAAATAATAAGTTAGAGGAAAAACAAAAAAAATGGAGGATAATAATAAATCAAACTGGATGGGATATGGGGAAAAATGCACCAAATTATTAAAAAAAATCTTTAACATAGAAATGCTACCAAAAATAATTGACTGAAACTTGTTACAAATGACGGATCACCTATGATTCACCAAATGATATTTTGAAAGTGGAAGCAAAGCACTTTAACCATATGTTTTCATTTCAGTCTCTTCCATCTCCTCTAACTTTCTATTAAATATGTAAAATTAACAGCCGTACAGAAAGACTCATGTGAAGGTGAAATTATAGAGGATGAACTTCTTGATGCAATTAAAGCCTTTAAGTCTGGGAAAACTCCAGGGCTGGATGGCATATCAGTTGAGGTGTGAGAACCGTTTTAACCACTCCTTTGTAAATGGTAGATTATCAGACACCCAAGAAGGTCTGATTTTCATTATTATTGAAACAGGATACAAGTGTGATATATAAAGAATCAGTCCACTTAAAAAATTGGAGTCCCCTTACACTTCAGTGTTGCGATGCAAAATGTACGTTTTTGTTTAACATGGACATACATTGTAGATAATATAAGGCAAGTACTAGAAACAATAGATCACTATGAAAAATCTGGGAAACCAGGCCTGCTATTCATAGCAGACTTTGAAAAGGCTTTTGATAAAGTATGACTGGAGTTAATATATAAATGCCTGGAACATTTCAATTTTGGAGAATCTCTTATTAAATGGGTTAAGATCATGTATAGTAACCCTAGGTATAAAATAGTAAATAATGGCTACTTCTCAGAAAGTATTAAACCGTCAAGAGGAGTAAAACAAGGTTGTCCACTATCGGCTTATCTATTTATTATGGCCATCGAAATGTTAGCTATTAAAATCAGATCCAACAATAATATCAAGGGATTAGAAATACAGGGCTTAAAAACAAAGGTGTCATTGAAAACTGATGATTCGTGTTCTTTTAAATCCACAATTTGGATCATTCCATAGCCTCATAGAGGATCGACAGTGAGGGGGGAAAAGTATTTGATCCCCTGCCGATTTTGTACGTTTGCCCACTGACAAAGAAATGGTAGGTTTATTTGAACAGTGAGAGACAGAATAACAAAACAATCCAGAAAAAAACACGTCAAAAATGTTATAAATTGATTAGCATTTTAATGAGGGAAATAAGTATTTGACCCCTCTGCAAAACATGACTTAGTACTTGGTGGCAAAACCCTTGTTGGCAATCACAGAGGTCAGACGTTTCTTGTAGTTGGCCACCAGGTTTGCACATCTCAGGAGGGATTTTGTCCCACTCCTCTTTGCAGATCTTCTCCAAGTCATTAAGGCTTCGAGGCTGACGTTTGGCAACTCGAACCTTCAGCTCCCTCCACAGATTCTCTATGGGATTAAGGTCTGGAGACTGGCTAGGCCACTCCAGGACCTTAATGTGCTTCTTCTTGAGCCACTCCTTTGTTGCCTTGGCCCTGTGTTTTGGGTCATTGTCATGCTGGAAAACCCATCCACGACCCATTTTCAATGCCCTGGCTGAGGGAAGGAGGTTCTCACCCAAGATTTGACGGTACATGGCCCCGTCCATCGTCCCTTTGATGCGGTGAAGTTGTCCTGTCCCCTTAGCAGAAAAACACCCCCAAAGCATGTTTCCACCTCCATGTTTGACGGAGGGGATGGTGTTCTTGGGGTCATAGGCAGCATTCCTCCTCCTCCAAACACGGTGAGTTGAATTGATGCCAAAGAGCTCCATTTTGGTCTCATCTGACCACAACACTTTCACTCAGTTGTCCTCTGAATCATTCAGATGTTCATTGGCAAACTTCAGAAGGGCATGTATATGTGCTGTCTTGAGCAGGGGGACCTTGCGGGCGCTGCAGAATTTCAGTCCTTCACGGCGTAGTGTGTTACCAATTGTTTTCTTGGTGACTATGGTCCCAGCTGCCTTGAGATCATTGACAAGATCCTCCCGTATAGTTCTGGGCTGATTCCTCACCGTTCTCATGATCATTGCAACTCCACGAGGTGAGATCTTGCATGGAGCCCCAGGCCGAGGCAGACAATTATTTTGTGTTTCCTCCATTTGTGAATAATCGCACCAACTGTTGTCACCTTCTCACCAAGCTGCTTGGCGATGGTCTTGAAGCCCATTCCATCCCTGTGTAGGTCTACAATATTGTCCCTGACATCCTTGGAGAGCTCTTTGGTCTTGGCCATGGTGGAGAGTTTGGAATCTGATTGATTGATTGCTTCTGTGGCCAGGTGTCTTTTAAACAGGTAACAAACTGAGATTAGGAGCACTTCCTTTAAGAGTTTGCTCCTAATCTCAGCTCGTTACCTGTATAAAAGACACCTGGGAGCCAGAAATCTTTCTGATTGAGAGGGGGTCAAATACTTATTTCCCTCATTAAAATGCAAATCAATTTATAACATTTTTGACATGCGTTTTTCTGGATTTTTTTGTTATTCTGTATCTCACTGTTCAAATAAACCTACCATTAAAATTATAGCTTGATCATTTCTTTGTCAGTGGGCAAACGTACAAAATCGGCAGGGGATCAAATACTTTTTTCCCTCACTAGATAATTTTTCTAACCTCTGGATTACAACCAAATTATGATAAATATATTACATATTGGATCACAAAAAAAATACTACTTTTACTTTACCATGTAGTTTACCAATAAAATGATCTGATGGTGATGTGGATATACTCGGTATACGTATCCTGAAATAAATAAATGATCTCACTCCAATACATTTTAATAGAAAGTTAGCAAAAATAGATAAGATCTTGCTACCATGGAAAGGTGAATACCCAGTTTACCTATTTGCTTATGGTCTTGCCTACACCTGTTGTCACGTTCTGACCTTAGTTCCTTTGTTTTGTCTTTGTTTTAGTATGGCCAGGGTGTGAGTTGGGTGGGTTGTCTTTGTTAGTTTTTCCATGATTTTCTATTTCTGTGTTTGGCCTGGTATGGTTCTCAATCAGAGGCAGCTGTCAATCGTTGTCACTGATTGAGAACCATATTTAGGTAGCCAATTGTGTTTTGTGGGTGGTTGTTTTCAGTCTTTGTGTGTTTGCACCAGACAGAACTGTTTCGGTTGTTTCTTTGTTTTTGTTATTCAGTGTTCAGTTTTGAGTATTATTAAAAACCATGAACACTTACCACGCTGCAGCTTGGTCATCACCTTCTTCCACCGACGACAGCCGTTACACCTGTGAACTGTTTTTTTTATTCATTATGTAAGAAAAAAAGATTACATTTTATTTGGAATGGCAAGCCAGACAAAATTAAATGGGCCTGTTCATAATAAATATGAATTCGGAGGGCAGAAATTATTAAAGCATCAGACCTCTCACTAAAGGGTTCAGTCATACAAAAGTGGTACTTCAATCCGAACAGGTTCTCTAGCAAATTAGTAAGAATGTTTCACCCTATGTTCAAGAAATGCATTTTTCCTTTTATTCAGATTTTTTCCTTTTCAAATAACTGAAAGTGAGTAGGTCTCCCAAATATCGCTATTTTTAAAACAAGCCATAGAAAGTTGATTGCAATTTCAATTTAATCCACTAGAAAAACAAATAATACAAGAAATATTGTGGTTAAACTCAAATATACTAATTGATAAAAATAAAAATAAACTTTTTAAAACATTTTTTCAAAAAACAAATTTCCTAATTGATGTTATAAATATGACTGGTGTCGTCCATGCAGTTATGTCATCCATGCAGCTAACTTAAACATGGAAATGTCTGCCCTTCTCACTATTACAACCAACTAATTGCGAAATTACCGCAAAAAATGGAAGAGGAAAGGGGAAGGGGGAACAAGTCTGTCGGCCCTGTATTAAAGGCCATAATTGGTTAAAGAAAATTGTGATAAATAAAAAAGTATACCAGTTTCATTGAAGGACCAAAAAATGGACAGCAGTGCCATATAGATTGCAAAATAGTTGGGAAGAGATTTTTGACGTACCGATTCCATGGTACATGGTTTATGAACTGATAAGCAAAACGACGGCAAATTCCAAACGTGGACTTTTTTCATTTAAATTATTATACAAATCAAATGTACTCATAAAGCCCTTCTTACATCAGCTGATATCTCAAAGAGCTGTACAGACACCCAGCCTACAATCCCAAACAGCAAGCAATGCAGGTGTAGAAGCACGGTGGCTAGGAAAAACTCCCTAGAAAGGACAAAACCTAGGAAGAAACCTAGAGAGGAACCAGGCTATGAGGGGTGGCCAGTCCTCTTCTGGCTGTGCCGGGTGGAGATTATAACAGAACATGGCCAAGATGTTCAAATGTTCATAGATGACCAGCAGGGTCAAATTATAATATAGAGAATTCTTGCAACCAAAATAATGTTATTTATATGGGGGATACAACCTTCCCAGCTCTGCAGTATTTGCTGCGAAGAGGCAGAATCATTAGATTGTTTGTTTTGGTACTGTCCATATGTAGCTTGTTTTTGGTCACAAGTCCAGGAAGGGCTGAAGAATTGCAATATTTATCTGGTGCTAACCCTTAAGATAGCCTTACTGGGCGATCTGAATAGTTATAGTCAATCGATCAATAATAAAATAATATTTTTAGCAAAAATGTTTATTTTCAATTTACAATCTTTAGAAACAATGAGAATGGAAAGGTTCAGAGCTTTTGTGAAACAGCACAGTTGAAAAATATATGGCAAATAGAAATCCAATATGGATGGTGTTAAGAGATAGATGGGAGGGGCTGATGGAGCTGAAGGTTGAGACTAATAACAAGATAACTAATATAAAACATAAACATAAAACGTATATAGGTTAGGAACTTTTTAGAAAGAGTACAGTTTGAAAGATGTGGCAAATGGAACTCAAATCGGATGGACATCATACATACATATATGGGAGAGGTTGAGGGTAGAGGAAGGACAATAGTTCAAATAAAACTCATTTAAAAAACTATTGTAAAATAGACTGTGACCATAAAAATGTATGTATAAACTGGAAATACAGGCCTAAGTGTTGTTGTTCACTAGTTTGTTCCAATTGGGGGAGGCGTTGTAGGGTAATAAAGGAAATATATATATTTTTAAATGTGTATGTGTGTGTGTGTTTTCACATACAACAGTGATTGCTTTTGATGAACACGCTTTATCTGCCTCCCAATGAAAACGAATTAGAAAATATATGTTTTATGTTTCTGGACGATATGTACTACGCTGCCATCTTGACAACTTGACCGAGCGGCGCTCCTCCCTCGCCGATTTTGCCCGTTCATGTCAAGGGCCAAAGACCGGTGCCCCACGCTTCAAGTTAATATAACTCACTCATTGGACGGCAGTTGCACAGTAGGGAAGCGACTCCCTGGAAATTACATTTGACACACCTGTCGTCAATTGCTTAAAGCTGAGCCGGATACTTCTCTCACAATATTGGAGGTTTGTGAATTATGTTCCGGTAGCTTATACCATATTGTGTTTTCTACATTATTCATACACTGAATAATAACTTCTGCCTTGTGTACGCAGTCTCAGCAGGATGAAGGTGTCATATTAACGTAGGCTATATACAGTAGGCTAAACGCCTCACTTATTTTTTTGCCTTTGTCACACATTGTCCGGCATTTTCTCTTAAGTGTAAACTGAGGTTGAAGGGATTTGCTTGAAGTCCTATGCGGCATCCATCTTTGCACCTGTTTCGATGCCTGGTCTGTGCTGCTGCAGCCCTGATCGATTCCTGTTTTTATCAGGTATCGTGCCTTTGAATCGCCTGTTGAATCTAACCTGGTCTTCAGGGGTGGCGATAAGGGAGGAAACATTTATTTTACTAAATTAAATACTTTTGTAATCTTGCTTCCCTAATTTATTTGAGATGTAATGTCGAGAGTGTGGCGCATAATTCATCACAACCCATTGCTGTGGTAAATTAGGAGTTTGATAAACGTTGAGCAATATTCCAAATGATCAGCGGTGGTTTTATTGGTATTTTCTCCTCAAGCCTTCAGGTCAATTTTATAATTCAGGTGTTGCGCATGCTGTTAGTTTTACCTTGCTGTCTAGCTGCGAATTTCTTGTCTAGAAAGACTAGGCCTATGATAAAAATACTGATCTATATTGTTTTCTCCAAACAATGATAATCATTATTTTAGATTTACTAATACAATTGTTCAGAAAGATATTTACGTAATACTTTTCTCCCAAAAAGATGAGGGTCAATTCTTTGTACCCGTTTTTTTTTCAATATTTTGTGCACCCTCTCCTTGCAAGGAAAATGGCACTATATAAATATTGGAGAACACATTTGGGTGGGTCATAATGCCATTCCTCCATACAGAATCTTCCCAGATGATTGACATCCTTCAGTCAATGTTTATGGATTAGATTACCCCCAAAGACCTCTATTTTAGTTTCATAAAATTATGTCCATAGCGCCTGGTTCCAGTCTAAGTGGTTCCAGTCTAAGTGCCAATACTGTTTAACAAGCTACCTTTGTTGGTTCCTCTCAATAATGTTTTTCTTTCTGGCAACTGTTCCAAAGAGCCTATTGGCAGGTGGCATCTAATTATGGCTTAGCAAACTTGGTGACCCCAAGATGTGACCAAGTACTGTGATTCCCCAACTAGTCGATATACCGCGGAGTGTCTGGATACAGCATGGCCAAAAGTATGTGGGCACCCTTTCAAATTAGTGGATTTGGCTAATTCAACCACACCCATGCTGACATGTATATTAAATCTAGCACACAGCCATGCAATCACCACAGACAGACATTGGCAGTAGAATGGCCTGTACTGAAGAGCTCAG
The DNA here is from genome assembly GCF_057628025.1 of Oncorhynchus mykiss. NCBI lineage: Eukaryota > Metazoa > Chordata > Actinopteri > Salmoniformes > Salmonidae > Oncorhynchus > Oncorhynchus mykiss. Next base: position 71,266,932 of record NC_143032.1, read on the forward strand.
TGACTCAACGTGGTACCGTCATAGCATGCCACCTTTCCAACAAGTCAGTTGGTCAAATGTCTGCCCTGCTAGAGCTGCCCCACTCAACTGTTAGTGCTGTTATTGTGAAGGGGAAATGTCTAGAAGCAACAACGGCTCGGCTATGAAGTGGTAGGCCACACAAGCTCACAGAACGGGACCGCCAAGTACTGAATCGCTTGGTTGTAACACTAACTAGTTCCAAACTGCCTCCGGATGTAACGTCAGCACAATAAATGTTGTCCGGGAGCTTTGTGAAATGGTTTTCCATGGCCAAGCAGCCACACAAGCCTAAGATCACCATGCACAATGCCAAGCGTCGGCTAGAGGTGTAAAGCTCGCCGCCATTAGACTTAGGAGCAGTGGAAACGCTTTCTCTGGAGTGATAAATCACACTTCACCATCTGACAGACAAGTCTGGGGTTAGCGGATGCCAGGAGAATGCTACCTGTCCCAATGTATAGTGCCAACTGTAAAGATTGGTGGAGGAGGAATAATGGTCTGGGGCTGTTCTTCATGGTTTGGGCTAGAACCCCTATTAAGGAAAACCTTAATGCTACAGCATACATTCTAGACGATTCCGTGCTTCCAACTTTGTGGCAACAGTTTGGGAAGGCCATTACCTGTTTCAGCATGACAATACCCCTGTGCACAAAGCGAGGTACAGAAATTGTTTGTAGAGATCGGTGTGGAAGAACTTGACTGGCCTGCACAGAGCCCTGACCTCAACCCCATCAAACACCTTTGGGATGAATTGGAACGCAGACTGCGAGACAGCCTTAATCAACATCAACACTAATGCTCTTGTGGCTGAAAAGAAGCAAGTCCCCACATAAATGTTCCAACAGCTAACGTAAACTCACCCCATTCCGTACAAATGTGCTCAACCACGACATTCAAACGAGGCTGCAAAGAAAACTAATTGGACTGTAGCGACTGTGTTGACTTCAAAATCTGGGGTGTGAACTACGTTTCTATTCAAGCGTTGATCGACATGGTAATGGCTCTATAGTATTGGAGAAAGGTTGAAAAAACGGACCCTCCGTTACATCTTGACGTGTCATCCTGTAACGTACAGCACGCATAAAGCAACTATTTCTGTCTTACAATCTCTCTCCACCAGGTGTAGCACTTCTCTTATCATTTAAAATCAAGAAATTGACAGGTACGGGGGTAAGGGGGGATACCTAGTCATTTTTGCAAGCAATCATGAATCTCAAAGCCGCTGTTTACTTCTAAGATCACTTTAGCACCGCCCTAAAAACCTGATTCAAATTCGACACAAACCTTCAAATAGGTATGTAATGACACATTATATAAGCTCTTTATAGTGTTTTATTTATATTTTAAAGGTGATAAGTTGGACAGATCGAGTGGGGAAAAAAAGTTTTCCCACACATCTCTCCTCACTATCACGCATTAGTTTCGCTTCCCCACCCACCATTTTTAAAAACACCCAACGGAGCTCATTGCCTTCTTGAATCATACAGAAATGGGCAGCGTAGAGGTCATGTAATTGATTATGTTGGAAAGGGGAGAAACTGCTTTACAATGGTATTGACATTACAGTTGATCTGGAAGTATTACGTTTTTGGGGCGCTAAAATAAGGTCAATTGTACGGACCAAGGCGATGTCCAAAAGTGAGTGAGTTTACGTTAGTAGAAAGCCTTCCCAGAATAGTGGAGGCGGTTATAACAGCAAAGGAGTGGACCAACTCCATATTAATTCTCATGATGTTGGAATGAGATGTTCGACGAGCAGGTATCCACATACTTTTGGTTGTGTAGTTTGAGTGGTATTTTCCTATAAGCTGAGAAGAACAAGTGGGGGGGAGGGTGGTGATGAGATTTGACTGATGAGTTACTTCCGGGATGACTGACTGAAATCCTCTCTGTGTAGCCTGATTGATGGGGTCTTCAAGGCCCATTGGAATACTTTTAAAAATGCATTCCCCCTTGAGGTAATCACTTATTTTACATGTCTGGAGAGTTGAACGTAAGGCTTCCTCCTTTCACCAACCCAGTCCTGTATTTAAACTGTAGTCAGAGCTCTCGCTCATGGTCAATCTGTTCTGAGGAGTCTTCAACTTCTTCCCTCAGTAGAACTCAAGGTGTTTCCTCTGGTGTTCTTCGGCCATGACGTAGTCATTTCTGTATTTGGAGTACTGTAGTTTAATTGGGTATGTTTGATGTCTTCATCAGTGTGGGAGCTGTCAGACAGGAAAGGTGTGTCAGAGTTGCATAAACTGAAACAAACATGTCAAAGCGTGCGTAAGTGCGTCTAATGGGGTCACCATGTCACCCACATTTTATGAATGACTCCGACTAGAGTGCTATCCTCTTGTGTGTAGTCAAGACACCGTGCCTTATTGGTCAAAAGAATAACTTGCATGATCTGACCTTTAAAGTGCCATGTGTAGATCCATGTAGTGTATTATCTCAAGTAATCACCTACTACACTACACTGCATCCGGAAAGTATTCAGACCCCTTGACTTTTCCACATTTTGTTACGTTACAGCCTTATTCTAAAACTGATTGAATAAAACATTTTCAATCCACACACAAATCATAATGACTAAGTGAAAACTGTTGTTTAAAAAAAGAAGAAGTTGTAACTGTATAAAAATAAGTATTCAGACCCTTTGCTTTGAGACCTGAAGTTGCGCCTGTTTCCATTGATCATCCTTGATGTTTCTACAATTTGGTTGGACATGATTTGGAAAGGCACACACATGTCCTATATAAGTTCACACAGTTGACAGTGCATGTCAGAGCAAAAACCAACCCATGAGGTCAAAGGAATTGGCCGTAGAGCTCTGAGACAGGATTGTGTTGAGACACAGATCTGAGGAAGGGTACCAAAACATTTCTGCAGCATTGAAGGTCCCCAAGAACACAGTGGCCTCCATCATTCTTAAATGGATCAAGTTTGGAACCAGCAAGACTATTCCTAGAGCTGGCCTCCCGGCCAAACTGAGCAATCGGTGGAGAAAGGGCCCTGGTCAGGGAGGTGACCAAGAACTCAATGGTAAATCTGACAGCGCTCCTCAGTGGAGATGGGAGAACTTTCCAGAAGGACAACCATCTCTGCAGTACTCCACCAATCAGGCCTTTATGGTAGAGTGGCCAGACAGAAGCCACTCCTCAGTAAAAGGCACATGACAATCCGCTTGGTGTTTGCCAAAAGTCACCTAAAGCACTCAGACCCTGAGAAACAAGATTCTCTGGTCTAATGAAACCAAGATTGAACTCTTTAGCCTGAATGCCAAGCGTCACATCTGGAGGAAACCAGGCACCATCCCTACGGTGAAGCATGGTGGTAGCAGCATCATGCCGTGGAGATGTTATTCAGTGGCAGGGACTGGGAGACTAGTCAGGATTGAGGGAAAGATGAATGGAGTCAAGTACAGAGTGATCCTTGCTCCAGAGTGTTCAGGACCTCCGACTGGGGGCAAACGTTCACCTTCAAACAGGACAACAACCCTAACCACACAGCCAAGACAACGCTAGGGTTGCATTTCTGAATGTCCTTGAGTGGCCCAGCCAGAGCCCAGACTTGAACCCTATCGAACATCTCGGGAGAGACCTGAAAATAGCTGTGTAGTGACGCTCCCCATCCAACCTGACAGAGCTTGAGAGGATCTGCAGAGAAGAATGGGATAAACTCCCCCTCAAGAAGACTTCAGGCTGTAATCGCAGCCAAAGGTTCTTCTGCAAAGTATTGAGTAAAGCGTCTGAATACTTTAGCAAATGTGATTTTATTTTATTGTCATGGGGCTATTGTGTGTTATGGCAGCAACGGGGGGACCAATTCCATATTAATGCCCATGATTTTGAAATGAGATGTTCGACAAGGAGGTGTCCACATGTCTATTTGATTATGTTATGATCTTTTGCCATTAGGTAATGATGATGTGTTCAGCGTTTGGATCTATTGCTTGCGGTAGTTTAAATAAAATAAAATGTATTTTTTATTTTTAATCCCAGCCCCCGTCCCCTTAGGAGGCCTTTTGGTAGGCCGTTATTGTAAATAAGAATTTGTTATTAACTGACTTGCCTAGTTAAATAAAAAATAAACATTTGCCCTCGGCTCAACTCATATGATTTGAGTTTTATAGAGGGCAACTCTGTGCTTGAACACTTAATGCCAGTTCAGGCATATCCTGTAGACTTACTAGTACTCTGATCTGTTTTATATAGGGAAATCTAGTTTTGAATGTTCCATGCATCCCCTTGCTTGGGTGAGAAGGCCCTGGATAGGGTTGAGGTTTGTGCTGAAATGGGAGCTGCTCCCTTTCTCCTCTTACTGTATACTGTTCCCTTAAACCAGTCAGACAGCATTTGATTGTTAAAGCTTACGTTCTTATCTTAAGGTAGTTTCACGCGGTAGGCTTTGTCAGATAACACTGTGTATCCAATACTCTGGAACTTTACACGGGTCTGTTAGATTTCATAACCACCTTGTATACTGTGATGTTGATTTACACGTTTGAGTCTCTTCTGTACACAATACTGTATTCAGTAAATGTATTGTGTGTTTTTTTGTGTGTTTTGGAATACTTTAAAGTCAAATACTTCCAAAGGACAATGTGTAGTTTTCAGGCAGATTTGATCTGTGTGGATCTTTAGAATTGTTAAGTTTCTTGGTGTCCCCAGTGATGGGTTCCGTTTGTCTTCCCTTATTGATGCCCCTCACAAATCAGACCTTTAACTCAATTATTCAGTTAATTTTAATGGCCTGGGAGGAATTTTGCGTACTTGTGAATATCAAGAAAACTGAAGTTCCTATTCAAAAAGCCCTACCCCTCTAGGAATTTTAAAGCGACTGCTTCACGTGGTTTGTCTAAATGCAGGCTTGTTGTACTAGCCATTACTAGGGCTACATGTTATGCTGAATCTTGAAGAGCATTTATAAAATTAACCATCCTCTCCTGCTTGAGATGTATGGCATGATGGCTTAGATATCTATTGGTTTAGTATGCAGGAAACAGTTTGAAAGGAAATCTGACTTGGACATGGTGAACATGTCAGACAGCAATCCAGTTGTGTTGAGTGTTGGCCTAATTGTTATACAATGCAGCTTTCTTCCATGGCTTGGCATTCTGTGTCTTCGGGCTGTGGTATTATTGAATAGAGAGATGATGACAGGATAGTAATGCTCGCCGCATGTAGCTGTTCTCTCTGTAAATGCATGGCATTTATCCTTACCCATTAACAGGGAGGGAGCTATCCTTGATTTACCCACTTCATATGTATATACTGTATTCTAGTCTAGGCTCATCCTATATAACTACTGCTGTATACACCTTTTACTATTACAATACTGTCTATACAGACCATTTGTGTATATTATTGCACTGTTGGAGCTAGGAACATAAGCATTTTTCGTTACACCCGCGTAGGGCTAGGCGATATGGCCAAAATATCATGTATGGTATTTTTCAAGTTTGACAGTATTTTATGTTTTTGATTTAATAAAAGTTCTACGTGTGACCCTAGGGTGGCAACACATATATTCTAAATTATTTCCATGGGTCTTTCTCCATTTTGATTGTTTTATACTGTTCAATTCAATTTCAACCTAAAATTATTTCCTGCACTCATTTGAGATCATTAACACACAGCCACGATATGGGCAAAACAACGAGGCATTATTTTTAACCAAATGTTGCAATTGCGATGTAGATCAAAACACTTGGGTGAACTTTTGGAAGCATGGAAATAGAACGTTTATTACAATTCTATAGTTAGAATATAAATAATAGTGGGCACGTTGAATACAGTGTTTGACATGACAATTAATGAAAATGCCATGAATGCGTTACTGTCACAGGGTAGGAACCAAATTGATGTTCAGTGTTTCCTAGGGAACCCTATAATCTTTGGCTACATTAAATATTTATTCATGTAGCCAACATATGCATGCTTCGCCTATTCCTCTTTGATTTAGAAGATACTGTTGCAAAAACAACATGCTGATTTAAGCCTCCACCACTACTGGTATCAGGCTGTATTAGCTAGCTACGCTTGCTCTGACTCAGTACTTTTATTAGCCAGTTAGCTTGTCAGCGATTAGCAGTAGTGGCTAACACGATTTAGCGTAACTTGCTAAGAAAATACAAATTAGCGGGTTTGCAGATGTAAGAAACACAAACTAATATTTGTAATTATAGAACGCTGGGGATTTATATTAAAATCAAAGTGGAAACATCGGTGTCATCAAGATGGTTGCATGTGCTGCATTAACCTTGCAGACTGAACGAAAGTGTATCGTGGTCAAGCAACAACAACATGCGCTCCTTTGAGTGACGGGTGGGACTGGGTCTGTGTGGAAAGCCGCATGGAGAGAGAGCGGAGAGGGATGACTCAAGTACCGGAGTAAACTATAAAAATTGACGTTACACACGGCGTATCACATTTGCCAAACGTTCAAATACCGTTATAGAAGCTAAAGTAAAAACAAACCTGTCCGTGCATAAATACCGGTGTGTATAGCCCTACACCCGCAATAATATCTGCAAAATATTTTTACGCAACCAATACAATTTTCTTTGACCGATTCAGTTGTGGTCTTTATCGTCTGTAGCCTAGTGGTTAAGAGCAAGGAGCCAGTAGCCAAAAATAATCCCCTAGCCGACTGCGTGAAAAATCGGTCTGTACCCAAGAGCAAGGCAATTAACCCTAATTGCTTCTGTAAATCGCTCTGGATAAGAGCAACTGCTAAATTACTCAAATGAAATGTGTGTAACCTTCCCCCTGCCTAGCAACAGATATGTTGTCTTGGGAATGGTATACTTGAGCAATAAGGCCAGAGGAGGTGTGGTAAATGGCCAATATACCACAGCTAAGGGCTGTTCTTAGGCACAACGCAGAGTGGTATATTGGCCATATACTACAAACCCCCAAGGAGCCTTATTGCTATTATAAATTGGTTACCAATGTAATTAGAGCAGTATAACTAAATGTTTTGTCATACCTGTGGTATACGGTCTGATATACCATGGCCTTCAGCCAATAAGAATTCATGGCTCAAACATGGCTCAAAGTTTTATAATGATATTTAGAAAACAGGCCATCTTAAATAAGAGAAAAATGTTGAGTAGAATACATGGGTGATACTGATACTCAACTGAGTTGTATAAAATATGCTTGCGTGTGTGAAACTGACTTTGTCCCAATGTGAACGTGTGCCACACACTCCAGTCAATGAGTGTTTTGCTGCTCCCTGCATGCTGACCATGTCTGCGTTTCCAAATGGCACCCTATTTAGTGCACTACTTTTGACCAGAGCCCTATGTGTGCGGAACCCTGACTGATGGCCATTGTACTATCAACACTCCTTCCCTAGTCTCCCTCTGAGCTACTGACAGAAGCAGAGAAAGGCTGATCCGATTCTTTTCACTTCAACAATAGTCTTTCGCGCATGGCTGGTATATTGTGTTATATGACCTGTCCACTTTGGGTCACCATATTTGAATATGTATATTTATAAGAGGCAAATGGGTTATCTAGGACACGGTGGCAGTTTTCAAGGGATCCTTCGGTATTTTGGCAATCGGGCCCTTTATCTACTTCCCCAGAGTCAGATGAACTCGTGGATACCATTTTTATGTATACGTGTGGTTTGAAGGAAGTTGCTGATTAGCATTAGCACAATGACTGGAGGTCTATGGGTATCTGCTAGCATATACCCATAGACTTATAGTCATTGTGCTAACGCTAGTTAGCCTTGGCTCTCAAAACTACCTCCAAGTGATATCCACAAGTTAATCTGACTCAGGGGAAGTAGATAAAAGCCTTGGTGACAAAATCCCGAAGTATCCCTTTAAGAAAAGGGTGTAAGATTGAGATTAAGGGATGTTACTTCATGTGGATCATCCCTGTAGGACTGCCTAAAATGTGTAGCTCTGTATTACCTCTGTCGAAAATGTGATTTCCCCCCCCCCCCCCCCCCCCAGTGTTTTATATCTATTTCCACAATTGTGTTGGAATAATACTGTGAAATTGTGAAAATGCTGGTCTTTTTAGTGTAAGAATGGTTTGAAAAGACTGCCTGAAACTTCAGCCTGTTTGGTGTGATGGAGTTTTGGCCTGCCTGCTTGACACCTGGCGGTAAATAGACCAATAAGAACTCTCTGCCAATAACAGCTCATTTTTGGTTTTCCCCTCCCCGCTCAAACCACTCCCAGACAATCCAAGCAAAACAATTCTTGCTTGAGAAATTGCCCTTTGCTAAGAAGCCATTTTTGTTTATTTTTGACAATTTTAATTGAAAACACAGTAAGGTAACGGTTTACCTTAATGTATTTTCTGTTAGCCATAAATTATTTGAAAAACAGCTGTATTGGGCCTTTAACCTATGACCCCAGTGTTTCCTCCAGGACAGCTAAAGGAGCTCCGGGAGACATGGAGTTCAGGGATCTAACGACCAGGGTCGGACTCTGGTATGGGAACTTCATGAATAATGCAGGTGAGGATCCATCACTAACTGCTGTCCAACAACAATGAATAGATTGAGTTTTGGTATTAAAAAGGCAAATGGGTTTTAGGCTACACGTTTCAGGCAAATGGGTCTCCCGAGTGCCGCTGCGGTCCAAGGCACTGCATCTCAGTGCAAGAGGTGTCACTACAGTCCCTGGTTGGAATCCAGGCTGTATCACATCCGGCCATGATTGGGAGTCCCATAGGGCGGCGCACAATTGGCCCAGCGTCGTCCGGGTTTGGCCGGGGTAGGCCAGCGTCGTCCGGGTTTGGCCGGGGTAGGCCGTCATTGTAAATAAGAAATTGTTCTTAACTGACTTGCCTGGTTAAATAAATTTTTTTTTATATATTTTTGTATGTTTTCAGTAGAAGCCAGAGTATAACGAATGAAAGCATTATGCAACATTCTCTTCCTATGTTTTCCTTGGTGGAAGTAGACAGATATTGGCTGTGTATCTAGCCGAGGTTGGTCTTCTGGGGTTGATGAAATAGCGCTGATCATCATCATTACAAGCCATGAGAATCAACTGTAACCTACCCTCTTAAACATATTGTTGGTGCATCACAGTTGAATGCTTGGCTAGATGGCATGATGTACTGATTTATTTTATTGAATCATATACTCAACCCCTCTGCTGTCAAGACCCCAGGACAGAAGACTGGTTTCTCATGTCATCGCCGCTCCCCCAGACCGTAGTAATCGTGGCGTACATCTACTTTGTGACGCGGCTGGGGCCCAGGCTCATGGAGAAACGCAAGGCCTTCCACCTCAAAGAAGTTCTCATCATCTACAACTTCAGCGTCGTTGCCTTGTCCCTCTACATGTGCTATGAGGTGGGTCTCTTTCTCAATGGACTTCTGACAGGCTGTAGTGTTTTATACTGCCTCGTCAAGCAGGACAGTCTGAGACGAGCGGCAAAAAAATGAAGCAGTTGGGATTTCTCAAGTTTAATATGAAGAAGGCTATGCTTCAGGATCACAATGATGCATCATTTCATACTTAATTACTTTCTTCTGATCATTACATTGTCAGCGGCAAGACAAACTTAATCTCAAAATAGTTGGAGCCTTTTTTATTTGCAAGGTGTTTTTATACCAATGGTTCAAAATCAAATCACATACGGTACACATATTTAGCACTCGTTATTGCGGGTGTAGCGAAATGCTTGTGTTCAAATATAATGTTATTTGTCACGTACACATGGTTAGCAGATGTTAATACGAGTGTAGCGAAATGCTTGTGCTTCTAGTTCCGACAATGCATTAATATCTAACAAGTAATCTAACCTACCAATTTCACAACAACTACCTTATACACACAAGTGTAAAGGGATGAAGAATATGTACATAAAGATATGCGTCCTGGAGGGCAGGTAGTTTGCCCCCGGTGATGCGTTGGGCAGACTGCACCACCCTCTGGGTTCATATAACACATGCGTGAAACGGAAGTAGATTGAGGGTTTTCCATTGACACTAGTTCATTGTAGGGGCACAGATCAGTGATTTACCTCAAGGAAACAGGAAAGGATGCCTTTTGGGGACAAATTCCTCCCTGTTGACTGGTGTGCAGAACCTGTCTTGAGCAGGAAATGCAGGTCATGATCCATAGGCCATATAGTGAAATTTATTTTTTGTTCCACTCTTTTGTCAGACTGTCAAGGTTTAATGGTTGTCACCAAACACCAACTTGTACTTGGTATTAAGAAACGTGTGTGGGGGAGGGGGGTGTCGTCATACTTTCTTTAGTTTCAGTGTGAAGACGATACATTTTTATTGATGTTTAATGTTTGCATAAAGGAGAGCCATGCAACAACTAGTGTGTTGTGATTTGGAGTATGTTTTTAATTCATTGCCTCTTCTTCCTGTAGTATGTGATGTCGGGCTGGGGGACGGGCTACACGTTCCACTGTGACCTAGTGGACTACTCGGACTCGCCGCAGGCAGTGAGGGTAAGAGCTGTGGAATGTGACTCTACCTGCAACAGACAGGCAGAGAACTACTACTGGCCGTTCCTCTCTTCTTATGAGCACCCATTCACCTGTGGAATCCCCCACTGACTCTAGCATGCCAACAAGCTGTTGGAACAAAGAAGCATTGAGAGCAGGTCATTCCATAGGAGTGATTCACACCACGTTTCCTGTGTTGCATAATATCATTAGTTGTGTGGTGAGGCCTGTTAGGCCGCCACCATCCTACCAAAGCAGGCTGACTATTCCGGCAGTCTTTTCAAACAGCTCTTACACTGAAAGGGCATTGTCATTTTCACAGTATTATTCTAACCTCATATTGTGTAAATGCATATAAAACAGGAAACTCATATTATTTACTTTAAAAGTTCAGTGCTGTGACAGGTACACGCTTTGCTTATCTGTAAGTAACGTAGTTATACTTGTCACTAATAACCTCTCTCTCCTTAGATGGCAAGGACATGTTGGCTCTACTACTTCTCAAAGTTCATAGAGATGTTGGATACGGTAAGTTGGTTCTTTTTAGTACAGCTTTCTGACTATCTGTGTCTCGCTTGTTCAGATGGGGTTGGGTTAAATGCGGAAGACATATTTTGGTTGACTGCATTGTTGTACAACTGATTAGGTTTCCCCCTTCCCTTCTGTCATTTTCACTCCTGTTCTGTTCTAAATGGCTGAATTCTCCCTCCTGTCAGATCTTTTTTGTTCTGAGGAAGAAGAACAGCCAGATTACGTTCCTCCATGTCTACCATCACTCCATAATGCCCTTTACCTGGTGGTTTGGGGTCCGCTTCGCTGCAGGTACAGTAGACAAGAACTTGAGTTACTCCCATGACTGTATTAAACTACTTACAAATGGGCATACTACCAGATGTATGTAGTGATTGACTGTCCCAGAAAAATGTCAGTATTCAGCAGGTCATCTTCCTTAGGAGCTGTTGTAGGAAGTGGAACCTGGAAACCTGTCCATCTAGGGTTATCATTGCCCAATCGAACAGCAAACCATGACTGCTAATTGCTGGTGTCGTCCTCCAGGTGGCCAGGGGACGTTCCATGCCCTGTTGAACTGTGTGGTCCATGTCATCATGTACTCTTACTACGGCCTGTCTGCCCTGGGCCCCGCCTACCAGAAGTACCTCTGGTGGAAGAAGTATCTCACCACCATTCAGCTGGTTCGTACTGCACTTCACTACTACACTAGTGGGGGAGTTGAATTTGAACCAATACGAGAGAGCTACCCATAAGTTTTTATGGACAAGGATATTCTGTTGGGCCTCTTGGGATGGTCTTCTTATATGTTCAAAACAAGTAATATATAACCTTCCTGTCTGTCCTCAGATCCAGTTTGTGATCGTGACCACCCACATCTGGCAGTATTTCTTCATGAAGGACTGTCCCTACCAGTTCCCCATCTTCATCTACATAATAGGCCTCTACGGCCTGGTCTTTCTCCTCCTCTTCCTCAACTTCTGGTACCACGCCTACACCAAGGGCAAGAGGCTGCCCAAAGTCCTTCAAGCCAAAACTTGGGCCCACCCCTACAATAAAACTAATGGCCAATACAATAGTGAAATAACCAACGGGAATGGTTTCCATCACGACAAGAATGAGTGACAGGGTGTCCAGCAAATCAGGCTAAGGATTTGGGGTTGAATGCATTTGAATATCAGCCTATTCAGCAACTGAAATTAGACATGGATTTCCAATATAAGTCAGCACACCTTTGAATTCAAAGATAATTGACACCAACCCTCTGGACCTTCTGATCTCTTCTGTTCTCTCTGCCAAGGCAATCTCTTCTGTTCTCTCTGCCAAGGCAATCTCTTCTGTTCTCTCTGCCAAGGCAATCTCTTCTGTTCTCTCTGCCAAGGCAATCTCTTCTGTTCTCTCTGCCAAGGCAATCTCTTCTGTTCTCTCTGCCAAGGCAATCTCTTCTGTTCTCTCTGCCAAGGCAATCTCTTCTGTTCTCTCTGCCAAGGCAATCGCTCAAAGCTTTGACCCAAAGCTGTACTGTACTTTTCTATTACATATTTTCCATTTTTATACCTGTGCTTTCCTTTCCTGTTCAGGGTGAGTCTGTGTTTTTAATAAACAGATTTTGAATGTTAGATAAGTGTTCGGTTAGCCAATGGTGAGACCGTTCAGTAGCTTTGTCTAGTTCTGTCAAACCAGCCTGAATAACCTACACTTCCTATGACCTGCTGTTTAGAATTGGTGCTGAAGCTCTCTAGTTTTGGCTGCAGGATTCAGCTTTGTGACCTTGCTTTCAGCTGTTTTTTATTTTTCAATACCTGTAGTTTTTATACATTTGTTTGTACATTTAATTATAAACATTTCTGTATTATGTTATTGAGTCTAGCCTTGAGGATGATTTTGTCTATCGGCCATCTCCCAGTAAGGGCCTGAATTATTTCCTGGGCCTGTTCTCATGGCTGGGAAAAACTCTGGGCCCTACCCATAGTACACCTGTAATGGTGGAGGGGTACAGGAAAACCATTGTGCCAGTAAGAACTGATGTTTACATGTATACTGAGTGGAGCATATTCGTGGTGACCCCCTCTTTTGTAAATTCCTCACCCACCTCTCTGGTTTGAGCCACAGCCTCTACTGGTGCTGAGAAATGTTCAATGCCAACCTGCTCCTGATGACAGTTGTTGGCCTACTTTAAAAACTGTATTTATGTCCAACAGAAATGACGGTGTGAATTTGAAGCCAGATAGGAAGGAGGTGGTGCAGTACTGTTCTTGCAGGATCCGGAGTAGAGCACAAGTTTAGCTTTAGCTCTGTCACAAGCATGGCACAATATTTGAAAAACAGTAGCCGTTGTTTACCACTACATGCATATTCGTTAAATCTTCTGTTCCAAATTGAGTTCAGTTCAGTTATGACTTGCTATGCCATGCTTATGACAGTTTAAAGTGGACTTTCTCATTGAGTGTGTTCATATTTGGTGCTCCCCTGGTGATTGAGGACACAGCATTAGCTGAGTGTAGGATGGGCCTCCACAGGTGTAGTGAAACCCCAGTGCCTTGGGTGCAGGCTGAATCCAATAAGCAACAGCGATCTAGCTGATCTGCAAATGATTTGCTGATGTTACCCATGTGGGTTACGTACCGTTGAGTGCCTTTGTCAGAGCCCCTCCAGCTCCTTGATGTAGTTATGAGTGTCCTCCAGACATGATGCCACAATAATTCTGTATAAAAAGTCATTTGTAAATGTAATATTTGTATTTATGATAAAAATAAATGCTCTTTATACTGTTATTTTACATCACCTGTGTGATTTTTCTATTCCTGGGGCTTAATTCCTAGCAAGGATAGAAATTCCCTTCAAGGCTTTGCTTGAGCATATTTAACTGTCTATTTAGCGGGACAGATATTAGTGGTAGTAAGAACTCTTTAAAATGGGTGAATCTTGACCTTTTACAAGGCAGCATTATCAACATTCTACCTGACACACCAGATGCCAGCCATTGAGCATTAAACCTTGGCGATCCTTGAGTTTGGACGCTGCCATTGGACGTGACGCAATGCGGGCAGTATTGCAGCTTTTCACTGATTTCAAAAGGAGTGTTCCCTCAATGGTGGAAGCACAGAACAATGAGACCGATAATTCACCGGATGTATAAAGTTGGCGTTTCCACTCACTACCAAAGATGGTGGTGAGAGGAAGCTGGTGGCCTGCAGTGGGAGAATGAATGACATTCTGCTAATCTTCTCATCGATGAAACATTTGATCTCAATACAGTTTTGTTTCTAAAATGAAAATCTGTTACGAACAGTGGACACATTTTTGTAGACTTTACCCTTTGCACTTCCCAGAGTAGGTGTTCCCTAACGCAAATACATGCTAGAATGCTCCAATAGGCTCGTGTTTGTCTCTGCCCACAACAGGAGGTTGGTGGCAACTTAATTGGAGAGGTCTGGTTGTAATGGCTGTTACGGAATGGTATCAAATACACCAAACACATGGTTTCATGCCATTCCCTTACCTCCCTTGCAGCATGAACTAACATGTTGTCCACCCAATCAAAGGACCAGAGAATGAATATAGTACTGAAAGCATAAGGTACTGCATGAAAAGTGGTAGTTGACATGGCGAGAGAAGACAATAGTTGAACAGTTTTGAACAAAAAATGAAGAGCGAGAGCTATATTTAGTTGTATTTTTTTTTAAACTTTCAATTACCTAGCTTCGCCTACTCAAACAAAATCAAATCAAATTGTATTCGTCACATGCACCGAATACAACCGGTGTAGTAGACCTTACAGTGAAATGCTTACTTACAACCGGTGTAGTAGACCTTACAGTGAAATGCCTACTTACAACCGGTGTAGACCTTACAGTGAAATGCTTACTTACAACCGGTGTAGTAGACCTTACAGTGAAATGCTTACTTACAACCGGTGTAGTAGACCTTACAGTGAAATGCTTACTTACAACCGGTGTAGTAGACCTTACAGTGAAATGCTTACTTACGAGCCCCTAACCAACACTCCAGTTAAAAAAAATACAGATAAGAATAAGAAATAAAAGCAACAAGTAATTAAAGAGCAGCAGTAAAATAACAATAGCAAGACTATATACAGGGGGTACCGGTACAGAGTCAATGTGCTTCCGGTTAGTTGAGGTAATATGTACATGTAGGTAGAGTTATTAAAGTGACTATTGCATAGATGATAACAGAGAGTAGCAGCGGCGTAAAAGGGGGGGAGGGCAATGCAAATAGTCTGGGTAGTCATTTGAGTAGGTGTTCAGCCTCTTGGACCTAGACTTGGAGCTCCGGTACCACTTGCCATGCGATAGCAGAGAGAACAGTCTATGACTAGAGTCTTTGACAATTTTTAGGGCCTTCTTCTGACACTGCTAAGTATAGAGGTCCTGGATGGCAGGGAGCTTGGTCCCAGTGATGTAATGGGCTATATGCACTACCCTCTGTAGTGCCTTGTGATCGGAGGCTGAGCAGTTGCCATACCAGGCAGTGATGCAACCAGTTAGGATGCTCTTGATGGTGCAGCTGTAGAACCTTTTGAGGATCTGAGGACCCATGTCAAGTCTCCTGAGGGGGAATAGGTTTTGTCGTGCCCTCTTCACGACTGTCTTGGCTACAACTGTAGCCTTTTGTTATGACTTTTATTTTGGCGTAATGTATTGAGACACTTATTTTCTACCTTGCAGGCTTTTATTTTGAAAGCAATAGTATTCCCAGGGCCACCTGCACCTGTCGGGTGAGGGTGGGAAAAAAGAAACAAAAGGTGCAGAGTGAGGGATGGTATGTTACCTAGCTGGCTATAGCTATCCAACACTGAAACTCTTGCTGACTGTACTGCATGATTGTAGCGGGTTTACTAACGTGCCAGTTCTAGCAGCTATTTTAACCCTTATTTCTTGTTGTAGGTATTTAACACTATCTCCACCGGAGGACTTGTGGGTTCGACAGAAACACATAAAACACGTTTAAAAAAAATGTGTCCACAGGGAAAACTATTACTTGTGGTTGAATTTCTCCTGGACCAAGAGATACAGCCAAGCAGTCTCGAAGATTCACTCTGCGCCTTTTGTTTGTTTGTTTCTTTTTTCCCACCCTCACCCGACAGGTGCAGGTGGCCCTGGGAATACTATTGCTTTCAAAATAAAAGTCTGGAAGGTACAAAATAAGTGCCTCAATACATTACACCAAAATAAAAGTCATAACAAAAGGCTACAGTTGTCCCCCCTAGAAAAGGACATGTCCCCATTTCAAGGACAACTTGAGAACACCCTGTCAACCTAATCATTTGAAGTAGCAAAGTCCTAAAAACTGGACTTGGATTCAGCGTCATATGCAGGGTTAGGGTGACCCTTGGAGGGTGGAGGTATTGCCTGATACCCAGAGGGCAAGTGAGGGGGGGCAGGTGGAGGGACAGGGGCTGGAGCATACACTAGCACACGGAAAGGGATAGAGTCCGGAAAGGGATAGAGTCAGCACCTGGTATGGACCCTTCCATCTTTGTGCAAGTTTGTTCATGTGCTGGGCTGGGTCATCCAAGAAAACCAAATCTCCTTCCTTGTACAAGCAAGAACACCAACTTTCCATCGTAATGATGTTTCTGTTGCAGTTTTGCCATTGTAGACTGCTGGTCCTCCTCCATATGAGGGCCTGTGTGAGTTGTGTGGTCAGGTCCTGGGCATAAGCAGCAGGTGTGGTGGGGGCTGTTGGTTATGAAAGAGGAGTTACAGTTTAAAAAAAAGACACTGGCAGACGAGGATCTCTGCCACGAGCTAGAAAGTAAGGGGTGAAGCCTGTACTTGAGTGCACACATGAATTGTAGGCCAGCTCCACCTGAGGGATATACTTGTCCCATTCCCCACCGTATTGACTAATGTACTTGCAAGGTGGTCCTTCAGAGTCCTGTTCTGCCTCTCTACATGCCATCACATGTAGAGATATGTGATACGGGGATGTGCATGTTTTTTCAATGCCCAGTAGTTTGCATAATAGTTTTACGAGATCAGTATGAATGGACGCAAAAATTCCATGCTGGCGTATGTAGTCTTGAAATATGCAATAAGCTACACTAGTGGCATTCTTTAAGGGGGTAAAGATTAACAAAGCGTGTGAAAGTCTGTTACAACTAACACATACCTATTGCCTTGGGAGGTGATGGGCAGGTCAGTGATGTCAGCTGCGACCTTCTGGAATGTCCGCCCAGCATTGATGGACTGCAGCGGGGCCCTCGAAGTGGGAGTTGGGGAGCTGCGGGTCTGACATGGGAGACAGTTTGCACAATATTTGTGAATGTCACGAGACATGTAGGGCCAATAACACAGTGTACGAGCTCTCGGCAAAGTACGCTCCACTGAACACTTTGCCATGCAGGAAAGTCAGAGCTTTTGGGATGAGTGCCTTGGAAGCAGTACCTGGTAGATGACTGTTTTCTGAGTGAGAGCTGTGACTTTCCTACATAAAAGACTCCACTCTGTATTGTTAAGCATGAGTTTCCTCATTGCTGCAGAGGAATGTTTGAGGTACCCCAGTGATGGTCTATGTCCCCCTGCGTCTTTCAATTACATTACTGTGCTGAGGCACGCATTCGTTTGCTGTTGTCGCCGTAGCTCCTCCAAGTCAATGGCTAGTGTCTCAGAAGTGTCTGAAATAGGAGCAGAGTGTGCAGCAGAGTGTATAGGGCCTCAGATGGAGGAAGAGTGGAGGGAAGAGGAGGCTCAGTCCCAGGGCTGAGGTGAGTGATTTAACACTGTACCTCTTTGCTGATTTGTGTGTGTTCAGGTCTCCGTGACATGGTGTCTGCGCGTCATTTTCCTTCCCTGTGTACCATGACATAGTGATACACATCCATTTCCAAGATCCAATGTCCTGTCCTTCCTGTGGGGTCACTATCCACTGGACTTTTCTTGAGGCTGAGTAAAGGCTTGTGGTCTGTTATAACTGAATGAACTGCCGGACAGGAAATGCATAACATTTCGGACAGTCCACACAACAGCCCATAACTCACGGTCATAGGTGGCCAAATTTCTGATGATGAGAGGGTGTGACTGGCGTATGCTATGACACACTCCCGGTTGTCTTGGCAATGTGCAAGCACTGCCCCAACGGCAGCCTGTGATGTGTCAGCGTAGAGTAGGAATGGCTCTGTAAACACTGGGTGTGCCACAATGGGGGGGTTAGTGAGAGTGTTTTTAAGTGTGTGAAATGCTTCCTCACACTCAGAGCTCCAGTGGAATCTAACCCCTTTCTGTGTCAGAGCATTCGATGGAGGCACAACAGAAAGCAAAGTTCTTAACAAACCTTGTGTAGTAGGCTGTGAAGGCTTGCACTTCAGAAGACATTCTGGGTGTGGGCCAGTCTTTGAACTTGTCCAGGTTCTTTCAGTCAGGCTGCAAGCCTGTGACTTAGGTGTAAGCAAGATGACACTTGCTTGTCTTGAGCTTCAAGCCAGCCTTTTGGAACCGGATCAACACGGATCAACACTTCTTCCAGAGTCCTGTAGGTGTGCCATGAAGGTCCTGTTGAAAACAAACATTATTTTTTTTTAAAACCTTTATTTAACCAGGCAAGTCAGTTAAGGACAAATTCTTATTTTCAATGATGGCCTAGGAACAGGTTAACTGCCTGTTCAGAACGACAGACCTTGTCAGCTCGGGGATATGAACTTGCAAGCTTTCGGTTACTAGTCCAACGCTCTAACCACTAGGCTATCCTGCCGCCCACACATGAAGGTAGATGAGACACATGTTCAAATGTAGGCCACGGAGTACAAGCTCCATTAATCTCTGAAAAGTGGGAGGAGCAACCGTGAAGCCCACCGGCATGACCTTAAAATGGTACAAGGAGCTGCCAGTCGTAAAGGCAGTCATCTGTCTTCCTTAGCTAGTTCAACTTGCCAGTTACCACTAGATAAGTCCATTATACTGAACCAGCATGCACCTGATAAGCTGTCCAAAGCATCTGATGTCCGTGGCAGGGGATGATGTCCGTGGCAGCTTCCTGAAATCAAGGCATTTGCACAACCCGAGAAGCCCAGAGGCTGTTGCTCTCCTAAATAAGGTCTGGAACTAACAGCTTTCAGTTTGCCTGTCCAGTTCTTTTCTCACTTTGGGCAACGTCCTGGATGCACAGTGAAGGATGGGCGGGGAGTCTCCTGTGTTGATAGTGTGTTTGATGAGATCTTTGTGTCCATGGTCTTGATCATGAGCACTGAAGAGAGTGTATTTGTGCACCAAGCTGTCCAGCTGCTGGCGCTGCTAACTGTCCACTGGTGAGTGCTGGAGGTCAAGTTTAAGAAGAACCTGTGGCTTTGCCTGCACATTGTTAAAGGCGGTCTCAACTACAATGTATTCCTAGCAAGGTGTCACTTGGGATATGACGTTCCTCATTGGTGGGGTTTATTACACAGATGAATGTGACACCTTTTTTGACTTGGGACAAAGTATGTGCCACATACAGATCTGGGAAGCTGCTAAGTTCAGGTTCAAGTAGACCAACGTAGTTGGAGGACCTTGACTGATGCTCAGTTGGGGGTCGTACTTTAGCTAAAATGTTCATCTGGAACATGGTGGGGATGCACAGGGGAGCTAAAGTATGCATTGCATCTGAGTGGGGCATTGTGTCTAGAACACAGCAAGGGACCAGTCCAATTCCACAGCCGTAATCTGGGAGAGAACCCAGATCTATTACAGCGTGATGTGAGCAAAAAGTCCCATCCCAGGATGAATGACTGACTAGTTTCTGACTAGTACATTAAGGGTGAACATTTCTTCTCCTATTCTAACAGCAATGGAGAGGGTACCTAGGGTATCAAGACACTCGCCAGTCACTGACTGTGCTAACACATGGGATTTTTGGAGTGGATTCTTCCCAAGTGAGGGGATTGACATGCGGAGGCTCTCACTAATAAGGGAGATTTCTGAGCCTGTATCAAGGAATGCTCGTACTGCAGCGTCCTCAATAACAGCAAAAACATAGGATGTAAGCTTGTCAGGACCATTTTTTTCAACAGCAGACTCGATGCTCCTGCTCCCTGGTGGGTCGTCACTGGTGTGAAGTCTCCTCTGCGTTGAAGCAGACTCGATGCTCCTGCTTCCTGGTGGGTCGTCACTGGTGTGAAGTCTCCTCTGCGTTGAAGCAGACTCGATGCTCCTGCTCCCTGGTGGGTCGTCACTGGTGTGAAGTCTCCTCTGCGTTGAAGCAGACTCGATGCTCCTGCTTCCTGGTGGGTCGTCACTGGTGTGAAGTCTCCTCTGCGTTGAAGCAGACTCGATGCTCCTGCTCCCTGGTGGGTCGTCACTGGTGTGAAGTCTCCTCTGCGTTGAAGCAGACTCGATGCTCCTGCTCCCTGGTGGGTCGTCACTGGTGTGAAGTCTCCTCTGCGTTGAAGCAGACTCGATGCTCCTGCTCCCTGGTGGGTCGTCACTGGTGTGAAGTCTCCTCTGCGTTGAAGCAGACTCGATGCTCCTGCTCCCTGGTGGGTCGTCACTGGTGTTAAGTCTCCTCTGCGTTGAAGCAGACTCGATGCTCCTGCTCCCTGGTGGGTCGTCACTGGTGTGAAGTCTCCTCTGCGTTGAAGCAGACTCGATGCTCCTGCTTCCTGGTGGGTCGTCACTGGTGTGAAGTCTCCTCTGCGTTGAAGCAGACTCGATGCTCCTGCTCCCTGGTGGGTCGTCACTGGTGTGAAGTCTCCTCTGCGTTGAAGCAGACTCGATGCTCCTGCTCCCTGGTGGGTCGTCACTGGTGTGAAGTCTCCTCTGCGTTGAAGCAGACTCGATGCTCCTGCTCCCTGGTGGGTCGTCACTGGTGTGAAGTCTCCTCTGCGTTGAAGCAGACTCGATGCTCCTGCTCCCTGGTGGGTCGTCACTGGTGTGAAGTCTCCTCTGCGTTGAAGCAGACTCGATGCTCCTGCTCCCTGGTGGGTCGTCACTGGTGTGAAGTCTCCTCTGCGTTGAAGCAGACTCGATGCTCCTGCTCCCTGGTGGGTCGTCACTGGTGTGAAGTCTCCTCTGCGTTGAAGCAGACTCGATGCTCCTGCTTCCTGGTGGGTCGTCACTGGTGTGAAGTCTCCTCTGCGTTGAAGCAGACTCGATGCTCCTGCTCCCTGGTGGGTCGTCACTGGTGTGAAGTGTCCTCTGCGTTGAAGCAGACTCGATGCTCCTGCTTCCTGGTGGGTCGTCACTGGTGTGAAGTCTCCTCTGCGTTGAAGCAGACTCGATGCTCCTGCTCCCTGGTGGGTCGTCACTGGTGTGAAGTCTCCTCTGCGTTGAAGCAGACTCGATGCTCCTGCTCCCTGGTGGGTCGTCACTGGTGTGAAGTCTCCTCTGCGTTGAAGCAGACTCGATGCTCCTGCTCCCTGGTGGGTCGTCACTCGTGTGAAGTCTCCTCTGCGTTGAAGCAGACTCGATGCTCCTGCTCCCTGGTGGGTCGTCACTGGTGTGAAGTCTCCTCTGCGTTGAAGCAGACTCGATGCTCCTGCTCCCTGGTGGGTCGTCACTGGTGTGAAGTCTCCTCTGCGTTGAAGCAGACTCGATGCTCCTGCTCCCTGGTGGGTCGTCACTGGTGTGAAGTCTCCTCTGCGTTGAAGCAGACTCGATGCTCCTGCTCCCTGGTGGGTCGTCACTGGTGTGAAGTCTCCTCTGCGTTGAAGCAGACTCGATGCTCCTGCTCCCTGGTGGGTCGTCACTGGTGTGAAGTCTCCTCTGCGTTGAAGCAGACTCGATGCTCCTGCTCCCTGGTGGGTCGTCACTGGTGTGAAGTCTCCTCTGCGTTGAAGCAGACTCGATGCTCCTGCTCCCTGGTGGGTCGTCACTGGTGTGAAGTCTCCTCTGCGTTGAAGCAGACTCGATGCTCCTGCTTCCTGGTGGGTCGTCACTGGTGTGAAGTCTCTGCGTTGAAGCAGACTCGATGCTCCTGCTCCCTGGTGGGTCGTCACTGGTGTGAAGTCTCCTCTGCGTTGAAGCAGACTCGATGTTCCTGCTCCCTGGTGGGTCGTCACTGGTGTGAAGTCTCCTCTGCGTTGAAGCAGACTCGATGCTCCTGCTTCCTGGTGGGTCGTCACTGGTGTGAAGTCTCCTCTGCGTTGAAGCAGACTCGATGCTCCTGCTCCCTGGTGGGTCGTCACTGGTGTGAAGTCTCCTCTGCGTTGAAGCAGACTCGATGCTCCTGCTCCCTGGTGGGTCGTCACTGGTGTGAAGTCTCCTCTGCGTTGAAGCAGACTCGATGCTCCTGCTTCCTGGTGGGTCGTCACTGGTGTGAAGTCTCCTCTGCGTTGAAACAGACTCGATGCTCCTGCTCCTTGGTGGGTCGTCACTGGTGTGAAGTATCCTCTGCGTTGAAGCAGACTCGATGCTCCTGCTTCCTGGTGGGTCGTCACTGGTGTGAAGTCTCCTCTGCGTTGAAGCAGACTCGATGCTCCTGCTCCCTGGTGGGTCGTCACTGGTGTGAAGTCTCCTCTGCGTTGAAGCAGACTCGATGCTCCTGCTCCCTGGTGGGTCGTCACTGGTGTGAAGTCTCCTCTGCGTTGAAGCAGACTCGATGCTCCTGCTCCCTGGTGGGTCGTCACTGGTGTGAAGTCTCCTCTGCGTTGAAGCAGACTCGATGCTCCTGCTCCCTGGTGGGTCGTCACTGGTGTGAAGTCTCCTCTGCGTTGAAGCAGACTCGATGCTCCTGCTCCCTGGTGGGTCGTCACTGGTGTGAAGTCTCCTCTGCGTTGAAGCAGACTCGATGCTCCTGCTCCCTGGTGGGTCGTCACTGGTGTGAAGTCTCCTCTGCGTTGAAGCAGACTCGATGCTCCTGCTCCCTGGTGGGTCGTCACTGGTGTGAAGTCTCCTCTGCGTTGAAGCAGACTCGATGCTCCTGCTCCCTGGTGGGTCGTCACTGGTGTGAAGTCTCCTCTGCGTTGAAGCAGACTCGATGCTCCTGCTCCCTGGTGGGTCGTCACTGGTGTGAAGTCTCCTCTGCGTTGAAGCAGACTCGATGCTCCTGCTCCCTGGTGGGTCGTCACTGGTGTGAAGTCTCCTCTGCGTTGAAGCAGACTCGATGCTCCTGCTCCCTGGTGGGTCGTCACTGGTGTGAAGTCTCCTCTGCGTTGAAGCAGACTCGATGCTCCTGCTCCCTGGTGGGTCGTCACTGGTGTGAAGTCTCCTCTGCGTTGAAGCAGACTCGATGCTCCTGCTCCCTGGTGGGTCGTCACTGGTGTGAAGTCTCCTCTGCGTTGAAGCAGACTCGATGCTCCTGCTCCCTGGTGGGTCGTCACTGGTGTGAAGTCTCCTCTGCGTTGAAGCAGACTCGATGCTCCTGCTCCCTGGTGGGTCGTCACTGGTGTGAAGTCTCCTCTGCGTTGAAGCAGACTCGATGCTCCTGCTCCCTGGTGGGTCGTCACTGGTGTGAAGTCTCCTCTGCGTTGAAGCAGACTCGATGCTCCTGCTCCCTGGTGGGTCGTCACTGGTGTGAAGTCTCCTCTGCGTTGAAGCAGACTCGATGCTCCTGCTCCCTGGTGGGTCGTCACTGGTGTGAAGTCTCCTCTGCGTTGAAGCAGACTCGATGCTCCTGCTTCCTGGTGGGTCATCACTGGTGTGAAGTCTCTGCGTTGAAGCAGACTCGATGCTCCTGCTCCCTGGTGGGTCGTCACTGGTGTGAAGTCTCCTCTGCGTTGAAGCAGACTCGATGCTCCTGCTTCCTGGTGGGTCGTCACTGGTGTGAAGTCTCCTCTGCGTTGAAGCAGACTCGATGCTCCTGCTCCCTGGTGGGTCGTCACTGGTGTGAAGTCTCCTCTGCGTTGAAGCAGCCTCGATGCTCCTGCTTCCTGGTGGGTCGTCACTGGTGTGAAGTCTCCTCTGCGTTGAAGCAGACTCGATGCTCCTGCTCCCTGGTGGGTCGTCACTGGTGTGAAGTCTCCTCTGCGTTGAAGCAGACTCGATGCTCCTGCTCCCTGGTGGGTCGTCACTGGTGTGAAGTCTCCTCTGCGTTGAAGCAGACTCGATGCTCCTGCTTCCTGGTGGGTCGTCACTGGTGTGAAGTCTCCTCTGCGTTGAAGCAGACTCGATGCTCCTGCTCCTTGGTGGGTCGTCACTGGTGTGAAGTCTCCTCTGCGTTGAAGCAGACTCGATGCTCCTGCTCCCTGGTGGGTCGTCACTGGTGTGAAGTCTCCTCTGCGTTGAAGCAGACTCGATGCTCCTGCTCCCTGGTGGGTCGTCACTGGTGTGAAGTCTCCTCTGCGTTGAAGCAGACTCAATGCTCCTGCTCCCTGGTGGGTCGTCACTGGTGTGAAGTCTCCTCTGCGTTGAAGCAGACTCGATGCTCCTGCTCCCTGGTGGGTCGTCACTGGTGTGAAGTCTCCTCTGCGTTGAAGCAGACTCGATGCTCCTGCTCCCTGGTGGGTCGTCACTGGTGTGAAGTCTCCTCTGCGTTGAAGCAGACTCGATGCTCCTGCTCCCTGGTGGGTCGTCACTGGTGTGAAGTCTCCTCTGCGTTGAAGCAGACTCGATGCTCCTGCTCCCTGGTGGGTCGTCACTGGTGTGAAGTCTCCTCTGCGTTGAAGCAGACTCGATGCTCCTGCTCTTGTGGGTCGTCACTGCCTGGAGGAGGGGCTGGATGATCGGTGAGTGTACTTGAGAGTATCCGGGACATTCACACCGCTCCGGGTACATGGAGTAGCGTCGGTGGTCAGGACTGTAATGTCTACAGTCATTATAGTTGGAAGAACTTTTCCCCTCCCTCGGTCTCTTGAAGTGTAGCGGCTGTGAGGAGAGCCGTCCTGGCGAGGGGACCAGTACTGGGGCCTGGAGGCCCGACTCTGCCCCTCTCTGAACGGAACCAGTCAGGAGAGTGACGTCTGACTCGTTCTGGTGACTGGGTGCAGAGGGCAGTCGTTACTGTGTTTGTTTCAGATGACTCACATCAAGTCAGTGCTTTAACGTCAGCTGTGAGATCCTGAATGGCCTGCATTGTTCCCGGGGATTGGTCAGTGTGAGCTGTGGAGGACACCAGGGTAGACAGCAGTTGTGAATAGTCAGGCAATGTCTCTAGTGTGAGTAGTGTTGTGGGGCTGGCCTGATTGACTGGGGCCATTTTCAGTGGCTCTTGAGCACGTTCACACTTACATGCCACAGCCAAGGCCAGCTCTAAGGTAGCAGCTCTAAGGTAGCAGCTCCATGTTCATAACATTTTGATTGCAACACTTGGTCAAGACTTACTATGAACCTTCTGAAAAGTTATGTTTCCCTTGTTGACTGGCCATGGTCAGGGAATGCCTCTAGCACAAGACTAGTTATTTATGCTGCATATACCTCTAGGAGTTCTCTGGGCTGACGCTGCCAGACATTGATGAATATTTTAAAGTGATGCAAAAATTCCTTTCTTCCAGAAACCCCATTCAGTTTAGTTACGGCCTCTTTGTAGTCACCCTGCGTATCTGGGGGTAGTGAGAGCCAATAGCATCCCCACTTAGCTGTGTTGGTAATAATATTGCCAGGACCTGTCCGTGAGCATCATTGAATGCCTTGACAGCTAGATCTAAACTTCATTTGCACAGAGAAAAACTTTCCTTATATTTGCCATCTCCATGAAAACTAGAGGGGAGTGGAACCCAGGGGTTGCAAGGGCTTGTAAGTAAGCAATTCACGGTTGTTGTATTCCGCACATGTAACAAATATAATTTGATTTGATTACCCGTGTGGTATTATCAAGTGGAGCCAGAGGCACATGTCCCTCCACATGCAGATCGCCATCCCCACCTTGTGGTTGATTGTCATTGTCGGCTTCTTCCATGGTTAAAATAGTGCTGGTGTTCACTAGACAACTAAATTCTTGTCTCGAAACAAACACCCTGGGTGATGTATTTCCAATGTCCACTCACCACTAGCTAACGGAGTCGGTCAGATAATACAATCAGTGTTGATGCTGCCTTGGTTGGAGAGAATGCTAACTTAGCCTAGCCAAGTACCGCTGTCACCAGTCTGTAAACCTTATTTCTTGTTGAAGGTATTTAACACGATCTCCACCCGAGGAATTGTGGCTTCGAAGGAAACAAATAAAACACGAGTTACAACGGAAAACTATTACTTGTGGTTGCATTTCTCCTGGACAAAGAGTTACAGCCAAGCAGTCTCGGTGATAGTCTTTTGTTTTGTTCCCACCCTCTCTGGACAGGCGCAGGTGGCCCTGTGAATACTATTGCTTTCAAAAGGAGAAGTCCCCAGGTACAAAAGAAGTGCCTCAATACATTACGCCAAAATAAGTCATAACAAAAGGCTACACAATGATGTAGGCTGTATGCAGCGGTTAGCGTTTATGATATGAACGTTCGACTTGGAAAGATTTTTTTCGACTGGTCACAAAAAGCTGATCCACAAGCGAAGGGAAAATGTGCGTGGAGGAGAGCCTGTAAATGTGTGAAGGAATACAACGATCAAAGGGATCATGCTTTTATGTGGCTGCTGTGAAAGTGAACTTTTGGCATGTGATCAGGGGTGGATTCATTCCGACTTTTCTGTTAACGGAAGAAGAAACGGAAGCAAACAGAACGAAACGGGGTTAAACATACCTGAATTTTTCCAATAGAAACTCTAGTTTGCAACTGTGGGACTAATGATTACACCCTAGATCAGCTAGATGCAGGCAAAGCAGAATTGAATGTGTCAATGTCTCTTACCTTGATTACTCTAATTTCTCTCGACCTGTGCACCTACTTTGTAGCAACCTCATGATGGGTACAGGGAAAATTCAAGTGTCATGTTGTAGCATAAAGCTATCGACGTTACATTGAACTGGGTGAATGGAATATGAGTCATCCAATGTTGCCAATATGCTGTAATAGACATACGGCCATGTTCATAAAAATAACGATCATCCTCCCTCATCACCTACCGCCACTGATTTATATCTGCAACGTTCAGCGTGCTACGGATTTGAAGTGTGTGACGTTAACTCATATAGGGTCTACTCAAACAACAAAATCATTCCTGAAAATAAGTAGACCTAGGACATCAACTTTGAATATATTCTCAATTTTCCTTAGTAGTCTATCAGCTAGGCTACTTTAAGTGTGCATTGAGGATATATTTATAACCCATCATAAGTGAGTATCAGTAAGATCTCTAGAATTGGCTGGATGTTGGAGCTGTCCTTCAGCACCAATAAGTTCACCATGACAACTGCCAAACATGTCGTTTAGCGGCGCTGTCCTTTCAGCACCCCACATACTCATACTGAGGATACACACGATATGAACAGAACTGTTTGAGAAAAATGTGTATGTAAAAGCTGATTCAAATGTATAATATCTTTCAACATTTACAACTTGTTCCTCACATCTAAAATGACAGTCCAAACCAAGACTGTTACAGACAACAAATAAAACAGACCACCACTCCATTTGGATTGTTCATGATTTTAGTTTTTATGAACAATGCATCCCTTTGATAGAGTGTATGCTTCTATAGAAATACCCCAAAACACACGACCCACATTACACAAGGGAAACCACGATTTAGGCAACAAAAACATTTGAAATTATGAATACAGTATCAAGGAAAAAAATACATTTTTTTCTTCTCTCATCTCTCTCCGCTACTGTACAAATATATAATAAATTATTCTCACATCACTCTGCCAATCTATAAATCATCCATATGAGTCCACATGTGTAGCAGCATAATAGCAAAACAAACTAATAGAAAATGAAACTTTTCCCCATGAAAATCTTATGCCAATCCATAAACGATCACATCTACCTGTCCCTCTCATCTCAGCCAATGATAAACAGCAATGTTGCATTGTGAAAATAACTTAGGGACCGTTACTTTCCCCAGTTTGTAAAGCAGTGATGACAACCTATTATGATTTAAGACAATCAAAGTATTAGAAGCATTTGGAAGAAATACATGAATAATTTCCAGAAGAAAAGTGACAACGATGATGTAATATTTCAATATGCTGTTTGCACATGCAGTTAGAACAAAGCACAGAGGTAGGGTTTGGGAAGGGCAACTAGGTACTGTAGCTTCTCTCTCTTTGAATATGTACAATCAATGAAACAATAAACTACACATCACGTACCAGCATATTTCATGGCAGTTTAACATAAAAAATAACCAATGAAAGGTGAGAGAAAACAGCTGTTGGCATTGTCAACAACAGTGTGTTTCCAGACCAGGGTCAGAGACAGAGGAAGGCTTGACAGACAGCAAGGCACAGAAGTTATGTTTTATGTGTCCGGATGGGAAGAGAGTGATGGTTAAATAATTTTAAAAAACACTACTGATGTTTGATTGTCTGTAGAAATGAATAGAACAACAGTTGTTTGAACTAGAATGAGTCTTTTGAGTAGAGTTGAAATTGATAAACTCATGGTGTCACAGCAGAAACAGACTGAGGGTATGACTATGAGGGAGGCTCCTGGAGCCTTCTGTAGTGTTTCCATATGGAAGGAGAAGAGGATGGGACCAGCACTGACTGGGATGGACTAAACATCCCCTTTTCATTTCATATCAGCATGCACCAGAGCAAAGGTACACTGAAAACACAGACAGACTTCATCATGATTCATCCAATGTGTGTTTAAGTCAATGGGATGTGATTAGTAGTCTGTTGCTCAGGGTTGTGTGTCACCGGGTTGAGCGTCGTCGGGTTGAGCTTCTGAAAATACTATTTTGGGAAAACTGCTCCCCCTGTTGGAGATGGGCAGGAACAGGACTCTTTGTCAAGCGATGGGAGGGAGACAACCCTTTTCCTCTTTCTCGTTCTTTAACATCCATGATCCTCCACTCCTCTCATCCATGCTCCCTCCATCCTAAACTTCAGCAACATACTCTGGGTATCCCATCCTGTTTTAGCCCCGTCCCCAAAACTCTTCATCCCTTTTTTTTGTTTTACCTTTATTTAACTAGGCAAGTCAGTTAAGAACAAATTCCTATTTTCAATGACGGCCTAAGAACAGTGGGTTAACTGCCTTGTTCAGGGCAGAAAGACAGATTTTTACCTTGTCAGCTCGGGGATTCAAACTAGCAACCTTTCGGTTAATAGTCCAATGCTCTAACCACCAGGTTACCTGCCGCTCCCTCTATTCTCCCACTCCATTGCTGTCGTTATCTCTATGTGAAGGTTGGCGGGAGGGGGGTCGTCTAAACAGGGAGAGGGGGAAGAGGATGGGGACAATGATCAGGATTCTGTGGGACAGTCTATATCCACTCCGACAGGCTTTGATGGCATCGACAGGATCGCTTCTGCTTCCTCGTACATCTAAGGGGGCAGGATGTGACATCAGCATGAGGTCGGTCAGAGGTCATATGAGATACATATTTCTGATGTAATCACAAGTGTGGCAGAGGGGAGACAGTTGCTCCTCGACCCTTACGCTTCGAACACACCGACAGCGTCATTGCATTTCGGTACACCAGAATTACATTCATTTCCAATGAAACACTGCTTTTGCCTTGCAGCATTGCATTACAGAGGCAGTTGCAGTACGTTCTGTGTGGTTCATACGTTGGATTTATCAAACTTATGCATCAAACTGTATGCGTAGACGGCTTGACAAATGGTAGTAGAACGTAAATGTTGAACTTCTGTTGCATACATATCCAGATGATGCTGCGTACTATTTTGCTCAATGACGCTGTAGGTGTGTTCAAAGCGTTAATCGACGTATACACTATGAAAGTCCCGCCTACTTCCTGGTTCAAGTCCTGTACTGTTTTAGAATGGCTTCAAGCTTATATCAAATTCATGAAAACATGGCCATTTGAGATATACGTAAAATTATATTTTTATTCGTGAATTAATTTACTTTTATCTGATGCCTTTGATTGCATAATGTTTTTTTCATAATTGAAAACCTTGGATAAAGATAAATTAATCCACACATACAAATATAGTTTAACATATCTTAAATCACCCAATTTTCATTAATTTGATGATATAAGTGTAGAGAGAGCGAGTAAAGAGGACCTTACTGGTATGAAGTGTACATCCTGAAAGAGTTCCTGTATGAAGCGTCGAGATGGCAGGCGGAACATACAGTGGGCCAGCAAGTGAGACACCTCAGAGTACAAACACATATTAAACGCATAGGGAAACTTCTCCTTTATCCTAGAGAGAAAGGGAGAGAGAGAGAGAGAGAGAAGGCAGAATGAGTAAAGACAGACACCATAAAACACAGAGTAAGGCCGGGTGTTGCCAGGGACATTACGATACAATCACGACACTTACAGTAGGTGCCGATAATACAGTGCCTTCTGAAAGTATTCAGACCCCTTTAATTTTCCACATTTTTTTATGTTACAGCCTTAGTCTAAAATTGATTCATTTTTTCCCCTTCATCAATACACACACAATACCTCATAATCACAAAGCAAAAACAGTTTAGATTTTTGCAAAATAAAAAAATACAAAACGGAAATATGACATTTACATAAGTATTCAGACCCTTTAATCAGTGCCTTGTTGAAGAACCTTCGGCAGCGATTACAGCCTTGAGTCTTCTTGGATATGACGCTACAAGCTTGGCACACCTATATTTGGGGAGTTCCTCTCATTCTTTTCAGCAGATCCTCTCAAGCTCTGTCAGATTGGATGGGGCGCGTCGCTGCACAGCTATTTTCAGGTCTCTCCAGAGATTTTTGATCGGGTTCAAGTCTGGGTTATGGCTGGGCATTCAATCAATCAAATGTATTTATAAAGCCTTTTTACAGCAGCATAGACTTGACATTCAGAGACTTGTCCCGAAGCCACTCCTGGGTTGCCTGGCTGTTTGCTTAGGGTCGTTAATCCTGTTGGAAGGTGAACCTTTGCCCCAGTCTGAGGTTGTGAGCGCTCTGGATCAAGGAACTCTGTACTTTGCGCCATTCATCTTTCCCTCTATCCTGACTAGTCTCCCAGTCCCTGCCACTGAAAAACATTCCCACCGCATGCTGCTGCCACCACGCTTCACCGTAGGGATGGTGCCAGGTTTCCTCCAGACGCCTGACATTCAGGCCAAAGAGTTCCATCTTGGTTTCATCAGACCAGAGAATCTTGTTTCTCATGGTCTGTGAGTCCTTTAGGTGCCTTTTGGCAAACTCCAAGCGGGCTGTCATGTGCCTTTTATTGAAGAGTGGCTTCAGTTTGGCTACTCTACCATAAAGGCTTGATTGGTGGAGTACTGCAGAGATGGTTGTCCTTCTGGAAGGTTCTCCCATCACCACAGAGGAACTCTGGAGCTCTGTCAGAGTGACCATTGGGTTCTTGGTCACCTCCCTGACCAAGGCCCTTCTCCCCGGTTGCTCAGTTTGGCCGGGCGGCCAGCTCTAGGAAGACTCTTGGTGGTTCCAAACTTCTTCCATTTAAGAATGATGGAAGCCAGTGTGTTCTTTGGGACCTTCAATGCTGCAGACATTTTTTGGTACCCTTCCCCAAATCTGTGCCTTGACACAATCCTGTCTCTGAGCTTTTATCAATGGAAATCAAATTTATCAACCCATGGAGGTCTGGATTTGGAGTCACTCAAAATTAAAGTGGAAAACCACACTACAGGCTGATCCAACTTTGATGTAATGTCCTTAAAAAAAGTCAAAATGAGGCTCAGTAGTGTGTGTGGCCTCCACGTGCCTGTATGACATCCCTACAACGCCTGGGCATGCTCCTGATGAGGTGGCGGATGGTCTCCTGAGGGATCTCCTCCCAGACCTGGACTAAAGCATCCGCCAACTCCTGGACAGTCTGTGGTGCAACGTGGCGTTGGTGGAAGGAGCGAGACATGATGTTCCAGTTGTGCTCAATTGGATTCAGGTCTGGGGAACGGGTGGGCCAGTCCATAGCATCAATGCCTTCCTCTTGCAGGAACTACTGACACACTCCAGCCACATGAGGTCTAGCATTGTCTTGCATTAGGAGAAACCCAGGGCCAACCGCACCAGCATATGGTCTCACAAGGGGTCTGAGGATCTCATCTCGGGTACCTAATGGCAGTCAGGCTACCTCTGGCGAGCACATGGAGGGCTGTGCGGCCCCCCAAAGAAATGCCACCCCACACCATGACTGACCCACCGCCAAACCGGTCATGCTGGAGGATGTTGCAGGCAGCAGAACCTTCTCCACGGCGTCTCCAGACTGTCACGTCTGTCACATGTGCTCAGTGTGAACCTGCTTTCATCTGTGAAGAGCACAGGGCACCAGTGGCGAATTTGCTAATCTTGGTGTTCTCTGGCAAATGCCAAACGTCCTGCACGGTGTTGGGCTGCAAGCACAATCCCCACCTGTGGACGTCGGGCCCTCATACCACCCTCATGAGTCTGTTTCTAACCGTTTGAGCAGACACATGCACATTTGTGGCCTGCTGGAGGTCATTTTGCAGGGCTTTGGCAGTGCTCCTCCTGCTCCTCCTTGCACAAAGGCGGAGGTAGCGGTCCCTGCTGCTGGGTTGTTGCCCTCCTACGGCCTCCTCCACGTCTCCTGATGTACTGGCCTGTCTCCTGTTAGCGCCACCATGCTCTGGACACTACGCTGACAGACACAGCAAACCTGTTCCATCCTGGATGAGCTGCACTACCTGAGCCACTTGTGTGGGTTGTAGACTTCGTCTCATGCTACCACTAGAGTGAAAGCACCGCCAGCATTCAAAAGTGACCAAAACATCAGCCAGGAAGCATAGGAACTGAGAAGTGGTCTATGGTCCCCACCTGCAGAACCACTCCTTTATTGGGGGTGTCTTGCTAATTGCCTATAATTTCCACCTGTTGTCTATTCCATTTGCACAACAGCATGTGAAATTTATTGTCAATCAGTGTTGCTTCCTAAGTGGACAGTTTGATTTCACAGAAGTGTGATTGACTTGGAGTTACATTGTGTTGTTTAAGTGTTCCCTTAAGTGATATTCAATTGATAGTTAGTATTGTCCCATCACTGCAACTCTGATGGACTCAGGAGAGGCAAGGTTGAGAGCCATGCGTCCTCTAAAATACAACCCTGCCAAGCCGTACTGCTTCTTGACACACTGCTTGCTTAACCTGGAAGCCAGCCGCACCAACGTGTCGGAGGAAACACCGTCCAGCTGGCTACCGAAGTAGGCGCCCGGCCCCCCACAAGGAGTCGCCAGAGCGCAATGGGACAAGGAATTCCCAGCCAGCCAAACCCTCCCCTAACCCGGATGATGCTGGGCCAATTGTGTGCCGCCTCATGGGTCTCCCGGTTACGGCCGCCTGTGACACAGCCTGGGATCGAACCCTGGGCTGTAGTTACGCCTCAAGCACTGAGATGCATTGTGCCTTAGACCGCTGCCTGTTAGGACTGATTTGTTACTGGAGTGGCCCTGCTACAGGTATGAAGGAAGGGGGAGGAGTATCAGTTTGCACAGACAGGATGTGTTGGAGAGAAAGGCTTTAGAGAGCTGATGAAACTGATCACTGTAATCTGCCTGGGAAAGAGAAAGACAACCCAAGGGTGAATCTTGACTGGCATGGCTCACAGCCTAGTGGCTGTCTCTCAATGGTCTACACCGACCTCCTCTCCTTTCCTCAGCCTGCACTCTTGGGAAAAAACTGGACATGTGAAAGCCAATTCCCCAAGAGGTATCTTCCCACAGAAATTACTACGAATGCACTATATTGCTTTCACCTATCCTGGAGACGGTGAAAGAAAGCCACCGTAGACTGACAAAGTGTGATGTGTTGGATGTGAACCTCGAGCTCGATGCCTGTGTGTAGATACACACACACACAGTCATGTGCCAGTGTGTGTGTGTGTGTGTGTCTCTCTCTCTCTCTCTCTCTCTGTATTAGGGCTGTTACGGTGACCATAATACCACCACACCAGCGGTCAACGAATCATGACCAGAGTTAAATTACACGTGACCGTTTACTCACGGTAACTAGGCTTCTCCAAAACTGTGCTCTCATGCCAAATGGTCATCAGTAACCTACCAAACATTCTAACTGCCTGATGCTCAGCACTCCATTGTCCCTCTAATCACTCTGACATCAATGCAAATGTAATTAAAAATCATATCCAACACTTCATGAGAACCCATGAGCTCATGTTGCGTAACCTTTCTATGGGCTATGCAATTGCATGAAAAAGAGTATTGATGGCCTCTATTAAAAAGAGTAGGATCCCATCAGCTTTCTATAGGCTAGGCATAGTATATTTATTTTTCAACTTTCTAAATATGAAGCACATTGCTTCCCTTTACAACAGAAGTATAGCCTACCTGGCTGGCATGAAAATTAACCAGGGGAAAAGCGTCCTCCATTCCCCATTTTAATGTATTTTCCCCAGCCCCTGATCCGAGACAGGAGCATGATCATGGTCCATTCTAAATCAAAACTCATTTCACTCATTTATCATTTAGAATATGTAAAGACAAAATAAAATTAAGACTGAAAATATTATCACTTTTTAATGATGTCTTTATTATCACTTGTGAATGATGCCCAGGGTGTGCATGAAATCAAGAAACAGCGCATGCCTTTTTTTAAGCAACTTATCAAAACATGTGCGACTATGATTTGAAAAGGTTTGCATAACAACTGAAGTGGTCAAATAACTTCTTAAAAATAAACAAATTAATCTTCTTTACAACAGGTGTAGAGCCTAACTGGCATTCATAGGCTGCAAGTGTGTTTTAAGTTTGGGGAAGAAGTTTGAGGAATGCACCTTTATAATAAAACATTACATGCATGACTGCATTTCTGATCACTTTTGAGAACTGTTGTTTTTTCCGCTAATTGATTTCATTTTGCAAAATTAGTGTTTATAGCCTACTGCGATGTGCGGTTTGCTGCACTTATGTGAATAGCCTAATATTTTATCAACATTTTAAGCTAAATGTTCTGATCTGTTGCATCAGCTTCATTGCTTTTAAATATATATATCTGAGAGAGTAGGTAGTCTGGGTGGCCATTTGATTAGATGTTTAGGAGTCTTATGGTTTGGAGGTAGATGCTGTTTAGAAGCCTCTTGGACCTAGACTTGGAGCTCCGGTACCGCTTGCTGTGTGGTAGCAGAGAGAACAGTCTGACTCGGGTGGCTGGAGTCTTTGTCAGAGGAAGGCCCTAAAAATTGTCAACGCCTGGTAGAGGTCCTGGATGGCAGGAAGCTTGGTCCCAGTGATGTACTGGGTTGATCGCACTACCCTCTGTAGTGCCTTGCAGTCGGAGGCCAAGCAGTTGCCGTACCAGGCAGAGATGTGCTCTCGATGGCGCAGCTGTAGAAACTTTTGAGGATCTGAGGACCCCATGCCAAATCTTTTCAGTCTCCTGAGGGGGATTAGATTTTGTCGTGCCCTCTTCACGACTGTCTTGGTGTGCTTGGATTTCTAGTTCATAAAAAGAAGTCAGTCAATTGAAATAAATTAATTTGGCCCTAATCTATGGATTTCACATGACTGGGCAGGGGTGCAGCCATGGGTGGGCATTGGAGGACATAGGCACACCCACTGGGGAGCCAGGCCCAGTCAATGAGAATTAGTTTATCCCCACAAAATGGCTTTATTACAGACAGAAATACTCCTCAACAGCCCACCCCCCCTCAAACGATCCCACAGGTGAAGAAGCCGGTCCTGGGTTGGCGTGGTTACACGTGGTTTGAGTTTGTGAGGTTGGACATACTATCTAAAACGATGTTGGAGGCAGATAACGGTAGAGAAATTAACCTTAAATTCTCTGGCAACAGCTCTAGTGGACACTTGCAGTCAGCAAGACAATTGCAAGTCCCCTCAAAACCTGAGACATCTGTGGCATTGTCACAAAACTGCACATTTTAGAGTGTCCTTTTATTGTCCCCGCACAAGGTGCACCTGTGTAATAATCATGCTGTTTAAATCAGCTTCTTGATATGCTACACCTGTCAGGTGGATGGATTATCTTGGCAAAGGAGAAATGCAAACAATTTGTGCAAAACATTTGAGAGAAATAAGCTTTTTGTGCATATGCCAAGACTGTGCAAAGCTGTCATCGAGGCCTACTTGCCTACTTTGAAGAATCTCAAATATAAATATATTTTGATTTGATTTGTTAAACACTTTTTTTGGTTACTATATGATTCCACATGTTATTTCATAGTTTTGATGCCTTAACTATTATCCCACAATGTAGAAAATAGTAAAAATAAAGAAAAACCGGTGTCCAAACTTTTGACTGGTACTGTACGTTTTCAGACCCTTTGCTACGAGACTCAAATTTGAGCTCAGGTGCATCCTGTATCCATTGATCATCCTTGAGATCTTTCTACAACTTCATTGGAGTTCACCTGTGGTAAATTCAATTGATTGTACATTATTTGGAAAGGCACACACCTGTCTATATAAGGTCCCAAAGTTGAAAGTGCATGTCAGAGCAAAAACCAAGTCATGAGGTCAAAGGAATTGTCCGTAGAGCTCCGAGACAGGGTTGTGTCGAGGCACAGATCTGGTGAAGGGTACCAAAAGAATTCTGCAGCACTGAAGGTCCATAAGAACACAGTGGCCATTCTTAAAATGGAAGAGCTGGCTCTTCCAAGAGCTGGCTGCCCGGCCAAACTGATCAATCGAGAGAAAAGGGCCTTGGTCAGGGAGGTGACCAAGAACCTCATGGTCACTCTGACACCGCTCCAGAGTTCCTCTGTGGAGATAGGAGAACCTTCCAGAAGGACAACGATCCTAAGCACACAGCCAAGACAAGGCAGGAGTGGCTTTGGGACAGGTCTCTGAATGTCCTTGAGTGGCTCAGTTAGGGCCCAGATTTGAACTCGAGCTAACATCTCTGGAGAGACCTGAAAATAGCTGTGGAGCGATGCTCCCCATCCAACCTGACAGCTTGAGAGGATCTGCAAAGAAGAATGGAAGAAACTGCACAAATACAGGTGTGCCAAGCTTGCAGCGTCATACCCAAGAAGACTAGAGGCTGTAAGCGCTGCCAAATGTGCTTCAACAAAGTACTGAGTAAAGGGTCTGAATACTTATGTAAAATGTGATTTTTAAAAATATGTTTTTTTAACACATTTGCAAAAATTTCTAAACTGTTTTTGTTTTGTCATAATTGGATATTTTTTGTAGATTGATGAGGAAAAAAACAATTGAATCAATTTTAGAATAAGGCTGTAACATAAAATGTGGAAAAGGTCAAGAGGTATGAATACCTTCCAAATGCACTGTATATTGTTCCTT
Organism: Oncorhynchus mykiss; assembly: GCF_057628025.1. Classification (NCBI taxonomy): domain Eukaryota; kingdom Metazoa; phylum Chordata; class Actinopteri; order Salmoniformes; family Salmonidae; genus Oncorhynchus; species Oncorhynchus mykiss. The sequence goes on from NC_143032.1 coordinate 71,304,002, forward strand.
TATGTTTATTTTTAATCCTCTGAAATCAACATTTTTTCTCATTTACCTTGACATTAAATTACTTCCCCCTATCGGTGCAGCTTGCTATAGAGCAGGTAAGAAATGCAATCTATATACAAAGTCATTAAGAGAAAACAGCATGGTTTAATCATAATGTAAGACAAACACATACACTGTGCTGCCAGTCACTATGTAGGGCGTGAGATGCAACTAAACATTTTCGGGTGAGGAGAGAGTGAGAGAGGATGGAGGATGCTTGCCTTAATGCATGTCATAAAATGCACAGTGCTTCATCTGAATTAGGCCCACAAAATTACACTTACAGAGGAGTGGCTTCTAAGGAGGGTCTTTGAGCAGCACTAGAATTAAACACGTCTTGCCTTTTTGTAGTTAATGAATCCAATATGAAACTTGACAACTGTAGTATCCTTAACTAGCAGGCAGACGTTTCTGAGTGACAGAATGAAGGATTTGCATAGGCGATTTGCTGCAATCTTTGTGGGACTGGAAACAAATGACCAGGATTTAAAATAACATTATTAACCGGTTCACATGCTTTTAAAAATAACAGTGCTGTTCCGGAACAGCATAGATCACTTTCGTTTCTGGTTCGGGTTCTGTTTGGGTTCTGGCTTGTATGGTTATGGCATCTTTTGCATTGTCAATCTGACAAAAGCTTTGTTTTATTGCTTTAAATCTATTTTTATTTTGTTTTATTTTACCTTATTTAACTAGGCAAGTCAGTCAAGAACAAATTCTTATTTTCAATGACGGCCTAGGAACAGTGGGTTAACTGCCTGTTCAGGGGCAGAACGACAGATTTGTACCATGTCAGCTCGGGGATATGAACTTGCAACCTTTCGGTTACTAGTCCAACGCTCTAACCACTAGGCTACTCTGAGCTTAAACACTTTGCTGTAGGTTTGAAACAAAACTGCCATTCTCACTCCGTAAACCCACAGGGTCCAGAGAGTAGGTTGTGTGTGTGTGTTTGGAATCAGAAGTGACGTCAGAGCCCAGGCAGGCAGGAGGGAGGGAGGAAAGGGGGCTTGTGACACTCAACAGGGGGATAAGATCACCTCTCGCAACAAGATGCTGCACTTGACACATGAAATTGCTTATTCCAGTTACTAATAAGCACGCACCAATTATAAAATTCACTGTAAAAACTTAAATTCCCTTGGATTGATGAGGAATGGAAAAATGTTATGGTTGAGAGGGATGAGGCAAAAGGAATGGCAAAAATAAGTCTGGCTGCACAAACGATTGGCGAACGTAGCACAAATTGAGAAAGTGTGCGACCAACCTGAATAAAAAGAAACTATACTATGAAAAAGATAAATTATATAAAGAACGATAGTAAAAAAAATTGAATCAGATGGCTCATTCATCACAAAACCCACTGATATTGCCAACTATTTTTCATTTACAAAATTATAAAACTTAGGCATGACATGCCAGCAACAAACTCCGACACTACACATCCAAGTATAACTGACCAAATTATGAATCGATATCTAACGTTTAATTGATTATGTGATTGAATTAAACCATGAAACAATTAAACCATTAATAACCTGGGGCACTAAGGAAGCATTCATTTATATAGAGCGGTTACCTCCCGAATCCACTCTCTTAAAGATCTTTAATATCAATAGAAGTAAATTATAAATCGTCACCTCGATTGGTCTCATTCTGATTGACATAAGTACTTGGTTATCTGCACGAACCCTAGATAATAAGTTGAATTAGCAATACACAAATTGGCTTAATTATTTATTTACTAAAATACCTAAACAATCACACAGAATTACACACACATACATAATATACATACAATTCACACACACACACACACACATAATATACATACAATTCACACACACACACATAATATACATACAATTCACACACACACACACACATAATATACATACAATTCACACACACACACACACACATAATATACATACAATTCACACACACACACACACACATACAATTCACACACACACACACACATACAATTCACACACACACACACACACACACATACATACATACATACATACATACATACACACACACACAAAGTCGTAAGATTACATACACTTAGGTTGGAGTCATTAAAACTTGTTTTTCAACCACTCAGCAAATTTCATGTTAAAACCTCTTTGCGCTGAAATCCCGTTAACGGGATGATATGACAACAGCCAGTGAAAGTGCAGGGCGCCAAATTCAAAACAACAGAAATCGCATAATTAAAATTCCTCAAACATACATGTTTCTTATACCGTTTTAAAGGTATTCTTGTTGTTAATCCCACCACAGTGTCCGATTTCAAATAGGATTTACGGCGAAAGCACCACAAACGATTATATTAGGTCACCACCAAGCCACAGAAAAACACAGCCATTTTCCAAAGAGAGGAGTCACAAAAAGCACAAATATAGATAAAATGAATCACTAACCTCTGATGATCTTCATCAGATAACACTCATAGGACACAATACATCTTTGTTTTGTTTTATATCTTTAATATCTCAAGGGGATTTCAATGGGAACTGTGGTGAGTACATACCAGCCTCAGATTTCTCACTTCCTGTTTTGATTTCTCCTCAGGTTTTTGCCTGCCATATGAGTTATGTTATAGTCACAGACATCATTCAAACAGTTTTAGAAACTTCAGAGTGTTTTCTATCCAATACTAATAAAAATATGCATATATTAGCAACAGACTGAGGAGCAGGCCGTTTACTTTGGGCACATTATTCATCCAAGCTACTCAATACTGCCCCTCAGCCATAAGAAGGTCAAACTACAGTTTCGGCAAGTTGGTTAGGACATCTACTTCGTGCATGACACAAATTATTTTTTCAACAATTGTTTACAAACAGATTATTTCAGTTATAATTCACTGTATCACAATTCCAGTGGGTCAGACGTTTACATACACTAAGTTGACTGTGCCTTTAAACAGCTTGGAAAATTCCAAAACATTATGTCATGGCTTTAGAAGCTTCTGGTAGGCTAATTGACATAATTTGAGTCAATTGAAGGTGTAACTGTGGATGTATTTCAAGGTCTACCTTCAAACTCAGTGCCTCTTTGCTTGACATCATGGGAAGATCAAAAGAAATCAGCCAAAATTGTAGACCTCCACAAGTCTGGTTCATCCTTGGGAACAATTTCCATATGCCTGAAGGTACCACGGTCATCTGCACAAACAATAGTATGCAAGTATAAACAACATGTGACCACGCAGCCGTCATACCGCTCAGGAAGAATACGGGTTCTGTCTCCTACGGATGAACATACTTTGGTGCGAAAAGTGCAAATCAATCCCAGAACAACATCAAAGGATCTTGTGAAGAGGCTGGAGGAAACAGGTACAAAAGTATCTATATCCACAGTAAAACGAGTCCTACGTCGACATAATCTGAAAGGCGCTCAGCAAGAAAGAAGCCACTGCTCCAAAACCGCCATAAAAAACAGACTACGGTTTTCAATTGCACATGGGGAGAAAGGTTGTACTTTTTGGAGAAATGTCCTCTGGTCTGATGAAACAAAAATAGAACTGTTTGGCCATAATTACCATTGTTATGTTTGGAGGAAAAAGGGGGAAGCTTGCAAGCCGAAGAACACCATCCCAACCGTGAAGCATGGGGGTGGCAGCATCAAGTTGTGGGGCTGCTTTGCTGCAGGAGGGACTGGTGCACTTCACAAAATAGATGGCATAATGAGGAAGGGAAATTATGTGGATATATTGAAGCAACATCTCAAGACATCAGTCAGCAAATTAAAGCTTGGTCACAAATGGGTCTTCCAAATGGACAATTACCCCAAGCATACTTCCAAAGTTGTGGCAAAATGGCTTAAGGACAACAAAGTCAAGGTATTGGAGTGGCCATCACAAAGCCCTAACCTCGATCCTATAGAAGATTTGTGGGCAGAACTGAAAAAGCGTGTGCGAGCAAGGATGCTTACAAACCTGACTCAGTTGCACCAGCTCTGTCTGGAGGAATGGGCCAAAATTGGGCATTTTTACTTGGATTCAATGTCAGGAATTGTGAAAAACTGAGTTTAAATGAATTTGGCTAAGGTGTATGTAAACTTCCGACTTCAACTGTAATGTCCCAGATAACAACTGATCTGACATCATATTCTTTATTTACCAACAGACAATTTCACCTGGTTGAGAAAGGGAAATATTGTTCCATTCCACAAAACGTTTGATGTTACCATACTCTCTGTGTTATCAAAGGGCGTTCCAAGACTCCATTCTGTAGAGTGGAGAGAAAAGGGGAAAGGTATTTATAGGGGGGTTAATAAACCTAACCCAACAGGGCAACGTCATGACACTATGAACAAAGCAGGTCCTACAGGCTCTAGTTTTGTCACACCTGGACTACTGTTCAGTCGTGTGGTCAGGTGCCACAAAAAGGGACTTAAGAAAATTACTACAGGGCAGCACAGCTGGACCTTAAATGTACACAGAGAGCTAACATCAATAATATGCATGTCAATCTCTCATGGCTCAAAGTAGAGGAGAGTTTGACTTCATCAATACTTTCTTTTGTAAGAAGTGTTGACAAGCTGAATGCACCGAGGTGTCTGTTTAAACTACTAGCACACAGCTCAGACACCCATTCATACCCCACAAGACATGCCACCAGAGGTCTCTTCACAATCCCCAAGTCCAGAACAGACCATGGGAGGCGCACAGTACTACATAGAGCCATGATTACATGGAACTCTATTCCACATCAGGATACTGATTTAAGCAGTAGAATCAGATTGAAAAAAGCAGCTAGTGGGGATCCCTAATAAATACAAAAGGAGACGCAGGCCTCAATGCCACACACACATAGCAATGGGTCGTGTTAACGTAGGATTCTTCATTTTTCTTGCACAAAGGTAAAGATAAAACACAGAAAATAATACCCATGGCATGGTGTGGATGACAACTAAACCTGCAGATGTACTTGCTGCAACCTTGGAAAACAGAGATCACATGCAGTATCTCCAGTTTCAAAAGAACAACTTTTACTAGACAACTGCTGGAAATCTCTGGTTTCAAAGTCACGTGTTGATGCACATGAGGTCACAGCTCTGCCTAATGGCCTGAGCTCCTGTTACCATCACTGCCTGTCAGCATCACAATGACAAGTTCAGCTAGGCCTGCCAGCAGCAGCTCAGGACCAGCGGGCCAAGGCACAGTCAATGACAACACACAGGACCATAGGGCCAAGGAGAGGTCAATGGTTACATTCAGGAGAATATGTTCAGTGGGTGCATCTCAATACTGTTAAGTGGCTTCCTAAACTAAAGCTAAAGTAACCTTCCTAAATGAAGGGTGTATGCCATTTAATGTGACTAGCCATGGGTGGATTTCAGTAGTGTTCATCAGCACTGATCTGAAAGCAATAAACGTGCAAACAGTATCATGCCTGCCAGTAATTCACTGTCACCTGACGAGTGAAGAAAGGTGAAAGTGTAATTTGAACCAACTAACAGCTTGAACGCACAAAGCAGCACCAGACACCTAAACCAAACACTGTCTACTAAAGATGCAAGCAACTACATATCTGCAATACAATTTACAATAGACCACCTCCAGTCCATACTGCCCAATAATGGGTCTTCACGACCGCCTTCAGCAGACAGAATGATTGCTTTGATTCTCCACACACAAACATGAATAGTGATCTAACTAGTCCCCTTTCTTATTTTCTTTAGTTTGATATCATACTACCTTCCAATTAATTTTGTTTTTCGCCTAAAGGGTCAATGACATTTATAAGATGTGACATTTACAGTTACCTTTGACCGCCAAACTACTAAAGACAGTCCAACAATGTTAAGTTGGGTCACAATACTGCAGAGCTACACTATATATTTAAAAAATGAGGGCCATTATCGGCATAACATAAATCAGTACTACCTTTATGAAATTGTTCAGGTGGCCCAGTTTCTGCATGTTGGTGATGCCGTGTGGCTTGACGACATTTTGAAGGATTTCACACAAGTTGTCAGAAGGTTCTGTGAAAGAAAAGGGAGGTGAAATACAATCAAAACATTACAAAGCCTTTTAATATTCCAGTAATACTGAGCCCGGTTCCCATGCCACCCATACATAAATAATGTATGCACGCATGACTAAGTCGCTTTGGATAAAAGCATCTACTAAATGGAATGTATTGTATATTATATGTAGCACCAGTCAAAAATGTGGACACACCGACATATATATAATGATGATGTAGCTAACAGAGAAAAATGGTGCTCAGCCAGCCACTAAGCTGCTTAGGTTGGAATCCATTCTATTGCACAGTGAAAATGTGATCCAATTTTACATCCCACTACTGCTGTGCTACAAGTAACACTGAGGGATAAATTGGTGTTGGTGAAGGTATAGACCTTGCACGCGACGCTTGAAGGCTGTTGTTTACAATGCCATGCACCAGCCTTATTGAAAATATTATTGATGAACGGCTATTGATCCGTTTACAATCTGTCACAGACAGTCTGGTGCCTTCAGAGTGGGAGAGGAAGTGGCATCAGGAACAATATGAGGGTATGTATGTAGGATGCTAGTAAATACTCATACTCACTGTCAGCTATATCCAACCATAACCTCTTGAGTTAACCTCAAATTGGGCAGACCCACTGTGACGCCCACAGCAAACAGGGAAATTCTCCAGTTGGAAGTCATCTAGTAATAGCAACTGCAACTGTCGTGACCCGACTTCAAATAAACCTATTGGCTAACGTTAACTAGCTAGCTAGTTATAATAATTGAATAACATTAGTTAGTTACCACAATGCAAATATAGGTATGTGACCTTAGCTAGTTAGCCAGCTATAACTACATGCCCAAATCATTAGCCAGGCAACGTTAGCTAGCTAACTACCTTGCTCATCCTGGCCATAACAACTACATTTATAGCGAAGCTAGATAGATAATGCTAGCCCACTAATCAAAACACTCGATAGAGGAGCGTCATCTTGACTCGGATGGCAGATAATGTTAGGTTAGCTGCGCCTCTTTGATGCTTGCGACTCGGGAAAGCTGGTTATCAAAGAATTCAGCAACCAATAATCAGTAGAATGCATTTTAATAGATTTCCCAGCCTCATCATCACCATAAGTTGCTGCAAACAATATCCATTATTACAATAATAGTTACCTCTTCTCCAGATCTTCCCCGCTGTCATTCCGACCTGTCCAAGACAACAGGGACATCGTATGGCTACCCACCTGGGTCGTCAGAAAGAAAAGCAAATAGTGGCATAGAATTTCAAGTTCATAAAGCTTATGTCGGGGTGATATTTCAGGCTTACCTCGCATCCGAAGACTTCGGATAGAGCGGCCACGGATGCGTGCCGCCATGTTTCCAGACATATACACAACAGCGGAAACTTGGTGAATTCTCGTGAGAGAATAGGGGATTGAGTTTATCGCGCGGACACTACTTTAGTGCCGCATATCTCTTGTGCCTCCGGTCTGGTCAGTGGTGGAAAAAGTACCCAATTGTCATACTTGATTAAAAGTAAAGATACCCTAATAGAAAGTGACTAAAGTAAAAGTCACCCAGTAAAATACCACTTGAGTAAAAGTTTAAAAGTATTTGGTTTTAAATATACTTAAGATCCAAAGTAAATGTGATTGCTAAAATATACTGAAGTATCAAAAGTAAAATTATAAATAATTTCTTATTCCTTATATTTATCAAACAAGACGGCCCAATTGTATTTTTTTATGGATAGCCAGGGGCAAACTCCAACACTCAGACATAATTTACAAATAACCATTTATGTATAGTGAGTCCTGAGTCCGCCAGATCAGAGGCAGTAGGGATGACCAGGGATGTTCTCTATGTAAGTGCGTGAATTGGACCATGTTCCTGTCCTACTAAGCATTCGAAATGTACTTTTGGGTGTCGGGGAAAATGTATTGAGTACAAAGTACATTATTTTCTTTAGGAATTTAGTGGAGTAAAAGATGTCAAAAATATAAAGAGTAAAGTCCAGATATCGCCAAAAACTACTTAAATAGTACTTTAAAGTATTTTTTACTTCAGTACTTTACACTACTAGGTCTGGTGAATGGTCTGAGAGCTTATTTGAATTGAAATACCAACTAAAATACATAGTGAATGTTTCACATTCAAAGAGACATCCATTCATTCACATTGCAATCCAGGTTAAATAAACAAAACAACCATAGTATAGTCAAGGCACATTTATCTATAGTTATTTCAAGACAATCAATTAAACAGTTTAAGTAATCTGTTTTTTCACCAGATAAAATAAAGATGACCAGTTGCAGTGTGCATTGCAGATTCAGTGCTGATTGTCTCAGTACATTCTGACACAGAAGTCTCAGTCATTGTCATAAATGCAGTCTGTAAGAAAATTAACAAGTAGAACCATGTTTGAAAAATGCATTGCATTCCAAACAAATACAATTAAAAATAAATGTATGTAGGCCTACAGTTGAAGTCAGAAGATTACATACACCTTAGCCAAATACATTTAAACTCAGTTTTTCACAATTCCTGACATTGAATCCTAGTAAAAATTCCCTGTTTTCGGTCAGTCAGGATCACCACTTTATTTTAAGAATGTGAAATGTCAGAATAATAGGAGAGAGAATGATTTATTTCAGCTTTTATTTCTTTCATCACATTCCCAGTGGGTCAGAAGTTTACATACACTCAATTAGTATTTGGTAGCATTGCCTTTAAATTGTTTAACTTGGGTCAAACATTTTGGGTAGCCTTCCACAAGCTTCCCACAATAAGTTGGGTGAATTTTGGCCCATTCCTCCTGACAGAGCTGGTGTAACTGAGTCAGGTTTGTAGGCCTCCTTGCTCGCACACACTTTCAGTTCTGCCCACAAACTTTCTATAGGATTGAGGTCAGGGCTTTGGGATGGCCACTCCAATATCTTGACTTTGTTGTCCTTAAGCCATTTTGCCACAACTTTGGAAGTATGCTTGGGGTCATTGTTCATTTGGGAGACCCATTTGCGACCAAGCTTTAACTTCCTGATTGATGTCTTGAGATGTTGCTTCAATATATCCACATAATTTCCCTACCTCATGATGCCATCTATTTTGTGAAGTGCACCAGTCCCTCCTGCAGCAAAGCAGCCCCACAACTTGATGCTGCCACCCCCATGCTTCACGGTTGGGATGGTGTTCTTCGGCTTGCAAGCTTCCCCCTTTTTCCTCCAAACATAACAATGGTAATTATGGCCAAACAGTTCTATTTTTGTTTCATCAGACCAGAGGACATTTCTACAAAAAGTACAATCTTTGTCCCCGTGTGCAGTTGCAAACCGTAGTCTGGCTTTTTTATGGCGGTTTTGGAGCAGTGGCTTCTTCCTTGCTGAGCGGACTTGCAGGTTATGTCGATACAGGACTTGTTTTACTGTGGACATAGATACTTATGTACCTGTTTCCTCCAGCCTCTTCACAAGATCCTTTGCCGTTGTTCTGGGATTGATTTGCACTTTTCGCACCAAAGTACATTCATCTCTAGGAGACAGAACGCGTCTCCTTCCTGAGCGGTATGACGGCTGCGTGGTCCAATGGTGTTTATACTTGCGTACTATTGTTTGTACAGATGAACGTGGTACCTTCAGGCATTTGGAAATTGCCCCCAATGATGAACCATACTTGTGGAGGTCTACAAGAGGCACTGAGTTTGAAGGTTGGCCTTGAAATACATCCACAGGTACACCTACAATTGACTCAAATTATGTAAATTAGTCTATCAGAAGCTTTTAAAGCCATGTCACAATTTTCTGGAAGTTTCCAAGCTGTTTAAAGGCACAGTCAACTTAGTGTACGTAAACTTCTGACCCACTGGAATTGTGCTACAGTGAATTATTTGTTAAATAATCTGTCTGTAAACAATTGTTGGAAAATTATGTGTGTCATGCGCAAAGTAGATGTCCTAACAAACTTGCCAAAACTATAGTTTGTTAACAAGACATTTGTGGTTGAAAAACAAGTTTTAATGACTCCAACCTAAGTGTCTGTAAACTCCCGACTTCAACTGTATATTATTTCATCAGCCTACTTCTGTAAGTAGGCCTGTCTTGTCTGCAAACTAATATCTTCAAAGCAGTCCGTACAGCTGGCAATGTCATTGTTTAAACAAAGTGTTGTACAGTTAGTCACAAATAATAGTCAAACTTCATTTGGATAGTCTGTAGAGCATCTGCAGATGGACCATCTACAGATTATCAGTAACATTTAAACTAACTATCTACTAACCCTAGCTCTAACCTTTATCCTAACCCTAACCCTTATTCTAACCCTAGCCTTAACCCTTACCCTAACCTTAACCCTTATCCTAATCCTAAATTTAACCCTAACCCTTATTCTAACCCTAGCCTTAACCCTTACCCTAACCCTTATCCTAATCCTAAATTTAACCCTAACCCTTATTCTAACCCTGACCTTAACGCTTACCCTAACCTTAACCCTTATCCTAATCCTAAATTTAACCCTAACCCTTATCCTAACCCTACATTTAACCCTAACCCTTATTCTAACCCTAACCCTAACCTTAATCCTTATCCTAACCCTACACTTAACCATTACCCCAACCCTCATTTTTAACCTAACCCTAACCGTAACCTTAGCAAGCAGTTTCTTATCAAGTTTGTTGATAGTATGATAATCTGTAGATCATATACAGATGGAAAATCTGGACTATCCAAATAAAGTATGACCCAGATCATTTCTAGAATGGTTTTAAAACATACTTTCTCCTATGTCGTCATAAACATCTCCACCATCCCTGTTGAAGTAAAATCATATGTCAAAATATTAGTTTTGTGTATGTGTTTGTGTGCACACATGTGCATGAACGTGTGAATATTTTGAGTGAGCGCATGCGTATTTCATCAAACAGAAATAACTCTTGAACTTACTGTGCAACATTGACCATGGACACATAACCAACTAGAAAAGAGGAATACAGATTGCAATTAATTGTTCATGTTTGATTGTGAATAATTCATCCATAACAACTGATGCCAACTTACACTTCCCGTCTCTATTCCTGCCAATCAGTTTTCCGTATGTTGGCTTCACAATGACATCGATCACCTCTCCTGGCTTCAACTGTAGGTCTTTATTCCCCCATTTCTTACTGTCCAAGGTAGGATCTATGGTAACATCATATAACACCTGGATCTCCCCTTCAAACTGACAGTGGAAGATTTCAACAGTTACTACTACTCAAATCATGTAAGTAAGTACAATATAAATCTGACCATATAAAAAATATACATTCATTGATTATCAATATTTTAGAATGTTATCTGGGAATAACTGTGATTTTAAAATGTTTTTTAATTGTATTTAGGTTTTCTACTTTATTCAGATATGGATAGTTTGAAACGAGACGGGAGACCGTAATGTGCCCGGCTCAACTAAATTATGTCATTGTGCTTTCTCCTGTCACAATTAGACATTTTACCTTGAATTTTTTCCTGAATTCCTTTTCCTCTTTCTCAAACTTTTTTTTCTTCTTGGGGTCCATCACCTCTTGCTTTCCCTTAGGTGTCAGCTGAGGGAGACTGAAATGGAGAAACACAAAATGATTTAACTTAGGTATTGATTTCAAGCTCATTTGTGCCTGAACTGACTATTCAAGAGTATAGCTGAACAGACTATTCAAGAGTATAGCTGACCCAACTCTGGCTCTGTGACCCTCTTCTCACCTGTTGAGAGGAGGAGGAGGGGCAGTGAAGCTCTGGGACTCCACGTCATCATAAATCTCGTCTATGGACATAAAGACAGACAAATGAAGCAACACACTTCTTTAACTTGATTACACAGTACACACCATTCAGTACAATAAATAGAATGGTGATTTTATTTAAAGAATACACAGAAATAATTTGACTGCGAAATAACTGGTAAGACTGTTGTTCCCTTTCCCAGTGAACAAGTGACCATATCATTACCTCCCTCTTTAGGTAGTGGAGGGGGAAATCTGAGAATGAAGATCAAACAGTTATTGAACAAAAAGATCAAGCTGGTGTAGTCACTGTATTGACAGTATACATGCAAAATGTTTCAGGGGTCATTCATAAAGGTAAAGCAAAGAAGGGATAAAAACGATCTAACTATGTGTCAATGTAGCTCTGTTCCAGCATCACTTTTGCAATAATACTTCTGACCACTAGATGTTGTCAGTCAAATACTAAGCAAGGATGAGGAACACCTGGTGAGTGAGAAACTGTATTACACGATTCCTACTCGATGCATAGAATACTCACAAAATCACCACAGTTACATAATTGCATATACCTGTTTTGATTTGATCCATCCACATCATCATAGATATCACCATCTTCAGCTGTCATAAGAAGAAAACAATGACATGGCAAAAGGCTTGTTATTGCTATGCGACTGGCTGAGTAACAATCCATGCTTTGAACGCTGCGTATGCTGCAGTCTAGTTGTTTTTTTGTCATTTTCTATATTACTGGTCTGTTATAAGTTCTGATGAATTATATATAATATCAATGTGAGACTTACCTTGTTGGACCTTGACCCCACTGAAAAACAATAAATAAATCTAGACTATTGAAGCATAGACACCAATGGGTCACAATGACACATCACATAGACAACAAAGTAAACAACATTTCAAAGCTCTAACATTTAACATTTAGTTTCTTTTTTATTTTACCTGCAGGCATTGTCCAGGATGCCTACATCATCATAAACCTCAGGCTTTTCCTCAGACTGGTTAGGTAGGGGTCCTTTCTTCTGCTCCTTTATAAGGTCATAGTCAATGCCCACTGCCTCAGTCCTTACATAGCCATCTACAACACAGCAAGGAGGAGGAGGCAGTGAGAACAGGAAGAGAGAGGGTGGTGTGTGTGTGTGTGTGTATTTATGCGTGTATTTATTGTATGTGTATACACCCACAGTTTCCCTCATTGTTCCTGGCCAGCCAACGTCCCTCTGGGTTGTCAGTGATGCGTATGATATCTATAGTCTCTTCCTGTGTTAGTGGCAGGTCAGTCTTTCCTCCTTTACATTCCACCCGAGCCTTGGCTTTGTGAATCACCTGAATCGGCCCTGAGAGCTACAAACAGGGATAGGTGTTACTCCACTACACATGGCTGTAATAGATATAACTCCAGATATATGCATATCCTGCTTACCTTGTACTTTTTCTTTGCCTCTTGCTCTTTCTTCTCTCTGGCTTTCTGCATTTTCTTCTCCTGCTCTAGTCGTTTCTTCTCCTCTTTGTCGCTCTTCTTCTCTTGCCCTTTCACTTCGTTGGTTTCTTTCAATCCTTTAGCCTCCTGTTCAATCCTGTCGTGAGAGAGAAAGAGAGTAAATGTTGGATAAATAATTATACTGGGGTTAAGAATCAAACATAAACTCAGCAAAAAAAGAAACGTCCCTTTTTCAGGACCCTGTCTTTCAAAGATAATTTGTAAAAATCCAAAGATCGAAAATAGTCTGGGAATTTGCAGGTGCCTTGGTGGAAGACTGGGGTAACATCTCACAGCAAAAACGGGGAAATCTGGTGCAGTCCATGAGGAGGAGATGCACTGTAGCACTTAATGCAGCTGGTGGCCACACCAGATACTGACTGTTACTTTTGATTTTGACCCCCCTTTTGTTCAGGGACACATTATTCAATTTCTGTTAGTCACATGTCTGTGGAACTTGTTCAGTTCATTTCTCAGTTGTTGAATCTTGTTATGTTCATACAAATATTTACACATGCTAAGTTTGCTGAAAATAAACGCAGTTGACAGTGAGAGGGCGTTTCTTTTATTGCTGAGTTTAGATGATAATTCTACAGAGGTGTCACTATTATATATAACATTGTTTTACATTCTATTCATTATTTTTCTGTGATAAAGATTCCTCTCACCATCTCTCCTCTAAGTCTTCATACATCTCTTCATCACTCAACTCTGCCTGTTAGAGGATGGGACATACAATATTACAATCAAGCATTAAAGTGAAGCTGCAAACAGAAATTATTGTTATCAAGGACGGATTAAACTTGTTGTAGAGATTTGGACTGTAAACATACTGTATCTAAATATGTAAATGACATTCAAACAAATTTTCAGTCAGAAGTGGCTTACTGAAGCTACATACTGCAAGGGTCTAGATATCGCTCTTAACCACTTCCTCTTTTCTCCCAGCATGTTATTTCTACAGCTATATGTGTCACACTTACTTTAACACCAATCATGTGCCCTGTCTAAATGCATGCTATGTACAGTGCAGTAACTAGTTGTACAGTTTCGAGGCTCCATATTACCGTTATCAGGCAAATCAGATATTATACCTCAATTTTTAGGTTGGGATGTCCTGTAATGAAAACCAAACAAACATATAAATCATTTTCGGTTATATGTTGATTATTGACACAATTTTTTATGTCTTAGCTTATATCCACAACATTGAGTATTAAACAAATTTGTATTTCTTAATTTGAAACAATCATCTTTGTTCCACCAAATTATTTAGGGCCTAGCTACACATATTATTCACAATGCCCCGTAGCGCTCGTATAGGTGAGGTTGTGTAAGAACGGAAGTGGCACCTCCAGGGGGAAGGGGTGAAGGGAGATTCATGACCCCAATGTCGTCATAGCTATCCTCCTGGTTGGGCTGGATTCTGATCATCATTCGTGGTTAGAAAGACACACACACACACACACATACACACACGGTCATTCATGTTATTATCACAACACCAAAGACTTTAGAACAGGGATGGGCTACTTTGATGAGGGTGGGGGCCACAGAAAAACTGAATTTAAGAATAACCAGTGTTGTGTTCGAGACCACCTATAGCAAGACCGATTCAAGACCAACACCGGAGCGAATCGAGTCCAAGTCAAGACCAAGACCGGAGGGGGAGCGAGACCGAGTGAAGACTGGGAGGGGGACAAGAGGTCTGAGATCGAGTCAAGACCGAAACCAGAAACATTTGAGATCCATTCAAGACCATGACTGTAATATTGTCGAATCGTCACTATAAAAGAGTTCAACATTTCCAGTATTTCTGTAATAATATTTAAGAAGAACATATGGATTCTTTATACATTCAGAATGGTAAAAATAAATGCATGCAGAGGGCAAATAGTGACGCTCTACAAATGTTTACTAACACAAACACAGCAGGGAACAATGAGGACCTTCTATGCTTTCAGAGAAAGGCTAAGGATTCATAGCATAATACAAATAATTATAATTATATTATTATTTTAAATTATGTTCTGATTTAGTCTCTTCAATTTTTGTTAGAAAGGAAAAGGTTAAAACTCAAAATAAATTTTTCTAGCTAGCTAAGTTAGCCACTGGCTAGGCCATCCGAAACTTGATAGAATGCATCTGCCATTCAACTATATTTGGGCAACATTTTAGAGTGACAGTGGAATCAACCAATCACATTGACTTGTAATTGACCCAACAGGTCAAAGGTTTTCCCACGGTTTAACTAGCTAGCTTAAGCTATAAGCTAGTTTGCAGCGGCTGCAGTGGGTGTTATCGAAGTGGATGTTGTTGCTCATTTTTTAGCTTCTCCCCTTCTCCCCAAGAATAACTTTCAACAAGTAGTTAAGTTTCAAATTATCCTCATCTGGTGGAACTGTGTTTTTTTATTGCAGCTCACATACGGTTGATAACCATCTCTTTGAAAATAACATATGTGTGTTTAACACATTGTTGCATTTAAACTTTAGATCAGGGGTTACTTTGTGTGCTAAACGGGATTTTTTTTTTGCAATGGGAAGTATTGGAAGGTTTTTTTTTTTTTTGCATTGGGAAGGTTTTTTGGGGAAAGCCTTTAGAAATGTTCATGCAAACAGCACATGATGACTGGATTACACATCGCAAATAGCCAACTGACCAAGACTGAGGACCAAACGGGGGGGGCTATAGGGGTGTGTGAGTTAGCCTACGGTGGTTAACGTTTGTATGCTAAGGAGTTTCTTCTTGAATCAATGCTTTTCATAAGCAAAGTATTGTACTTACATAGCTGCAGGGGAGTTAGAGAGGAGGCAGGGTGTCAGAGGTGCAGGGAAACTGCTGGTGTGGGGAGCAAGAGGAGGAGGAGGCCCCGCTGCGCTCAACTCAGGACCTGTCACACAACAACAAAGCAATAGAACCATGCTTGTTGTGCATGTTTTCTCCTAATGGTTAAGGTTAGAATTTGAGGAGGGTAAGCTGATTCTAGATCTGTGCCTTAGCTTCTACCTCTGGGTC
The DNA here is from genome assembly GCF_057628025.1 of Oncorhynchus mykiss. NCBI lineage: Eukaryota > Metazoa > Chordata > Actinopteri > Salmoniformes > Salmonidae > Oncorhynchus > Oncorhynchus mykiss. The sequence goes on from NC_143032.1 coordinate 71,320,280, forward strand.
TGTCATTCTCTTTATGAGACATGATGACATATTTAAGGAAGAGGAATGGGTCTTGTGACATGTCAACTAGACCCAATAATTACTTTTTTATGTATTTTGGGTGTACATAGAGGAAAGGAGAAGAGATCTCACCTTCAGTCCTAAACATCTGTAAGGTAACATGGGGAGGCCTGTTGGGTTTCAGAGGAGGGTCCCCCAGAGAAAACACATTAGGCAGGGGTTTCTTCTTAGGGGCAGAGGGATCATCATTCTCTTCATGAGGGACCAGTTCATCCCTCGCTCCAGCTTGCGCTGTCAGGAAGTTGGGTTTCAGAGTGAGAGGAGGTTGGGGAGACATACATTTGCTAGAGTTCAAAGTTGGGAGGCTTGCATCACTTTCCTGTCTAGAGAGGGAGTTCTGCTGGGTGTGGAGTGGAAGGAATTTGGACATGGAGATCGGGCGCAATTTGGGGGTGGATGGTGTTGGATGTTCCTTCGGGGTCTCTTGGTCAAGGTTGGACTGCAGTGATGAGATGGAGATCTTTGGTTTGAGGGCTAAGGGCAGTTTAGGGAGTGTAGGGGTGTTTTCTGACTCACTGTCCTTTACCCACGGAGGTTTGGCTGAGCCTGAGGCCGGAGCCAGTTTGAACTTGTTGTCCGGAAAGGCTGTGTTGACAGGAGGTCTTTTCAGAGGAGGTATAGTGAAAGAGGACTCTGTGTCCCTGATGGTCTCCACAGGCCTGGGTTTGAAGGACTGGGGTTTGGGGAACAAGGTTCCTACATCTTCTCTGGCTGCGGTCTCAAATTTCTTCTGAAACACAGGCTTAGTTGCAGGGGAGTTAGTGGTGGTCAGGGCTCCTCCTGATCGGCTCTTCTCCAGGGCAGCTAGCTTGGCTAAGAGAGGGGAACTAGTGGAGAGGCTGGAGTGGGATGCCAGTTTAGGGTGAACCCCTCCCTCCATGGGGCTGCCTCCTCCTGTGTTGAAGCGAGCCATAAGAGCCCTGACGTCAGATCTTTCCTCCTGGGTAGAAATATCGTGAGAGAATGACATACATTGGGTCATTTGGGCATAACTTTGATTGTAAATAAGAATGGATGTTTCTGAACAATTCTCCATTAATGTGGATGCTACCATGATTACGGACAATCATGAATTCATCATAAATAAATAAATCATGAATAAAGATCGTACCTCCCAAAAAAACTAACCTCTCACCATTACCAATAACTGGGGAGGTTAGCAACTTTTCAGGGGTATGATCTTTGTGCCTCTGTACCTTTCTCACTCATCATTATTTACCATTCATTCATGATTATCCATAATCATGGTAGCATCCACATTAATTTAGAATTGTTCAGAAACATCTATTCTTATTTACAATAGAAGTGAATCCAAAATTAGACAATACATTATTCACCATTCCATTCTTTTTGGGTACAAAATCATCTGAAACACAACCAAAACAAACAGTAAATGATTCCAACAAGTGTGTAGTCACAAGCTTGATGTAGTCATTGTATGCTAGGAATATCGGACCAAATACTCAACTTTTGACTACTTTAATACACTATGAGTGAATTTATCAGAGTACTCATGATGACTTCTTCAAATGGGGGGGTGCAGAAACATAAAGTCCTTTCACTTCTCAACGATAAATTAGATATGTATGAATTCATGAAAATACCCTCAATTAAAAGGTAACATTCTGTACTGTTGCCTCCTATGAGACATTTTAGCTTCACTGTTCAAATAAATACGGAAGTGCATACTGTGTTACATTTATCTCAATGGCTTCCTCTCCTTTAATTGCACTGATCTGAAAACCAAGGACAGGACAGATGAAACCACGAAGGTGATGTTGATTTTGCCTGTCCAGTACTTTCCAATCAGTGAGGAGACTTGATGATTCCTCTTTAGACCATTGGGATACAGATGCAACCATATTTTACCCATACCTTTAATTCACGGCAAAATACATGAATACATGTGACTCAATGACAGGTTCTAACAGACCTTAAAAAGGTTTCCTTTCAGCTTTAGTTGGCAGGCAAATGTCTGTAAGAGACATCCACAACCATGGTACACATCAGAAATAAGATAATTAACTAAAAGGTAACTTCAAATAAACCAGAACGTTCTTTGGGAAAGTCATTCTGAAGACTTTGTAGATATACACTCTCACAAATCAATATCCTCCCATGGCATCCACCCTGATACAAGCACTCACCTAATCTGTCCAAGTCTCATACACTGTATAGCCCTGGCCTTGTGTGGGTCTGGAGACAATGTAATACTATCCTGTACAAAGACCCATGGTTTTATACATACACAGGAAGTGTACGGGCTATTACTATTCTGATCAAGGGAGGTGAGAAATGAGAAGTGCTATCAGCAGTCTGTACAGTTTATATGAACACAACCACTGTCATACCAGTGCTAAGCAACTGACATAAATTGGCATTTTAGCTACCAAACCGTAGCTGCTTTGAGCAGGAATTAAAATAGATTTTTTGGGGGGTTGTATCATTTGATTTTCACAAGCCTACCACTTTGAAAATGCAATTTGTATTATTGATTGTGAAACAAGAAATAAGACAAAAAAACGTGCATACCTATTCACCCCCCCCAAAGTCAATACTTTGTAGAGCCACCTTTTGCAGCAATTACAGCTACAAGTCTCTTGGGGTACAGTATGTCTCTAAGATTGGCATATCTAGCCACTAGGATTTTTGCCCATTCTTCAAGGCAAAACTTCTCCAGCTCCTTCAAGATGAATGGGTTCCGCTGGTGTACAGCAATCTAAGTCACACCACAGATTCTCAATTGGATTGAGGTCTGGGCTTTGACTAGGCCATTCCAAGACATTTAAATGTTCCCCCTTAAACCACTTGAGTGTTGCTTTAGCAGTATGCTTAAGAGTCATTGTCCTGTTGGAAGGTGAACCTCCGTCCCGGTCTCAAATCTCTGGAAGACAAACAGTTTTCCCTCAAGAATTTCTGTGTATTTAGCACCATTCCTTAAATTCTGACCAGTTTCCCAGTCTCTGCCGATGAAAACATGCTGCACAATGCTGCCACCAACATGCTTTACTGTGGGGATGGTATTCTCGGGGTGAGAGGTGTTGGGTTTGCGCCAGACATAGCGTTTTCATTGATGGCCAAAAAGCTACATTTTAGTCTCATCTGACCAGAGTACCTTCTTCCATGTTTGGGGAGTCTCCCACATGCTTTTTGGCAAATACCAAACGTGTTTACTTATTTTTTTCTTTAAGCAATGGCTATTTTCTGGCCACTCTTCCGTAAAGCCCAGCTCTGTGGAGTGTATGGCTTAAAGTGGTCCTATGGACAGACTCCAATCTCCGCTGAGCTTTGCTGCTCCTTCAGGGTTATCTTTGGTCTCTTTATTGCTTCTCTGACTAATGCCCTCCTTGCCTGGTCCGTGAGTTTTGGTGGGCGGCCCTCTATTGGCAGGTTTGTTGTGGTGCCATATTCTTTCCATTTTTTAATAATGGATTTAAATGGTGCTCCGTGGAATGTTCACCGTTTCGGATCATTTTTTATAATGCAACCTGATCTGTACTTCTCCACGCCTTGGTCCCTGATCTGTTTGGCGAGCTCCTTGGTCTTCATGTGACAGATCAGAACAGGCATAAATATACTGAGATCATGTGACAGATCATGTAACACTTAGATTGCACACAGGTGGACTTTATTTAACTAATTATGTGACTTATGAAGGTAATTGGTTGCACCAGATCTTATTTAGGGGCTTCATAGCAAAGGGGTTGAATACATACGCATGCACCACTTTTCCATTTTGAATTTTTTCCATTTCACTTCACCAATTTGGACTATTTTGTGTATGTCCTTTACATAAAGTCCAAATAATTAAATTACAGGTTGTAATGCAACAAAATAGGAAAAACACCAAGGGGGATGAATACCTTTTCCTTTTCTATGTATAAGCAATCCATAGGCTTGTAGGAAAATAATTGGTTTGATGTGGTCTGGCCATCATTTTTGTCACTTAATAATTTAAGTGACATGAGAAAGTGTGACCACCATGATTCTCTGAGGAGAAAGCAGTAATACAAGTTTTTCATCACAGCTCTCTAGTTTCTACAGTCCCTCCCATTGCTGGTGGTAGACATTCAATAGCATTTTCCTCAGTGCTAAACACTCACATCATCAGCAGTACAAAAACACAACTAGCCTATTCTACTGTAAGACATTCTGAACAGTTTGGCTTTATTCATGAACATACACTAAGAATACAAAACATCCTTCCATGACATAGACTGGCCAGGTGAACCAGATGAAAGCTATGATCACTTATTGATGACACTTGTTAAACCCACTTCAATCAGTGTAGATGAAGGGGAGGGTTAAAGAAGGATTTTTAATCCTTGACAATTGAGACATGGACTGTGTGTGTGTGCCATTCAGAGGGTGAATGGACAAGACAAAATATTTAAGTCCCTTTGAATAGGGTATGGTAGTAGGTGCCAGGTGCACCGTTTGTGTCAAGAACTGCAACGCTGCTGGGGTTTTCAAGAATGTCCACCACCCAAAGGACATCCAGCCAACTTAACTGTGGATTGGAGTCAACATGTACCAGAATCCCTGTGGAACACTTTCAACACCTTGTAGAGTATTAATGACACACATCCTGTATAGCACAACACAAAACATTAGTCATTTCCAGCCACTTCCTTTAGAGTTCTTCTTTCCAGTCCTACTGAAGTGAGACCACCATGAACTGATGAGTGATTCAAAATGGGGAATCATGGCACTTATTAAACTGTACACTTCGAAAAGCACTGACAACAAGGTGAAATGGACATGGCAGATGACTTAAAATCGTTTCTTACTGTACAATACGCCTCATGATATCAGATGAAGACAGTACAGGAATTGCAATAAGATGGACAATAAGTATTTTTCAACAAACTGTTGCCTAGCTTCAACACACCACAACCATCGTCTTTCAGAGTCTGGTCTAACCACTATGTCTAACCACACATGGGTTGAGGCTGTTGCTGAGCTGGAGGACAGTGTTAGACACCTTGACCTATATCTGAGCCTCACAATAATGGAAAACTATTTTCTTTTTCCTGCAGTCTGTACTTCAACTGTAAATAAAGCAATGAAACTGCCACTAGACAATGCTTACTTAGTGATACTGAAACCAATGAATAATTCTGACTGCTTCACATGTTCCAGTCTTTTCTGACAGCAAACCCGACATCACACGTCACACAGGACTGTATGATCCGCTGCCCTGCATGACGGTGTCTCTAGAAAGTAGGAGGTTGTCGATATCCTGGATGGTTTTGGAAGTTCTCTGGAGGGCCTCCGCGATGCTCTCGTTGACCGGCTCACAGTGGGCCACGTGCTCTTTAGAACCACAGCCCACCACTGTAGAACCCCTCTGGGCTTTAAGAAGATGACTGTTATCCAACAGAACTGGGTAGAGCTGGTTAAAGAACACACATCATCCACTGATTAGCCTATTGTTAATCAAGGACAGGTGCAGTGCCTTAAAATATTCATACCCCTTGACTTATTTTACATTGTGTAACAACCTGTATTTAAAATGGATTAAAATGGTTATTTCCCCCCCTTCACCCATCAACACACACACACACACACACAACCTCTCAATGACAAAGTGAAAACATTCTCATAGAAATCTTCACTAATGTATTGAAAATTAAAAACATAAATATCTAATTTACATAAGTATTCAAACCCCGAAGTCAATACTTTGTAGAAGCACCTTTGGCAGTGATTTCTGGTTAAATCTCTAAGTGCTTTCCACACCTGGATTGTGCAACATTTACCCATTATTCTTTTATAAATTATTCAAGCTCTGGCATATTGGTTGTTGATCATTGCTAGACAACCATTTTCAGGTCTTGCCATACAAATCTAAGGAACATTCACTGTCTTTTTGATAAGCAACTCCAGTGTATATTTGGCCTTGTGATTTAGGTTATTCTCCTGGTGAAAAGTGAATTAATCTCCCAGTGTCTGTTGGAAAGCAGACAACCAGATTTTCCTCTGGATTTAGCTCCATTCTGTTTATTGTTTTTATCCTGAAAATCTCCCCAGTGCTTAACTATTACAAGCATACCCATAACATAATGCAGCCACCACTATGCTTGAAAATATGGAGAGTGGTACTTAGTTGTATTGGATTTGCCCTAAACATAACACGTTGTATTCAGGAAAAATAGTTAATTGCTTTGCCACATTTTCTGCAGTATTACTTTAGTGCCATGTTGCAAACAGGATGTACAGTGCATTCGGAAAGTATTCAGACCCCTTCCATTTTTCCACATTTTGTTACATTACAGCCTTATTCTAAAATTGATTAAATACACCTTATTTACATAAGTATTCAGACCCTTTGTTTTGAGACTCGAAATTGAGCTCAGGACAATCCTGTTTCCATTGATCATCCTTGAGATGTTTCTACAACTTGATTGAAGTCCACCTGTAGTAAATTCAATTGTTTGAACTTCACCAATCATGCCTGTATGGTAGAGTGGCCAGTCGGAAGTCACTCAGTAAAAGACACGACAGCCCACTTGGAGTTTGCCAAAAGGCACCTATGAGAAACAAGATTCTCTGGTCTGATAAAACCAAGATTGAACTCTTTGGCCTGAATGCCAAGCATCACGTCTGGAGGAAACCTGGCACCATCCCTAAGGTGAAGCATGGAGGTGGCAGCGTCATGCCCTGGTCATGTTTTTCAGTGGCAGTGACTGGGAGACTAGTCAGGATCGAAGGAAATATGAACGGAGCAAAGTACAGAGAGATCCTTGATGAAAACCTGCTCCAGAGCGCTCAGGACCTCAGACTGGGGCAAAGGTTCACCTTCCAACAGGACAACAACACTAACCACACAGCCAAGACAACGCAGGATTGGCTTCGGGACACGTCAGAGCCCGGACTTGAACCTGATTGAACATCTCTGGAGTGACCTGAAAATAACTGTTCAGCGATTCTCCCCATCCAACCTGATAGAGCTTGGGAGTATCTGCAGAGAGGGTGAAACTCCCCAAATGACCAGGTGTGTCAAGCTTGCGCTAACCAAGGTGGCACGTGCACGGTGTTTCCTCCGGCGCATTGGATGCGCCTTGGATGCGTGCTGTGTTAAGAAGCAGTGCGGCTTGGTTGGATTGTGTATCGGAGGACGCATGACTTTCAACCTTCGTCTCTCCCGAGCCCGTACGGGAGTTGTAGCGATGAGACAAGATAGTAGCTACTACAACAATTGGATACCACGAAATTGGGGAGAAAAAGGGGTAAAAAAGTACTCCAGGCTGTGAACAAGCGATTTGGTGGCATTCTCTCTGAGCCTCTTTACTGTGTCGCCACCATGCTTGATGTGTCTGGTGGTGGCGAAATGTTACATACACAGCTGGATGGAAACAGACAGTGGAAACAGACAGTGACAGTGGAAACAGACACAGTGACAGTGGAAACAGTGACAGTGCGCACAGAGGATATAGGCCACAGACAGACAGAGCTGAAACTTCTCTGCTTGACATGTATGATGAAATCCTAGTATTGACTGAACAATTGAAGAACGAAACAGCACACACAGCAACTGAAATAAATTGGTTTTGATTATGATTTACTGTTAATGGCGATGTACGTAAATGCTAACAAAATACCTTTTTGGTCAGTGAGGCTCAGAGAGAATGCCACCTGTTCACAGCCTGGAGTACTTGTTTACCCCTATTTAACTAGGCCCCTATTTAACTAGGCAAGTCAGTTAAGAACAAATTCATATTTACAATGACAGCCAAACCCAGACGACGCCACCCTATGGGACTCCCAATCACAGCCGGATGTGATACAGCCTGGATGCGAACCAGGGACTGTAGTGACGCCTCTTGCACTGAGATGCAATGCCTTAGACCGCTGCGTCCATGTGTGTGTGTTTAACTATTTAACTGTACTAAAATGCTGAAAAGGCCGTAAAATGTTAAATATCGGTTATCGGCCAAAAATGTCATATCGGTGCATCCCTAGCTGTGACGTAACAACATTTTGAAAAAGTCTGAATAATTTCCCGAATGTTTTGGAATATTTGATTTATGTTCAGGCTTCCTTCTTTTCACCTTGTCAATTAGGTTAGTATTGTGGAGTAACTACAATGTTGTTGAACCATCCTCAGTCTTCTACCATCACAGCCATTAAACTTTAACTGTTTTAAAGTCACCATTGAACTCATGGTGAAATCCCTGAGCGGTTTCCTTCCTCTCCGGCAACTGAGTTAGGAAGGAAGCCTGTAGGCCGTCACTGTAAATAAGAATTTGTTCTTAACTGACTTGCCCAGTTAAATAAAGGTTAAATGTATCTTTGTAGTGACTGGGTGTATTGATACACCATCCAAAATGTAATGAATAACCATGCTCAAACGGATATTAAATGTCTCCCCCCACCATCTACAGTACCAATAGGTCCCCTTCTTTGTGAGGCATTGGAAAACCTCCCTGGTCTTTGTGATTGAATTTGTGTTTGAAATTCACTGCTCGACTGAGGGACCTTACAGATAATTGTATGTGTGGGGTACAGAGCTGAGGTAGTCATTCAAAAATCATGTTAAACACTATTATTGCACAGAGTGAATCCATGCAACTTATTATGTAACTTGTTAAGCACAATTTTACTCCTGAACTTATTTAGGCTTGTGATAACAAAGGGGTCGAATACTTGTTTCGAAAAACCTGATTCCAATTTGAGATTATGGGGTATTGTGTGTGTGGCCAGTGACAAAACAATCTAAATGTAATCCATTTTAAATTCAGGCTGTAACACACAAAGTGTGGGGTCTGAATACTTTCTGAAGGCAATGTAGCTGTTAGACTGGATGCATTTCTTCCTAAGCCAACGTGGTGTTGTCTTGCTAAAGACAACGATGTAGATAGTGTTGTAGAATTCAGAAACAGTTATGTACCCTACCCTGGCTTATTACCCACAAAAACCACCCAGAATAGTGACACTAAGGATACAGTTGAAGCGTTTGATCTTCTCCAGCTCTTCAGCAACACAGTTAGGCCTGAAACAGAAAAAAACAAATATTTTACTAAGCAAAAAATTGCTATGCTAGCAAGCACAACACTTACAGTTCTACCATTTAAAAAGACATTTCACTCAATACAACATAGCTGAGCATTAATGTCTAAACTTTGATGGTTTTGGTACATAGACCTGCTTTATCTTACCTGCTTTGTCTTGTTTCAGTGGTATTAATGTAACCAGACTCAGAAATGTGTACTTCCTGTATAAAGGGCTCTGAACTGGTCTCCTGCACAGAGAGAGAAATACAATGCATCTCAATGCAGCAATACACAAACGACTAACACACACAACTGTATGGATGGATGAAACATGTGCATGGTCTAACCTGGTTGTAGCAGCTCTATGTAGCAGGGAGCTTTAGAGAGTGTCTAACCTGGTTGTAGCAGCTCTGTGTAGCAGGGAGCTTTAGAGAGTGTCTAACCTGGTTGTAGCAGCTCTGTGCAGCAGGGAGCTTTAGAGAGTGTCTAACCTGGTTGTAGCAGTTCAGGATCCTGTCAAAACAATGTTTCACTTTCAACTTTTAATGTTACATGCACAATTACAGTCAAATGCCTTTCTTGCAAACTCAAAAAAACTCAAAGGCAATAATATTGGAGGATACTCATGAATAGAATTTGAAGTTAAAATAGAATTGGCCACAACCATGAACAGTTTTGTTGATTTACAGTAATTAATCATTAAAATGTTTCTGATGATTAATAACAAGGTAGCACTGCCTGAAGTCTAGAGGTGTGCAACACTATCTACATCGTTGTCTTTAGCAGACAACACCACATTGGCCATAGTCTACGGCAGTACCTCACCTGCTGGCTCGAGTCACCATAGAGCACACAGAGTAGACCTGCCCAGGTGTGTCAGGGGGGAGGCTGCTTAGGTGGTACGTCACATCCTTTACCTGAGGGAAACACCAGAACATAAGCAATGCCATCACTCGGTCCTAAAACATAACTACACACATACTATTAGATGTGTGTCAGCATCCCAAAACTGTTTAAGATTCCACAATTAATCATGGAAGCATCTGTAAAAGTCTGTACTGCCATAAAATCAGTATGATATGGTAATAACAAAATATGGCTTTCTACTGCATGTAAGCACATGACAGGATATAGCCAGCATAAATGACATGACAGACTGCTACTCTGTGCAGGGTTCAAATTACAAGGTGAACACTTGGTAGCACAAGTCTTAAGAAAATATCAACAGCTATTGTACGGGCACGCTCAAGAGTAAATATGTCATTTTAAAACGTGATTAGGTCAGGGTTTCTGGAGCAGGACATTTGACCGAAAGGATTTTAATTTACAGGACATTTAACCTGATTAGAATGTCCATTCACGGTGCTCAGAATGACAGAAATCACATTTAGATAAGAACACATAAGTCTAGGATGTCTTTAACAAATTCTGATTTGCACTTTGAAGATGTGAGAATAACTGTCCACATTTACTTTACCTTAGGAAACAAGACAAGCACCGAACCGCAAAAATCACTAGCCTGTCAATCTACTATCCCCATTGTAGAAAAGTTAACCTGTTCTATTGGTCAGCTTGTCGAGAAAGAAGTAGCCTATTTCAAAACAGACTCTGGGACAGTTGTAGGACGATAGATCCTAAATTCATACAACCAATAGGACTAGGCTACATTGATTTTTTTAAGCTATTGAGTCATGCAACAGATTAGAACATTGAACTTAAAATTCTGATATAATGTTAAGAAATAATAGTTTAAGAGATAGCAATGCGCACAAGGCAGTAGACTATGTGCAAATGTTCGTTCCATAATGCAGTTAGTGGGAAAACACTTGTCAAAAGGACACCACACAGGAGCCCTTATATGTGACTGAGATGAAAATAGCCGTTGGAACATGTAGAAAGAGGGTAGGTCTAACATGGATCAACTAGCATGGTTTGCTAATATGACTAGGATTGTGCTTTTGGCTACTGGACAATAAACAAAAGTTATATATATATATAAAAATTGCCTCCGCGGATATGGTCTGATTTTGGCGAGGCTACTTTGAATCAGGGTAAGACATGCCTCATACTAAATATTAAAACATTCCGGTTTCAAACAATTAAGTATATGTTTTTAAAATGCATACTGCCTCCAGCTCATTGCAAAGTGATGTGTGACACACTGATGAAGCCTGCCTTCCGTTGCCTATGTTTGAGATGCTGCAGCATCTGACAGATTTTCCACTCAAAGGCTCTGCATCTGTATGCGTGTGATAAATAACATACATAATGAAAATGCTGAAAACACACGCCAATTTTATTCCACTAAATTAGGCAAATTAACTTAAAGACCGATAAGCATGACAAGTCAAATGTATTGACATCAACTGGTACAGTTGAAGTCGGAAGTTTACATACACTTAGGTTGGAGTCATTAAAACTCGTTTTTCAGCCACTCCACAATTTTTTTGTGAACAAACTATAGTTTTGGCTAGTCGGTTAGGACATCTACTTTGTGCTTGACAAGTATTTTTCCAACAATTGTTTACAGACAGATTATTTCACTTATAATTCAATGCATCACAATTCCAGTGGGTCAGAAGTTTACATACACTAAGTTGACTGTACCTTTAAACAGTTTAGAAAATTCCAGAAAATTACGTCATGGCTTTAGAAATTTCTGATAGGCTAAATGACATGATTTGAGTCAATTGGAGGTGTACCTGTGAATGTATTTCAAGGTCTACCTTAAAACTCAGTGCCTCTTTGCTTGACATCATGGGAAAATCAAAAGAAAATCAGCCAAGACCTCAGAAAAAACTATTGTTGACCTCCACAAGTCTGGTTCATCCTTGGGAGCAATTTCCAAATGCCTGAAGGTACCACGTTCATCTGTACAAACAATAGTATGCAAGTGTAAACACCATGGGACCACGCAGCCGTCATACCGCTCAGGAAAGAGAAGCGTTCTGTCTCCTAGAGATGAACGTACTATGGTGCGAAAAGTGCCAATCAATCCCAGAACAACAGCAAAGGACCATGTGAAGATACTGGAGGAAACAGGTACAAAAGTATCTATATCCACAGTAAAACGAGTCCTATATCGACATAACCTGAAAGGCACCCAGCAAGGAAGAAGCCACCGCTCCAAAACCACCATAAAAAAGCCAGACTACGGTTTTCAATTGCACATGGGGACAAAGATGGTACTTTTGGAGAAATGTCCGCTGGTCTGATGAAACAAAAACAGAACTGTTTGGCCATAATTACCATCATTCTGTTTATAGAAAGTTTGTGGGCAGAACTGAAAGTGTGTGCGAGCAAGGAGGACTACAAACCTGACTCAGTTACACCCGCTCTGTCTGGGGGAATGTACCAAAATTCACCCAACTTACTATGGGAAGCTTGTGGAAGGCTACCCGAAACGTTTGACCCAAGTTAAACTATTTTAAAGGCAATGCAAATACTAATTGAGTGTATGTAAACTTCTGACCCACTGGAAATGTGATGAAAGAAATAAAAGCTGAAATAAATAACTACTATTATTCTGACATTTCATATTCTTAAAATAAAGTTGTGATCCTAACTGACCTAAGACAGGGAATTTTTACTAGAATTAAATGTCAGGAATGTATTTGGCTATGTATGCAAACTTCTGACTTCAAATGTATTGCCATCAATTAATAGGCTAAAAAGCATTTTTCACAATGCGATTTTTTCTTCTCCCGGACAATTGGCCGGTGCCAACTTTTTTAAATCGTCTTTTCTATTATAATTGGGTTTTTTTATTGGCCAAAAGCCGGCTATTACCGGCTAACAGAAACCCTTAGGTGACGTATTGTACCTCCCCAGGGCCAGGGCCAGCTCTGTGGTGGGTGAAGTAGCTGGCCAGCACTCCGTTAGACCTGATGACTGAACCATCCCCTGGAGAAACCTCCACAACTGGGATGGCTCCATCCACTATCCTGGACAGGAGAAACACAGACAGACAGGATGTAATGGTTAGACAGAAGAAAATAACTGGACACAAGGTTGGTCAACCACCCTTTTTTAAACAGTGAGATGTCACATGCTTTCTATGATTTATGAACATAGTATCTCATTTACTAATCATCTATATAACAAGAAACAGTAGCCTGTTCAAATAAAGTCATGTGAATACGCATCATCCTGCAGAAAGGTACCTGTACAGCACCCCTTGGCACCACACCACTTTAACCAACTCTGTAGGGAGGTCTTGGTCTGCCTCCTGTTCATCTTGGACCAGAGAGTACATGGACTTCCACCTACAGTAAAAATACATGCACCTCTACAGTTTACTGCTAGATGTTTACATGCAGATAATTATATACTACCAGTTTTGGCAGTAATATCTTTGTCTATTTTCATATCATAAAATAAAATGAATCAACCAATCAACCTGTGCTGATGAGGGGAAGGGCATCTGAGAGGCAGGGCTTGGGGCAGGTGAGACCTCCTCTCTCCTCTAGATGTGTTTGTCATTGTCACTGCTCTCTCAGTCTGGTCTCTCCCCCTGGCTGTCTCTTCTTCTGTCTCCCCCCTGTTCCTCTCTCCAGAGGGCTGGGACTGGGCGCGCCAGAGGTGAAGGGCCAGAGACAGAGGGTAGCGCCACACCAGAGGAACACAGGAGACAGAGTGGTGCTGGACCACTCTGGTGGACAGGTATACCTCTCCTTGCTTTGAATATACAAGTTTGTCAGAATAATAAAGAAACGTACCATTGGCTTCACACAACCACATTGACATTGTAATTAAAAATAAACAACATTCAAGAATCCGGAGCACTTTGAGCATTGCAAGCCTTACCTGTTGCTCAGCACAGGCGCCACTCTGTTGAGATGGAGTCTTTGGCCTACAGGTTTGGTTGTCTTGCTGTATGTGTTCAGTGACAGACCTATTTGGGTCTCGGCTCCGAGGCCTGTGGTGTTGGTTGTGACTAAGTCTGCAGGTGAAGTTTACAGAGAACTCCTCTCCAGAGGAAGAAAGCAGCAGACTGGCACTCCGCTCCACTGAACTGACGACGATCTCTCGGTTCAATCCCACCTCAGCAGTACAGGAATAACATGCAGGCCACTCCACCTCAGGGTCAATGCTGAAGACCTGCTGTTGACGAGGTGAAAAGCACAATCTCAATGGTGAAAGGTAACTAGGTAGTTTCCTGTGGTAAGTGGACAACTGTGGGCAAAATAATGTCCTGTTAGACAGGGGAAATTGTGTGATGTGTATTAAAAATGTCCCAATTACACAAAAATTAAGAGTAGGCATAATGTGGTAATTCATTTCTTTCTTCTGCAAAAAAAACGAATAGTTAGCAAAACTGTGTTTAGCTAGCTACCTTTCTGTGGTCGTCCGAGATGAGTTCTTCAGGCAGGTAAGGTCGTGTTGCATACTCGTTCCTGAACTCCAAAGCACCAAGCATCAGGTCCTAGAATATTGACAAATCAGGATTGGCAAACATATGGGTTGTTTTTATTATGAGATTGGGTTCTGTTGAGGTTAGCTACCTTGTAGCTGCTGGTGGCGAACCTGGTCCTCTGTCGAACCTTCTCATTAGACTGAAGAGGATGTGCAGATCGTGTAGGGGCTTTCTCCAACATGAACTCCGAGCCACAGGGCGACAAGTGCAAACGGGAATCATCTACGTAACGGACGTCCACTGACTCATCCTTGTACATGATCATCAAACCGATATTAGTTTTGCTGCTGGTCATCATAAATGTTATTTTATATATTCCAGCTAGCTAGATAGTAAACCAAATCGCGTTGTTGTCAACAACAACATTTGCGCTACATGAAAGGTGTGCTCCTATTGGCTGCTGCTGCTTCTTCTACTGCACATACTTTGACCAAAATGAGTATAGCGCCACCTACTGAGCTTTCCAGGTAACGCGTATGTTGAATGAAGCCACACACTGCTAGACACAAAATAAAAGTCCATCTGTAAGTTATGCATTTCACAGGGTGGTGAAAGTGCACGGCGATCTTGATGCTCCTTTCCAATAAATATCGAGTCTTATTCTGGTGACATGATGATCGATGCTTGACTGCCATTTGACAAATATTCTTGCTCTAATCCATAATAACGTCATCATGTAGACTAGCCTACCAGCACTGTATCAGCGAGCTGTTGGCTAGAGCGCACATGCCAAGGCCAGAGTAGGCACAACTGCTATTTAACACAACAGTATGTGTGACAAAACTATCGGTAGAGTTGAAAATGTGAAGAAACACATTAAACTTTAGATTTTATTTGGTACTTGAAAATTTCAGCAAAAAAGTACATTTTGTGTACACCATGTCATCACGCACTGACTTTTATCAGCAACAAGTCTGTTTGCGGCAAACACTAGTGGGAAAATGTGCATATTGTTTCAATGCAGATTTTAGAATATTCACATGAACATCTGTCGCCAATATGATGGATGTCTAGCTAGACTAGTGTGTGAAATATTCATATTATGAAGAATTTATTGCAGACAAACAATACTATGAATATTATTTACAAACTTATAAAACAAACATTTCCTTTGTATGGGGTTCATCAATTGATGATGATAAAAAAATAAGAATATATTGTGGAATCCGTCCTGAGAGATTTCTGTTGCAGCGGTCTCTTAATCAGTTCCAAACTGCCGACTGCAAAGGTGTTAAAGCCTTGTTCAACAGACAAATTGGATTCAAAATGACCCCGTTCCCACTTCCCAGCAAGAGACAGAACTGTACTACTCAACAATTCTGTGAAATAACTTCACATTCTAAAAACGCTACTTTCAACCTGTAAAAGGGAGAACAAAAACACCCCTAAAGTTGAAGTAACTTTTGTGTTCTCTTTTATGGCCAGTTTGCTGCCACTTGCCTGTATTCAGTACTTTAAACTCCTTTGTTAGTTGCACAAATCCACCACCTTAAAATGCATAGACTGATAATGCGTGGTTGACCATCAAACTGAAATAAATGGCCAACTCCTCACAGATGTATAATTAACAAAATGGCCCTGGAGTTCAGTAGTGCAACATTCTATACACTGAAAGCTGATGTACTATAGAGAACATAAAATTATCTTGAATACTGTATTTATTTACCCTGTTGTACCCTGTAGCAACATCCGATGCAGTGCAGTGTCCATTCTATACATCACATTTGTATCTGCAAGTCTGAGTGTCGCCTCCAACTGAATAAGCCCTTGCAGTATTCCTGGAGCTGAACCCTGTTCTGTCATTGATTATACAGTTAGTTTGCTACTCTGCTGTTGAGATAAGTTTACATAGGAAGCCCATTCAGATTGTCAATTACTTGCACATCTGATACCCATCTGCTCTTTTCCCTAATGTGTAAACACCACAAAACCCCATGGAATCTGGTCTTTCAACTTCAGATTAATAACACATCCATATGTGGACCTCAATTCCTGATACCATCTGGATTATCTATGTGCCCTCATTCTGGACGCTCATATCAGATTTTTTGCTCTAGTGGTTTTTTTTTGTGCCAATTGCCTGCAGTTATCAGGACAACCACCCCAAAATGGAAAGTAACAGGAAATGAGCATTGCATCTGTGTGCTACTTCAGAGGCTACATCAATGTGAATGCGCAAATATGATATGGGTCACTGAGTGTGGACAGGAAGAAAAATATTTTTTCTTTCTATATCTAGAGTTGGGTTTTTATGGTGGCTGTGTAAACAGTGTTGCAAATCCACAGCACACATTTTCCCTGTGGCGTTAAGACGAAGACCAAGGGAAATAAGTGTTTCTGAAAGAAGCAAAAGCAGAGAAGGAACTCCACCCACCCCCCAAAAAATACAAACTCAGAACAGTCCGTATAACTCAGCGGATTATTGATGCAGTTCATTGTCCCCATCTTCCAACCAACATAAATCCAGAAGAAAATCTGAACTGCCAGGAAGAGCAAACTGTATCAAAAAAAAAAAAAAAAAGGCTAGTTCTTAGATTTTTTCCAGTCGCAAACATTCCAGCATGTCGAACACGAAAGGTATGTGCCAGCTCAGTCTGTCGCAGCGCTCTCATCGTCGTCTCCTCTCTGACTCTAGGCAGAACTTCTCAAAAGCTTCCTCGATCTCAGGGTCCATCTCATCCTCGTCATTGAATGACCTGGAACACAAAAACATTTATATTCATTAAGAATTAACTGAATAAAGTGCAGGCAAATTCATGAAGGTTATATACAGGTTTGTTTCAGTGTACAACTAAAGATCAAAGTCACAGTCCTTCAAAGGAAAAGACAAACACAAACAGTGGAAAGGCCAAATAATTGTCAAAGACTTGAGTAACCCAAGTCATAGACTGTTCTCTCTGCTACCGCACGGCAAGCAGTAACAGATTGCCAAGTCTAGGTCCAAAAGGCTCCTTAACAGCTTCTACCCTCAATCCATAAGACTGCTGAATAATGAATCAAATGGTCACCTGGACTATTTACATTGACCCCCCTTTCTTTTTACACTGCTGCCACTCACTGTTTATTAGTCACTTTACCCCTACCTACATGTACAAATGACCTGGACTAACCTGTACATGGATTCAGTACTGGTACCCCTGTATATAGCCTCATTATTGTTTTGTCTTACTTCTTACTTTAGTTATTTAGTAAATATTTTCTTAACTATTTCTTGAACTGCATTGGTGATTAAGGGCTTGAAAGTAAGAATTTCACAGTAAGGTCTACTACACCTGTTGTATTCAGAGCATGTGACAAATAACATTTGAGTTGAGTGAGGGGTAGACAGGGGTTAGCTAAGCCCCCTTTCTGGTCCATCTGCTGACTAGTCTGAATCAGAGGCTCTGGCTTCCCCTGTTGCATTGTGGGCAAGACAATCACACTGACCCATACTGGCCCCACAAGTGAACGACCTCACGCTGCTCTCAGGTCATGTGACCTTGGCATATGGACACATGATATGGGCGAGGGAAAAAGGTCACAAGACCAATCCTACAGTGTATTAGTAACTACGACACTGGATTGTCTGACCTATTTGGTGTGTTTGACTGGATCCCACAAAAAAATATAGGACTGCAGAGAGATATTCAAGAACTACACAATAGCATTCTAGAACTACAGAGGAATATTCTAGATCCACAGATACATATATTTTACGGATTCAGTATCACAATGACTCACACGAGAAACCAACCAAGTCCACTGAAAGCAAAGATCATGACCACAACTAATCACGGTATAGACAATTAACACATGTACATTTGTCATTTAGCTATACTCACGATTCATTTCCATTCTCTTCACAGTCCTCTGGGAAACAGTCGTCTTCCCGATCCAGGATCTCCTGGTATTTTTCTGAATATTCTGTAACACAAAAACATACCTTTAGGGACAATGCAAAGCTTTTGCAGGGTTTTACCTTGATGAATAATGTCGATATACTCACCAGGGTCGGCTGCTGTGAAGGGAGTGCCGTCTGCAGTGTAGAACGTAGGCTCATTCTGAGAGGAGAAACACACAAAGAACAGCGGTGAAAAGGTTAGTAGGCATGAAATTAAAATGTGAACATCTAAACCAGTTTCCCAAAATGGTAGATCGGTGCCAATTCCTTTTGGATCACGGGTTAAAACTGGGAGCTGGCTTGAAACTTGAGAAGTTTAGAAGATTAGATGGAGGGAGTAGTGTTGTTTTCTAGCCCCAACTCCTCACCATAAAGTAGTTGGGGTCATTGTCAGGTGTAGCATCAGAAGCAGCAGCAGCATGGACTCTGCCCCAGTTACTAGACCTCAGCTCCACCAGCCGCAATAACATCTGCTTCACATCTCTGATGGACACACAGACAGTCCTATATTCATTGGACCAATCACTCACTCAGCACCAATAACATCTCCTTCACACAGACAGTCAGTCAGTCATTCATTCATTCATACAACCAGCTTTTATCTAATCCAATCTAAGAAGCATTCATTTGGCAGAGGTAGTTTTGACAAGAGTGTTTCTACTAAACAGTCTCTTTATTCTCACATGCACACCTGCTGCACTGGGTGTCCAGTACAATGTTCTCAATCCTCTGGACTAGCTGGTCCATGTCAGACTTCCCTTTCCACGCATCCTCCAGAACCGAGCCGGTCAACTACAGAAGACATCACAGATAAACTTCAATGCAACAAAGGGGAATTTGTCTTTCGCATTATAACAAACTTAACAATAAACATTATTACATTGTAATACAATATTTTCCATTTACTTGGGATGATGGCCTGCAGATTTCTCTTGAAACACAGTAAATAACTGTACCACAGATGATGTGGAACCCTGAGTCAGCTTGAATTTAGAGATCAGAAAACTTGCAAAATCACCTTAAGCAGTTTGACAGCACAGATGAGGTTTCCATCCACTGGGTTAGAGAAGAGGGCATTCATCAGCTCCCTCAGGGCGTTTAGCAGGATCTCAGCTCGGGACGGAGGCCCCTTTGCACTCTTTACCTGAGACAACCAAGAGGTCAGGTTCTGTCATTCTCTAGGGTTTATTATCAACTCAAAATGGATCTAGGGGAGGGGTTATGGAAGGAGGTTGGGTTATGGGAGGCAAGTGTCAAAGTTGTGAGGGGCTGAAATGGAAATAGTTTTTAAAATCGAGTGTCACTTGGGAAATAAGTGTTTTAATGGATACTTTTAAGTGCTTTTGTTCTGGAATACAATGTACATTTTGCTGTATATGTTTTTACCAAATTAAATTCAGCTCAATTCAACAGATGCATAAATACCCCCAAAATCCTGGGACAGGACAAAGGTGCTCCTGCTCACCTCCAGTCTGAGATAGAGCTCCCCCAGAAAGAGCACATAGGCCTGGAACTTCTTCTGTGTCTCCTGGTCTCCTCGCACCGCTACGTCCCTCTGTTCATACTCTGTCCGACACCTACAGCACCCAGACACAGAGCAAGAGAGGGGGTTTCTGTAAAAATGGCTACAAGGGTTTCTTGTGGTGAAGATGGTGATGAAATTATACTAACAAAGCTCACCGTTTTAGTAAAAGCTGACGAAAGTTTCCACTTGCTGGGCTGAGTACGAGGTTATGAGACAGGAAGTTACAGAGCCTTGCCCCCGTGTACGAGAAATTGGGGATAGCAGTAGACTGCAAAAATAAACAAAATGAACAGAATGAACAGAACACATTTTTTTAAATGACACTAAAACAAAATACAGTAAACTACAGTATAGACGTCGCTCGTAGATGACCGAACCGTGTGTGTGTTGATACACATACTTGTGTGTAGATGAGTTCCACCAGTTCTTGCAACGTCTCCTCAGTAGTAACCCATCTGTTCAGCATGTTTACCATGTGCTCAATGTCCGTCTCAAAGGACCCCGGCGAGGAGTTTAGGTAGCTGAGAAACTCCTCAACCAATTCAGCCAATGTCATCTCAGTATAATAGCCATCACTGCCATCCTCCGAAACTGATTCCTTTAAAATGGAGAACACTGGTAATAGAAGATACGTGAAAAACATAGAAACTAGCTAGTAGCTACAGCCAGTACCTCCAGCTGAGAGCTACTCATTAGTTGTGGATGAGGTGATTGATTAGTTTGGTCCTTATAATGTAAAGTGCAGTCACCAAGACACTAGGCAACCCAATCCGTCATTATCCATTATTACAGGGTGTGCAGACTTTGTTCCAACCCAGCACCACCACACCAGATGTAATTTAATAAGGGGCTTAGTGATTACCCTAGTTGAACCAGGTGTGTTAGGAGTACTGGACTGGAACAAAAGCCTGCACCCTGGGTGGGTTTCCAGGACCACTGCTTTCATACCTCATAGGGGGAGAAGCTAGCAGGGTAGAACTCCGGTGCATTGGCTGACAGAATGGAGGTATTCACCAGAGAGTCCACACTTTTCACTTTGGAGGCAGGAGTGCTGTGGTTGTGAATGAATTGGTGGGGTTTGCTTGGGCTTCTGCTTTCTGAGGAAGCAAATTAAAATGTATTTTAAGAACATGTAACTAGCAATAAAGGTCTGGGTGGCACATGAAGTAATGTGCTTGCCCTGTAACAGGGACACTCAGTGGCAGGGACCAGGCTTGTCATGTGACGTGATTTGGCCGCCGTCCTTGAGCTTCATTTAGCAGCTAAGTCACTGACTTTTAAATTTAGTGACAGGTGCAACTAGTTAGTTAGCTATTTAGGTAAGTGTTCTAGGGGCGTTTTAAACAACGACAGTTTGGGCGCTCTAGCACCAAGGTAAAGACAGTTTCAAGTTGGATATTCAACAGATTTAGTGCTTTCAAACCTCAATAGCTTTCAAACCACTTGAGCTACAGACTCCAAATAAGTGTCGTAATGTTGGAAAAATTGTGCACAACATTGGACAGGTCTTCTTTTCACAATTTGGACATTAATACACTTTCCAAAGCCAATAAACATGTGGAAATTTGAGCAGCATTTTGTTCTCCTAGTTGAATTAGTTAGGGAGCGTAAACAAAGTAAATGTCTCTACATTTAAGATGTCAATAGCTCCTTGGTCATGTGACCTAATGACTTCAAACAAGGTTCAGTTTGTCCACTGACTACCCTTCTATATTGCACATGCTTAAGTTTGTCCAATTTCATCTCATATGATTTTACATGAATTTTTCTAAATTTTGAATTTCAATAGCTCCTTGGTCATGTGACCAACTGACCTCAAACAAGGTTCAGAATGTCCACTGACTATACCTTCATAGTCACACACTCTGATGTTAGTCTACTTTCATCTCATGCTATTAGACTTAAATCTGTAAGCTTTGCAGGCCTTCATTTTACATGGTTGTCAAAAAAAAAAAAGTTAAAGTTAACAGCCTCGCAATAACCATCTTTCACATGGACACTGAAAAGAGCCGCAACTGGCTGCATGTGCTATGCATAAAGGACAGGAGAGGTGTTCAAATAGAGGTGCTTAAAGGAAGGCACACAGGTAGGCCTCACGAAAAACAATGTTTCATATGCTCTTTTTAATCACAGTAAAAGGCAGGGATTTGTCAGAGTGAGCTTGATAACGTGAAAAAGTCATTTTCATAGCATCACTTTCATATACTGCACATTAAGACAAATCCTTCTATGTTGAGTATTAGAACGCAGTTTACATAATCTGATAATGACTTGATATTTGAGTGCATTCACAACAAGCCACCTGCAGACAACTTACAAAATGCAATAGTGCATTTGACAGTTCACTTTTCTGATGAAAATAGTTATTTGATGCATGGCCTTCTATTTCTAACTGGGAAAATAAATTCCTACATCTTTTGTGAGTAAAATCCTTTTTCCAAAATTGATTTAGGTACATTTTTGTGAAGAGGTATGAAGGTTGTGATATGGGTCATTTAATAGTGAAATCATTTAAGGGATCAATACATTTCTATATTGTTTCCCCAGTATCTGCATGAATCATCAGGCCAAGTGTTTTTGGTTGACCCTGCTGGACAGAAAGAGAAGGAGGAATCGGAACACGCTGCATTGGGATACGCTTAACACCCCAGCCATCCTACAATCTAAGCCCTCAATCTCACACAAATTATCATGGAATTTACCAGGTACAATCCGAAATCCGTAAACTTGGGCACCCTCATAGATATCATCCTGACCAACCTGTTCTCTAAATACACCTCTTCTGTCTTCAACCAGGATCTCAGAGATCACTGCCTCATTGCCTGCGTCCGTAATGGGTCCGCGGTCAAACGACAACCCCGCATCATAGTCAAACGCTCCCTTAAACACTTCAGCAAGCAGGCCCCTCTATTCGACCTGGCCCGGGTATCCTGGAAGGATATTGACCTCATTCTGCCAGTAGAGGATGCCTGGTTATTCTTTAAAAGTGTTTTCCTCACCATCCTAAATAAGCATGCCCCATTCAAAAAATGTAGAACCAGGAACAGATATAGCTCTTGGTTCTCTCCAGACCTGACTGCCCTTGACCAGCACAAATACATCCTTTGTCGTATTGCATAAACATCGAATAGCCCCCGCGATATGCAACTTTTCAAGGAAGTTAGGAACCAATATACACAGGCAGTTAGGAAAGCAAAGGCTAGCTTTTTCAAACAGGAATTTGCATCCTGTAGCACAAACTCCAAAAGTTCAGGAACAACTAAAGTCCATGGAGAATAAGAGCATCTCCTCCCAGCTGCCCACTGCACTGAGTCTAGGAAACACTGTCAACACCGATAAATCTACAAATATCAAGAATTTCAATAAGCATTTTTCTACAGCTGACCTTGCTTTCCACCCGGCTACCCTGGTCAACAGCTCTGCACCCCCACAGCAACTTACCCAAGCCTCCCCCATTTCTCCTTCACCCAAATCCAGACAGCTGATGTTCTGTCAGAGCTGCAAAATCTGGACCCCTACAAATCAGCTGGGCTAGACAATCTGGACCCTCTCTTTCTACAATTATCCGCCGCAATTGTTGCAACCCCGATTACTAGCCTGTTCAACCTCTTTTTCGTATCGTCTGAGATCCCCAAAGATTGGAAAGCTGCCACGGTCATCCCCCTCTTCAAAAGGGGAGACACTCTAGACCCAAACTGCTACAGACCTATATCTATCCTACCCTGGCTTTCTAAAATGTCTTCGAAAGCCAAGTTAATAAATAGATCACCGACCATTTTGAATCCCACCATAACTTCTCCGCTATGCATTTTGATTTCCGAGCTGGTCATGGGTACCTCAGCCACGCTCAAGGTCCTAAACGATATCATAACCGCCATCGACAAAAGACAATACTGTGCAGCGAATTCATTGACCTGGCCAAGGCTTTCGACTCTGTCAATCACTGCATTCTTATCGGCAGAGTCAGCAGCCTTGGTTTCTCAAATGACTGCCTCGCCTGGTTCACTAACTATTTCTCAGACAGAGTTCAGTGTGTCAAATCGGAGGGCCTGTTGTCCGGACCTCTGGCAGTCTCTATGGGGGTGCCACAGGGATCAATTCTCGGGCCGACTATTTTCTCTGTATACATCAATGATGTCGCTCTTGCGGCTGGTGATTCTCTACGCAGACGACACCATTTGGTATACTTCTGGCTCTTCTTTTGACACTGTGTTAACCTCTCTTGGGTAGGGGGCAGTATTTTCATGTCCGGATGAAAAGCGTGCCCAAAGTAAACTGCCTGTTACTCAGGCCCAGAAGCTAGGATGTGCATATAATTGGTAGATTAAAGTTTCTAAAACTGTTAAAATGATGTCTGTGAGGAAAAGTTTATTAGTAACGTTTGGGATTCATTTTGTATGCATTTTGATGGAGGGAAACTGGGTGGATTATTGACTGAAGCGCACCAGCTAAACTGAGTTTTTATGGATATAAAGAAGGACATTATCGAACAAAATGACAATTTGTGATGTATCTGGGACCTTTTGGAGTGCCAACTGAAGAAGATCAAATGTAAGGCATTTATTATATCGCCATTTCTGACTTTCGTGGCGCACCTGCCTGGTTGAAATGTGTTTTTCATGCTTTTGTACGCACGGCGCTGTCCTCAAATAATTGCATGGTGTGCTTTCACCGTAAAGCCTTTTTGAAATCTGACACAGCGGCTGGATTAACAAGAAGTTAATACATCAAAATTAAGCTTAATTTGTGATTTTATTTAAGGTAAATATTTATAATTCTGTAGTTTGTATTTCGCACTCTGCAATTTCACCAGATGTTGGCCAGGTGGGATGCTACCGTCCCACCTGCCCATAATTAACTAACCTCCAGGCGAGCTTCAATGCCATACAACTCTCCTTCCGTGGCCTCCAACTGCTCTTAAATGCAAGTAAAACTAAATGCATGCTCTTCAACCGATCGCTGCCCACACCTGCCTGCCCGCCTGGCATCACTCCTCTGGACGGTTCTGACTTAGAATATGTGGACAACTACAAATACCTAGGTGTCTGGTTAGACTGTAAACTCTCCTTACAGACTCATATTAAGCCTCTCCAATCCAAAATTACATCTAGAATCGGCTTTCTACTTCACAACAAAGCATCCTTCACTCATGATAACAAAAATACCCTCGTAAAACTGACCATCCTACCGATCTTTGACTTCGGCGATGTCATTTCCAAAATAGCCTCCAACACTCTACTCAGCAAATTGGATGCAGTCTATCACAGTGCCATCCATTTCATCACCAACACCCCCAAAATACCCACCACTGCAACCTATATGCTCTCGTTGGCTGGCCCTTGCTTCATATTCGTTGTCAAACCCACTGGCTCCAGGTCATCTATAAGTCCTTGCTAGGTAAAGCCCTGCCTTATCTCAGCTCACTGGTCACCATTGCAGCACCCACCCGTAGCACGCGCTCCAGCAGGTATATTTCACCCAAAGCCAATTACTCCTTTGGCCGCCTTTCCTTCCAGTTCTCTGCTGCCAATGAGTGGAATGAATGGCAAAAATCACTGAAGCTGAAAATTCATATCTCCCTCACTATCTTTAAGCATCAGCTATCAGAGCAGCTTACATATCATTACACCTACCTCATCGCCATATTGTTATTTCTTTTTTTGCTCCTTTGCACCCTAGTAGCTCTACTTGCACATTCATCTTCTGCACATCTATCACTCCAGTGTTTAATTGCGAAATTGTAATTATTTTGCCACTACGGCCTATTTATTGCCTTACTTCCCTAATCTTACTTCATTTGCACACACTGCATATATACTTTTCTATTGTGTTATTGACTGTATGTTTGTTTATTCCATGTGTAACTCTTGTTTGTGTCGCACTGCTTTGCTTTATCTTGGCCAGATCGCAGTTGTAAATGAGAGAGTGTTCTCAACTGGCTTACCTTGTTGAATAAAGGTGAAATAACATTTGTTTTAAATACTGTATGTGGGAATGTCTAGTACATGTAGTGTTGGTACATTGAATATTCCTCAACTGCATATATCAAACTGTCTTTACCTCGGTCGCTCTAGCACCGGGAGCGACAATGTTAGCCTAGTACCATTAGTTGTTCGGGCTAGTTACCTAGCTAACTTGTTAACACACATAGCCAGGTAATGCGAATGGGTAAATGCAAAGTTGATCCGGCAGAAAATCTTACCTCCGCCGATAGCTTCACTATGGTATGGGTTGTTCTCAGTCAAAGGTGGAGAAGTCCGAGGTTGCCGAAGAGGCTCACGCTGGTTGAAAACAGATGTGGCGTCCCCGTCTCCTACATCTGCAAGGCCGGGGCTTCTTGGCTTTATATGGGCTCTACCAGCGCCTGGAGCTCGGTCGAAATTCTCAGTCATCTCTGTTGCTTTTTTTGTGTTATGACCTTTTCGGTGAGGCGCAAAAGAAAAAACGTAGGTGGTTTGGCAATTCCAGTCACTTGTTACGGAATTATTTAGTTTGGCCTCACTCACCCTCCCTCATTTCCATATTTACTAGCAAGCCAGCTACTTTATGTTCTCGAACGGATATTACAACATATTTCTGTAAGGGCTACTTCCTTCAACAAATCCGATATCGGCTGAGATGATCTATAACCGTGTGAACGTGTTGTCGCCCTCTACGGGAGGGGAGCGGTAGAGCACCAACAGTGCAGAGCCTATACCTCATTGAGCGTACTGAGTAGCCTGGAAATAAGTCAAAGGAAGCCTACTTTGATCTGTCTGAAGCAAGAAAGTATGTTTAACTAGTTAATACACATACTGTATGTGTTATCTAACATCATGTTAGATGTGACGCAGTTTCTTCAGCAATGAAAGCGAGTGGGGTGTTCAAGTAATAAACACATACCTCCCATTCTACAATAAAACTACAGATGCATCAGAGAGTGGAATCAGAATCCTGTGGATCAAACCAACCCTCACATGTGCCGCTCTCCCCCTGCTCTCTCAGTAGCTGCCCACTATAGCCATGTGTGTTACACCAGAACTCAGAAGAGGCATTCATTAATTGTTTAGCCTCCAGTCATTTTCCACTTGTTTCCCAAAGCTGGATCACATTATGTCAAAGATCATACCCCTTGCAGAAATGTGGAGACCCACTTTGATAAAAGATTACGGCCCCTATTTTCTGTTATTGCAAAATGGGTGTCTTGGAGGGAGTTCAAACATTTACAAGTCCTGGGAATGCGTACAAGATGAAAGATGACAATACCTTTAGGAATCCACAAAGGAGTAATAGACTAGCTAGAGTTGGTATAGCCAACAGCAGCACTGTGTGTGTTCAGTGCAATTAGTTTAAAGGAAAAGCCGCACACACTAGTAGCTCCGATAGGGGTTCATTTTGGACTGGGCAGGAATACATTTGTTAGTATTCTTGCAAATGGTGGGGCAGGTAAGCAAACCCCAAGGAGCAGGGAAGCAAACCACAAGGAGCAGGGAAGCAAACCCTGAGGGGCAGGGAAGCAAACACCCTACGCATTGCACCAATACCATGATAGTTGGGAATTGTAATATGACTCATATAGCGAGCGATGCTACAGTACCCTATGTTGGATTGCATTGCAAAATTCAAAAGCGTTGATAATTCGAGTCCATAAACCATAATTACAGGGACAATATGAGCAGTTCAAGCTCAAAGCAAATACCATCATGATCCCTGGCCTCCTGCAGTAGCTCCAAGCATCTTCACAGTAGCTCCAGACCAGGAATCACGGTCTCTAGTTAAATGGGATAAATCTGGGAATTTTGGAAACGTTCTGTCTTTCATGTTAGTTTTGCACGCACTTTGTGCTCTTTTCCCAATTGCACATCCTTACATAGATACAATTAGATTCAAAAACAGGATGAGAGAGGCACGGGACTTTCGTGGTGTTAACATTCTCCCCTTAGTCTTTTGATCTGACATCTGACAGCTGTCATTGATTAGACTATTTGATGACAATTAAAGGAGGAAGTGGGTGGGGAGAAACAGTTAACAAATAATAATAATACAGGTGAAATCAGAAGTTTACATACACTTAGGTTGGAGTCATTGAAACTTGTTTTTCAACCACTCCACACATTTCTTGTTAACAAACTATAGTTTTGGCAAGTCGGTTAGGACATCTACTTTGTGCAATCTTTCCAACAACAGACAGACAACAACAGACAGACAACAACAGACAGATTATTTAACATATAATTCACAATTCCAGTGGATCAGAAGTTTACACTAAGTTGACTGTGCCTTTAAACAGCTTGGAAAATTCCAGAAAATGATGTCATGGCTTTAGAAACTTCTGATAGGCTAATTGACATCATTTGAGTCAATTGGAGGTATACCTGTGGATGTATTTCAAGGCCTACCTTCAAACTCAGTGCATCTTTGCTTGACATCACAGGAAAATCAAAAGAAGCCAAGACCTCAGAAAAAAAATGTAGACCTCCACAAGTCTGGTTCACCCTTGGGAGCAATTTCCAAACACCTGAAGGTACCACGTTCATCTGTAAAAACAATAGTACGCAAGTATAAACACCATGGGACCACACAGCCATCATACCGCTCAGGAAGGAGAAGCGTTCTGTCTCCTAGATATTTATTAACTTACTTTGGTGTGAAAAGTGCAAAACAACAGCAAATGACCTTGTGAAGATGCTGGAGGAAATAGGTGCAAAAGTATCTATATCCACAGTAAAACGAGTCCTATATCGACATAACCTGAAAGGCCGCTCAGCAAGGAAGAAGCCACTGCTCCTAAACCACCATAAAAAAGCAGCCAGACTATGGTTTGCAACTGGACATGGGGACAAAGATCATACTTTTTGGAGAAATGTCCTCTGGTCTGATGAAACAAAAATATGTTCGGAGGAAAAAGGGGGAGGCTTGCAAGCCGGAGAACACCGTTCTAACGCCATCATGATGTTTGGGTGCTTTGCTGCAGGAGGGACTGGTGCACTTCACAAAATAGATGGCATAATGACGAAGGGAAATAATGTGGATATATTGAAGCAACATCTCAAGACATCAATCAGGAAGTTAAAGCTTGGTCGCAAATGGGTCTTCCAAATGAACAATGACCCCAAGCATAATTCCAAAGTTGTGGCAAAATGTCTTAAGGACAACAAAGTTACTGGAGTACTGGAGTGGCCATCACAAAGCCCTGACCTCAATCCTATAGAAAATGTGTGGGCAGAACTGAAAAATCATGTGCAAGCAAGGAGGCCTACAAACCTGACTCAGTTACACCAGCTCTGTCAGGAGGAATGGGCCATAATTCACCCAACTTATTGTGGGAAGCTTGTGGAAGGCTACCCAAAACGTTTGAGCCAAGTTAAACAGTTTAAAGGCAATGCTACCAAATTCTAACTGAGTGTATGTAAACTTCTGACCCACTGGGAATGTGATGAAAGAAATAAAAGCTGAAATAAATCATTCTCTCTACTATTATTCTGACATTTCACATTTTTTAAATAAATGGTGTTCCTAACTGACACAAGACAGGCAATTTTTACTAAGTTTAAATGTCAAGAATTGTGAAAATCTGAGTTTAAATGTATTTGGCTAAGGTGTATGTTAACTTCTGACTTCAACTGTATGTTTTATTGTCAAATACGCCAAATGGATGCAGTGAAATGTGGTGTTTTACAGGGTCAGCCATAATAGTACCCCGCCCATGGAGCATATTAAGGTTAAGTGCCTTGCTCAAGGGCACATCGGCAGATTTTTCACCTTGTCTGCTCTGGTATTCAAACACACACACTTCCTACCCCACATACCCTGCAACAGATGTTGTTAAATAGTGCTTGATGTTGGATATTACAATGCAGAAATATGAGCTCTACAGGCAATATTACATTTTTTTCACGTTACTTACTATCTGAAACAAGTCTTGCTTGTTCAGTATCCATGTGACCCAAGGTCTCCTGCCATTTGGGAAATTTGAATGTAATCCCATACCAGTGTAGCGATCTTCCTTCCATTTTCATGTGGTTTCCAGTTTGTTTGGGAACTCTAATCATTAGTGCAACGGTTGCCACATGGAATATGTGGTGGGCCTGTAATGGTTGCCTTTTGTCATTACCTACCTCAGTCAGCCTGATAAGAATAGTTCCTCAGCGCGACCTGAAAAACACACTGGGTCTCTGTGCTGTGGGTTTTCATCCTTTTACCATAACCTGTCACCTTAGAATATATCTACTATAACTGTAGTTGAGACACCAAGCATTCTGATTGTTCTTTCAGTGGTATTGTATTAACAGGATCTCATTTATTGGGTCACATTCTCAGCCATATGTGTATTTGTCAGATTTGTCAACCAGTTTAAGTTGCAAACTTTATTGATGAACATGAGAACATTTGGATACCGAGGAGGAAATAGCAAACGTCTGTTATTTACTTCACAGACATAAGGTGTAAAGAATGCAATGAAATGTTCACCTTATTTCCACCTCCAGTTAAATATTACACAAAATAAATACTTTACTTCAACACAGTCAAAACTCAGTGGTTAAATATCATACATTAGTGTTTCACTGTATTCACTTTTGATATGGTTCCAAGATCTCATGACCACGAGGATCTTGCTCAATTATATACATTTTTCCTGCATTTACCGATCTGTTAGGCCTTCTTCTTCATTTAAGAATCTTCAGATCATGGAAATGAGAATGAGGACCATGAACAACAGTTCAATCGTTTTTTTGTATCCACAGAGCCAGTGCTTCCTCACTTCATCCACGCGGTGTGTGAAACAGCGTCCTACTTTGTTCCCACATGTCACACCCTCCTTCAGTCCACATCTTTCCAATGTTTTGACACAGAATATGATTCAAATTTCACCCTGTGCCACAGAAAGCACTGCACATCCTCAAACCAATAAACCATCTCAACGAAAGTCAAAAGCAGGGAGTATATGCACAGTTAATTACCTTCCTTAGAGAAAATATGTATTTTAGAAATGGTATAGTTCAGATGCTCTCTGTCTAGATTAGAGTACATTTTTAAAAATCTTTATCTGAAAGATTGTTCAGTGCTGAATAGCTCTCCCACAGGGTATGTTTAGTCCAGTGAAATGCTCTTCTTCATCACACCATGATGGGGAGGAAGTGGGTGGCCATTTTCCTCCTCCTTGTTTTCTTCCCTCTCAGTGGCCTCCCGTGGACACTCAGCCCCACAAACATCTGTCTCTTCTTGTTCCTCCACTCGG
The DNA here is from genome assembly GCF_057628025.1 of Oncorhynchus mykiss. NCBI lineage: Eukaryota > Metazoa > Chordata > Actinopteri > Salmoniformes > Salmonidae > Oncorhynchus > Oncorhynchus mykiss. The sequence continues at coordinate 71,351,375 of NC_143032.1, forward strand.
CTGAGGCATAGGTGTTATAGCCGTTCTCCTCAATACGCTCCTTCAGTGTGCAGTCAATGCCAAACTCTCTCTGGAAGAACAAAGGACATTACTGGGATACATTCTCATATGTATTTGGATACTGACTCAATACATTTCATACGGAGTCAACTATTTTCATTTGTGAAGTGCATACACTAGCAAAGGATGTGAGAATACTATATTTATAGTTAATGTACTGTTCATACAAGAGTCAAAATAGATATAAAATATATCAATTTTGAAATATTTCCAGGTATTTATTCAACCTTTCTACAGTGCATGCAGACCCCTTGACTTTTTTTCACATTTTGTTACATTACAGCCTTCTTCTTAAATTGATTTTTTTAAAATCCCACTCATCAATCTAACTGAAATCAATCAAAATCAAATCACATTTACTTATGTAAATATCACATTTACATAAGTATTCAGACTATTTACTCAGTACTTTGTTGAAGCACCTTTGGCAGTGATTACAGCCTTGAGTCTTCTAGGGTATGACGCTACGAGCTTGGCACACCTGTATTTGGGGAGTTTCTCCCATTCTTCTCTGCAGATCCTCGCAAGCTCTGTCAGGTTGGATGGGAAACGTCGATGCACATTTCTGTCTGGCCACTGTCCCATAAAGGCCTGATTGGTGGAGTGCTGCAGAGATGGTTGTCCTTCTGAAAGGTTCCTCCATCACCACAGAGGAACTCTGGAGCTCTGTCAGAGTGACCATCGGGTTCTTGGCCACCTCCCTGACCCGGGCCCTTTTCTCCCGATTGCTGAGTTGGGCCGGGCGGCCAGCTCTAGGAAGAGTGTTGGTGGTTCCAAACGTCTTCCATTTAAGAATGATTCAGGCCACTATGTTCTTGGGGACCTTCAATGCTGCAGAAAAGTTTTGGTTCCCTTCCCCAGATCTTTGCATCGACACAATCCTGTCTCTGAGCTCTACGGAGAATTCCTTTGACCTCATGGCTTGTTTTTTGCTCTGACATGCACGGTGAACTGAGGGACCTTATATAGACAATCGTGTGCCTTTCCAAATCATGTCTACTCAATAGAATTTACCACAGGTGGACTCAAACCAAGTTGTAGAAACATCTCAAGGATGATCAATGGAAATAGGATGCACCTGAGGATGCACCTGAGCTCAATTTCAAGTCTCATAGCAAAGGGTCTGAAGACTTTTTATTTTTAATACATTTTCAACCATTTCTAAAAACCTTTTTTTTGCTTTGTGTAGATTGATGAGGGGAAAGAAGTAATTTTAGAATAAGGCTGTAACGTAATAAAATGTGTAAAAAGTCAAGGGGTCTCAATACTTTTCGAATGCTCTGTACACGGTATTTATTTATCTGCATTTTGCAGGATTAAATCTCTTGACATGCACCATCGCATTCAAGTGTCCAAATGTAAAAACAAACAAACAAACAATACTTAGTGACAAGAATAATATGGCAACTACTGTCTAACAACAACCCAATTCAACTTAGTCAAGATGTACCATGTACTGGTACCATGTACTAGAGGGGTACATTCAATAGAAATAGTTAGTTATGTAAATCGGTTACAGTGATAGATGTGATGTATTCTAATGTCTGTGTCACTTAGCACTATAGTCATTACTTGCTGACCTCCAATTTCCTCTTTGAATCATATGCACTTGGTTTGGATGGTGTGCTCTTTGAACTTTTCCACTGCACCATTAGTTAAAAGTGAACCCAGCTCCAAAGATAAGAACTCTTGTGATAAAGTTGAAGGAATCTAAGTGTATGTCTTTGAGGCTGGTTAAATGACCTCTGACTCGGATACTGACCGCTCCGTACAGCTCACCCTTCCTGCTGATAGCCAGGTAATAGTTACTGCCCAGGCCTTTGATAGCCACCACCCCCACATCCACCGACGTGATCTCCAGAATACCTGAGAACACACAAAATGACATGTATAATCATTTAGAAACAAGTGATAAACCTTTTATAAATCATTTATATTTATCATAGGGGAGGATTTAGGGGAAATGTGTAACCGTTCAGGCAGGGAATTTTAAGGCAGACCGCAGACAGAACGTTGGCCCAGATCAGAACACAGAGGCAGAGTACATAGAAGCTATTTTTTCTGGATCTGCTGTAGTCATATAGATAAGAACTTGTCGAACTATCAGGAGTGTCTGCCTGTCCCTCCTTACATGAAATATTAGTTTGTATTTGTGTTGTTTATTAGGTTTAACCAAATGGGAAAAGTAAGTTAAATGTGTTGAAAATAAGTATTGCAACTTAAAATATAGGTTTGTTAATAATCAAATATAACAGTTGGCATTGAATCATGTATTTGATCTCATCAAATATATATACTTTTTTTTAAATTGAGAAAACCTAACTGATTTACTTGTAACCAGCTGAAGTAAAAAATAATGACGTTGATCCGAAGAGTGTAGAGCCTTTCTCAAGACAAAATTATCTAGATGTGTTTTAGAAAGCCTCTAGCTGAAATCCTGTGGGTTCATAGCCAACTGTCATGCTGTCAGTCATATTTATGTTACTCTAATACTCTAGTTCATAGCCAACTGTCATGTTGTCAGTCATATTTATGTCCCTCTAATACTTTAGTTGATTTTCAGAGAAAAGCCTGAAGAATCTCTTAAAACTGTAGGGTAGAGTTTTCATCCATCCATCCAGCCATCCTTCATATCACCCATATAAGCGTGCGTCATCTATGTAGGGCCACAGTCTACACAGAAGAACAGACTTCAGCTTAATAACTAATTTGCCATGAGGATTATAATGAGAGCAGGTTGGATTTATTTGTGAATAGTTTGGCTCATTTGGAATATAAGCCACCAATTCCCAGTGTAAATATACATACACACTCTCACACGCACGCATGCACGTACACACACATGTATCTAATCTGGCGCTGGTGTGTGTTAATGGCCCCTCTCTGGTTCCTATGGTACATTTGACTTCCTGACACCCTCCTTCACTTCCTCTCCACACATCCCATGTGGTGTTGTTATCCTATCCTGACACACACACACACACACACACACACACACACACACACACACACACACACACACACACACACACACGCTGCAGGGAGTTGTCGTGACGATGGCCTTTGATCAGACTGCCACAGCAGTTCCCCTCCTTCGTCCCTGATGAGTATGTGAAGCCACCTGTGTCACTGTCAAACTCCCTTGCTTGTGGTCAGACCGTCCAAAGGTGCCGTGTGAACTTGAAGGGGCAGGTGTCCTAGAAAAAGTGCCCTTCGAAATATACTGTGACCTACATCCCTGTCTCCACATCAGTGAGGTAGCCTCTGCATTAGTTTCCAGTTCAAACAGGTTCACACCGGTAGGTGAAGTGGTGGTAGAGACCATGACACAACGGCCATTGAAGATCTGAGAGTTGCTTCTGTAAGGGATTAGGTGTCAGGTATCGAGTGAGGATGTAAGACTATCTAAGGCTGTTTCTGGGCCTTCTGTAAACATGCCGGGATGAAAGGAGAGAGAACAGAGGAGGACAGATGAGCCATGACAGAGAGACAGGGAGGGGAGGATTAGAAAGACCTTAATGACCACTGATCAAACACACACACCGGAGGCTGGGGCGAGATGGCTTATATGGGCGGCAGGTAGCCTAGTGGTTAGAGCGTTGGGCCAGTAACTGAAAGGTTGCTAGATTGAATCCCTGAGCTGACAAGGTAAAAATATGTTGTTCTGCCTCTGAATAAGGCAGTTAACCTACTATTCCCTGTGAGGCCGTCATTGTAAATAAGAACTTGTCCTTAACTGACTTGCCTCGTTAAATAAAGGTTAAATAAAAAATACAAATATAATTTAAAAAATCAAGAGACACACACACATAGGTGTGCATATTGTTGCGAGCTAGCATTGTGCACACATATACACTGTCTCTACAGCATTTCTCTATAGAGAAAAGCCACCCGTATCCACTCAGTCTTTGATGATTAATGTTCAGCACTACTGTCTACTTGCTCACTCAGGAACGGTATCTACAACGGAAAAAAACTAACCGAAGCCATTAGGACAAATGTGTTTTTTGTTCAACATATTACGTCTCACAACACTCAACACCAAATGTATGTGACACTGTGTGTTATGTAGTGGTGATTCTGATACACCACACATTAAATCATGGCCATGGGTCAACCACACATTTCCAACTGTTTATTTAGTGGAAAATGAGTTGCATGCTGGACACTTTCTCCTAATGTGTGGCTCATTTGATACGCTCTGTTTTGTAGTTACTGCAGTAAATGGTGTGTTAGGGTGGAGTAGGTGCAGACAATGCCAATGTGAATTGAAGGTGGATTTTCCACAGTGGGTTGCCAGTTAAAGGTAGATTTTTCACAGTGGGTTGCCAGTTAAAAGTGAATTTTCCACAGTGGGTTGCCAGTTAAAGGTAGATTTTCCACAGTTTGTTGCCAGTTAAAAGCTAATTTTCCACAGTGGGTTGCCAGGTAAAGGTAGATTTTGCCGTTTTACATGGCTATTTAGGGTAACTGGAAGTTACCTCTTCTAAAAAATGGGACAGAGCTTACAGTACGGATACACTGTAGCCAACTTGATTTAAGAATAAGGAAAACATTTACTATTCCAACTGTATCGTCATGTTGAAATATGGGAATGACGGAAACAAATCATGTGTAATGTAGATGAGGACCACATTGAACGTAATTAGTTTGTTCATACCCTGCCCCTCTTCACGTCCATAAATATCTTCACATCTCTTATCTCAGTGTCCCTTAGAGTACTGGCTGTGGTTTCCCTTCTGAGGTACACACACACACATACGCACACGCACGCACGCACGCACACACGCAAACACACACACACACGCACACGCACACGCACAAATACGCACACACACACACGAATGAGGAACATGCCAGTCCCAGTCAGGAGGCACCTCAGCACACATGACTCCCCACAGAGAGAAAGACACAAACACATTTGGTGGCCTCCTATATTTCCCTCCTGCGCTCTTGGCAGGCTGAGCTCACACTCACACCATCCCAGCTTGGGGTAATTAGACTAATTCGTCCGCCGCCACACATCTGTTAGAGCCTCAGAACTGTTAGAGCCTCGGAACTGTTAGAGCCTCAGAACTGTTAGAGCCTCAGATCTGTTAGAGCCTCAGAACTGTTAGAGCCTCAGAACTGTTAGAGCCTCAGAACTGTTAGAGCCTCAGAACTGTTAGAGCCTCAGAACTGTTAGAGCCTCAGATCTGTTAGAGCCTCAGAACTGTTAGAGCCTCAGATCTGTTAGAGCCACAGAACTGTTAGAGCCTCGGAACTGTTAGAGCCTCAGAACTGTTAGAGCCTCAGAACTGTTAGAGCCTCAGATCTGTTAGAGCCTCAGAACTGTTAGAGCCTCAGATCTGTTAGAGCCTCAGAACTGTTAGAGCCTCAGAACTGTTAGAGCCTCAGAACTGTTGGAGCCTCAGAACTGTTAGAGCCTCAGAACTGTTAGAGCCTCAGAACTGGTCGAGTCCACCATTACTGTTCTCAGTAAATGTGTATTAGAAATATTTTTGGCTTTTCAAATGTGATGAGATGCAACAATATAGCAAACCAGGTTATCGATAAACACAGTTTTGTCTAGTTGTTTTTTAAGCTGATGCCGTTTAAATGTGTAGCTTTAGTTAAATGCGCTTATTTTCGCAAAGCTCCATATTGCCCGGGAATCACTTCCAGCCCTCTCTCTCTGTAAGCTCCCAGCAGAATCCCAGCACGAGAGCGACATGTGGGAAAGTTTTTCACAGGCCTCCCCATAAATCTGTGGGAGGTTGGATACATGCTCTTAAACAGCCCCCAAAACCACCACCTCTACATCTTGAGATCTTTGCTAGCAAGGTTGGTAGTTCAAGCACAATACCAGTTGTTCCCCCTCACTCGTTACTATGCTGTAACCACGTTTCAAAGCTCGGGTCTCTGCCTTGGACAAAAACAAACTGAACCTAAACCATACAGTGCCTTGCGAAAGTATTCGGCCCCCTTGAACTTTGCGACCTTTTGCCACATTTCAGGCTTCAAACATAAAGATATAAAACTGTATTTTTTTGTGAAGAATCAACAATAAGTGGGACACAATCATGAAGTGGAACGACATTTATTGGATATTTCAAACTTTTTTAACAAATCAAAAACTGAAAAATTGGGCGTACAAAATTATTCAGCCCCCTTAAGTTAATACTTTGTAGCGCCACCTTTTGCTGCGATTACAGCTGTAAGTCGCTTGGGGTATGTCTCTATCAGTTTTGCACATCGAGAGACTGACATTTTTCCCATTCCTCCTTGCAAAACAGCTCGAGCTCAGTGAGGTTGGATGGAGAGCATTTGTGAACAGCAGTTTTCAGTTCTTTCCACAGATTCTCGATTGGATTCAGGTCTGGACTTTGACTTGGCCATTCTAACACCTGGATATGTTTATTTTTGAACCATTCCATTGTAGATTTTGCTTTATGTTTTGGATCATTGTCTTGTTGGAAGACAAATCTCCGTCCCAGTCTCAGGTCTTTTGCAGACTCCATCAGGTTTTCTGCCAGAATGGTCTTGTATTTGGCTCCATCCATCTTCCCATCAATTTTAACCATCTTCCCTGTCCCTGCTGAAGAAAAGCAGGCCCAAACCATGATGCTGCCACCACCATGTTTGACAGTGGGCATGGTGTGTTCAGGGTGATGAGCTGTGTTGCTTTTACACCAAACATAACGTTTTGCATTGTTGCCAAAAAGTTCAATTTTGGTTTCATCTGACCAGAGCACCTTCTTCCACATGTTTGGTGTGTCTCCCAGGTGGCTTGTGGCAAACTTTAACCAACACTTTTTATGGATATCTTTAAGAAATGGCTTTCTTCTTGCCACTCTTCCATAAAGGCCAGATTTGTGCAATATACAACTGATTGTTGTCCTATGGACAGAGTCTCCCACCTCAGCTGTAGATCTCTGCAGTTCATCCAGAGTGATCATGGGCCTCTTGGCTGCATCTCTGATCAGTCTTCTCCTTGTATAAGATGAAAGTTTAGAGGGACGGCCAGGTCTTGGTAGATTTGCAGTGGTCTGATACTCCTTCCATTTCAATATTATCGCTTGCACAGTGCTCCTTGGGATGTTTAAAGCTTGGGAAATCTTTTTGTATCCAAATCCGTCTTTAAACTTCTTCACAACAGTATCTCGGACCTGCCTGGTGTGTTCTTTGTTCTTCATGATGCTCTCTGCGCTTTTAACGGACCTCTGAGACTATCACAGTGCAGGTGCATTTATACGGAGACTTGATTACACACAGGTGGATTGTATTTATCATCATTAGTCATTTAGGTCAACATTGGATCATTCAGAGATCCTCACTGAACTTCTGGAGAGAGTTTGCTGCACTGAAAGTAAAGGGGCTGAATAATTTTGCACGCCCAATTTTTCAGTTTTTGATTTGTTAAAAAAGTTTGAAATATCCAATAAATGTCGTTCCACTTCATGATTGTGCACCACTTGTTGTTGATTCTTCACAAAAAAATACAGTTTTATATCTTTATGTTTGAAGCCTGAAATGTGGCAAAAGGTCGCAAAGTTCAAGGGGGCCGAATACTTTCGGAAGGCACTGTATCTCCAAAAAGGAGGAGTAATAAGAATGACTAGTGAAAGACTGAAGCTGTTTTTAATCGAAACTGCTAACTTGGTCTCCAGATATGCTTCAGTGCAAAAAATCAGTGCATGATTTTACATTATCTATGAAAAAATTGCCACATGCTTGCTGATAGCAAGAACAAACAAACATATATTTTTAGGAAATGTCCTTTTCTAGTTTTATTCATACAGTATATCCATTATTATGTTATTATTTTCTATCAACCCAGCGTTTTTAACTGGGCATTGCCACAGAATCAATGCCATAAACCTGATGCTGTGTCATTTTCAGGGGCTACAAAAGACATCATCCCAGGGATGATGTCTAGGCCCTGGGCCAGAGCAGACTGGAGCTGCTCTCCTGTAGTATCTCTTGCCCTGTGAACCTGATAGTGTGCCAGATAATCCACACTGTCCCCAGTCCCCCCCAGGAAATGACTTTGTGGCAGCACCATTGATACTGAACACTAGCAGCTTTGATGTGACCACAATGATGTTCAACCATGTCATTCATGAATTAGTACCCCTCCCCTGCTACTGCAGTCAAACCCAACCCAAAGATAAACTTGGTCACCTTATGCAAAAGCTTAGTATTATATACAGCAGTATATTACTAATACAGTGGGGAGAACAAGTATTTGATACACTGCCGATTTTGCAGGTTTTGCAGGTTTTCCTACTTACAAAGCATGTAGAGGTCTGTAATTTTTTTAAATCATAGGTACACTTCAACTGTGAGAGAAGGAATCTAAAACAACAATCCAGAAAATCACATTGTATGATTTTTAAGTAATTCATTTGCATTTTATTGCATGACATAAGTATTTGATCACCTACAAACCAGTAAGAATTCCAGCTCTCACAGACCTGTTAGATTTTCTTTAAGAACCCCTCCTGTTCCCCACTCATTACCTGTATTAACTGCACCTGTTTGAACTCGTTACCTGTATAAAAGACACCTGTCCACACACTCAATCAAACAGACTCCAACCTCTCCACAATGGCCAAGACCAGAGAGCTGTGTAAGGACATCAGGGATAATATAGTAGACCTGCACAAGGCTGGGATGGGCTACAGGACAATAGGCAAGCAGCTTGGTGGGAAGGCAACAACTGTTGGTGCAATTATTAGAAAATGGAAGAAGTTCAAGATGACGGTCAATCACCCTCGGTCTGGGGCTACAGTCAAGATCTCACCTCGTGGGGCATCAATGATCATGAGGAAGGTGAGGTATCAGCCCAGAACTACACAGCAGGACCTGGTCAATGACCTGAAGAGAGCTGGGACCACAGTCTCAAAGAAAACCATTAGTAACACACTACGCCGTCATGGATTAAAATCCTGCAGCGTACACAAGGTCCCCCTGCTCAAGCCAGCGCATGTACAGGCCCGTCTGAAGTTTGCCAATAACCATCTGGATGACCCAGAGGAGGAATGGGAGAAGGTCATGTGGTCTGATGAGACAAAAATATAGTTTTTTGGTCTAAACTCCACTCGCCGTGTTTGGAGGAAGAAGGATGAGTACAACCCTAAGAACACCATCCCAACCGTGAGGCATGGAGGTGGAAACATCATTCTTTGGGGATGCTTTTCTGCAAAGGGGACAGGACGACTGCACCGTATTGAGGGGAGGATGGATGGGGCCATGTATTGCGAGATCTTGGCCAACAACCTCCTTCCCTCAGTAAGAGCATTGAAGATGGGTCGTGGCTGGGTCTTCCAGCATGACAACGACCCGAAACACACAGCCAGGGCAACTAAGGAGTGGCTCCGTAAGAAGCATCTTAAAGTCCTGGAGTGGCCTAGCCAGTCTCCAGACCTGAACCCAATAGAACATCTTTGGAGAGAGCTGAAAGTCCGTATTGCCCAGTGACACCCCCGAAACCTGAAGGATCTGGAGAAGGTCTGTATGGAGGAGTGGGCCAAAATCCCTGCTGCAGTGTGTGCAAACCTGGTCAAGAACTACAGGAAACGTATGATCTCTGTAATTGCAAACAAAGGTTTGTGTACCAAATATTAAGTTCTGCTTTTCTGATGTATCAAATACTTATGTCATACAATAAAATGCAAATTAATTACTTAAATAATACAATGTGATTTTCTGGATTTTTGTTTTAGATTCCGTCTCTCACAGTTGAAGTGTACCTATGATAAAATGACAGACCTCTACATGCTTTGTAAGTAGGAACACTGCCGATTTTGCAGGTTTATCAAATACTTGTTCTCCCCACTGTATGTGCTAGTATAACTGTAGAATTATTGCCTGTAGTATAAAGAATTGTGAGGAGTAATGATGAGACAATAGAAGGGTTCAATAAGTTAACACCTACTAGCTTCAAGTTGAACCCTCCGATCATTTTAGAACAAGTCGGTCTAGCAATGTTTTCACTATGTCAAACACCCAACAGAGGCATTTTGAAATTCATAGCATTTTTTTGCCTCAGTGTCAAATAAAGACAGTGTAAAATCTATAAAGACATGTATATAAGTGTAGGTCTATAAAGACATGTATATAAGTGTAGGTCTCTAAAGAAATGTATATGCGTGTAGGTCTCTAAAGACATTTACAGTTGAAGTCGTAAGTTTACATACACCTTAGCCAAATACAGTCAAACAAAATTTTTTACAATTCCTGACATTTAATCCTAGTAAAAATTCCCTGTTTTAGGTCAGTTAAGATCACAAATTTATTTTAAGAATATGAAATGTCAGAATAATAGTAGTGAGAATGATTTATTTCAGCTTTTATTTCTTTCATCACACTCCCAGTGGGTCAGAAGTTTGGTAGCATTGCCTTAATTGTTTAACTTGGGTCAAACGTTTTGGGTAGCCTTCCACAAGCTTCCCACAATAAATTGAGTAAATTTTGGTCCATTCCTCCAGACAGAGCGGGTGTAACTGAGTCAGGTTTGTAGGCCTCTGTCACGTTCGTTTGCATAAACAGACCAAAGTGCAGCGTATGTTGAGTTCCACATAATATTTAATAGTGAAACTTAGCAAAACAAACAATAAACAAATGAAATAACAAACCGTGACGAGGTGCTACTTACTCAAAACAATATCCCATAACAAAGGTGGAGAAATGCTACTTAAGTATGATCCCCAATTAGAGACAACGATAGCCAGCTGCCTCTAATTGGGAATCATACCAAAACACCAACATAGAAAAAAAAACTAGAACTCCACATAGAAAATATAAACTAGACTAAATCCCAAGTCACACCCTGACCTACTCTACCATAGAAAATAAAGGCTTCCTTTGGTCAGGACAGCCTCCTTGCTCACACAGGCTTTTTCAGTTCTGCCCACCAATTTTCTATAGGATTGAGGGCAGGGCTTTGTGATGGCCACTCCAATACCTTGACTTTGTTGTCCTTAAGCCATTTTGCCACAACTTTGGAAGTATGCTTGGGGTCATTGTCCATTTGGAAGACCCATTTGCAACCAAGCTTTAACTGATGTCTTAAGATGTTTCTTCAATATATCCACATAATTTCCCTTCCTCATGATGCCATTTTGTGAAGTGCACCAGTCCCTCCTGCAGCAAAGCCATGTGCAGTTGCAAACCGTAGTCTGGCTTTTTTTATGGCGGTTTTGGAGCGGTGGCTTCTTCCTTGCTGAGCGGCCTTTCAGGTTATGTCGATATAGGACTCGTTTTACTGTGGATATAGATATTTTTGTACCTGTTTCCTCCAGCATCTTCACAAGGTCCTTTGCTGTTGTTATGGGATTGATTTGTACTTTTCACACCAAAGTACGTTCATCTCTAGGAGACAGAACGCATCTCCTTCCTGAGCGGTATGACGGCTGTGTGGTCCCATGGTGTTTATACTTCGGTACTGTTGTTTGTACAGATGAACGCGGTACCTTCAGGTGTTTGGAAATTGCTCCCAAGGATGAACCAGACTTGTGGAGGTCAATGGTTTTTCCTGAGGTCTTGGCTGATTTCTTTTGATTTTCCCATGACGTCAAGCAAAGAGGCACTGAAGTTGAAGGTATGCCTTGAAATACATTCACAGGTACACCACCAATTGACTCAATTATGTCAATTAGCCTATCAGAAGCTTCTAAAGCCATGACTTCATTTTCTGGAATTTTCCAAGCTGTTTAAAGGCACAGTCAACTTAACGTATGTAAACTTCTGAGCCACTGGAATTGTGATACAGTGAATTATAAGTGAAATAATCTGTCTGTAAACAATTGTTGGGAAAATGACTTGTCATGCACAAAGTAGATGTCCTAACTGACTTGCCAAAAATATAGTTTGTTAACAAGAAATGTGTGGAGTGGTTGAAAAACAAGTTAACCTAAGTGTATGAAAATTTCCGACTTCAACTGTATATAGAAATGAAGGGTCTATAAAGACATGTATGAACAAGTGTAGGGTCTCTAAAGACATGTATGAACAAGTGTAGGTTTCTAAAGACACGTATGAACAAGTGTAGGTCTATAAAGACATGTATGAACAAGTGTAGGGTCTCTAAAGACATGTATGAACAAGTGTAGGTTTCTAAAGACATGTATGAACAAGTGTAGGGTCTCTAAAGACACGTATGAACAAGTGTAGGGTCTCTAAAGACATGTATGAACAAGTGTAGGGTCTCTAAAGACATGTATGAACAAGTGTAGGTTTCTAAAGACATGTATGAACAAGTGTAGGGTCTCTAAAGACACGTATGAACAAGTGTAGGGTCTCTAAAGACATGTATATGCAAGTGTAGGTCTATAAAGACATTTCTGTCATATTCTTGTCAAAACAAACACCAATGGTGCCTTTCCTTACTCTTTCCCATAAGCCTCTTTGATTCATTTTGTGGTTTAGAACGCCTAGGAGAAACGTTAAAGACTTCCATATACACGGGATGGGGGGTGGTGTGTGTAGGTGGGGGGGTTGTAGTTTAAGTGAGCACATGTGTCTCTTGTGGTGGTTGCTTGGGTTGCTACATCCGAACACACACACACACACACACACACACACACACTTGAGCATGTGAGTGCCCGCACACAGATAGGCTCACACACGTATCTCACTGGAATAACTGTACTGTGAGAATAGGGCATGAGTACTTAACATACTCATTCATGTTTCTGTACCTCTGTAAATGAATCACATTTACATTATACTGTATTAATCATAAACCACACGGCATCAGCATTATGTACAACGTGTGTGGACTTAAACGAAGCGGACTGGTTGCGTGTGGGAGCATGTTAGTGATTGACGTATCCTCTCCTATCCCCTGTCCTGCTCCTGTCTAGCTGTTATCAGTACTGTTGACCCTGGGCTGTGAATACGGACAGATAACAGGTTGGTAATCTACCCCTCCTGTTTTAATCATCTTAGAGCTACCATCATTGTACGGAATGTTACGACAGGACAGATATCACAGGGACGTCTGGTAGATACAGAAAGAAGCTTCTTGTCAGGAATGTGTCGCCTAGCTCTAAGAATGTCCATGTACTGCTGGGAGACAGATCTTTGCCACAATTTAGATTGATGATCAATGCTAAAAAATTCTGCTGGAAACCTGTCTTTCCAAAAATAACAGTAAAGTTATTAAACACAAGTCAATCATTTGAAATTGTTTCCCTTTTTCTGTAATTTGTATGATATTCTGTAGTGAAGAGTGAGGAAAGCCCTGACAACACAATGGTTTATTTTCAATACACTATGGTGGAACATATGTTTCCCCTGTTTTACTCTCCTACTAATTGAAAAACACACTCTTGTGGTTACTTACTGAGGGGGTCCTCTTTGCTCTTGGTCCCATTAACTCTGCCATTTGTATCGATCCGCAGGAAGAACTTCTGGAAAGAGAAGAGCTTCCTCCGCCGCACATCTCCCTGCAGGTGGTTGTAGCTGCGTACGTGCCTACCCAGCGGAACCCCAATACCTTCCAAGGGACCTCCAGTTTCCCCAGTCTCTCCAACCCTGGATGCATCCAGGGAACTGTTCACTGGCACCCTAAAAGGGCTGCTGGGGCTGGGGGGCTGGAGACTGGGGAACTGGAGCCTGGGGCTGGTTGGCTGGAGCCTGCCTCTGTAGAGAGGTTGATGGCAGACAACCACAGGGAGGGAAAGGGCGAGCAGCAGTGCTAGCAGCAGAGACAGAGACAGGCTGGAAAAGAAGGACCTAGAGATAAACCTGGACCCAGACCTAAACCTGGACCCAGAGCCAGACCTAAACCTGGACTCAGAGCCAGACCTAAACCTGGACCCAGAGCCAGACCTAAACTTGGACCCAGAGCCAGACCTAAACAAAGACCCAGAGGTGGCCCAGGCAGTGACAGCCGTACTCCCTCCAGCAGCCCATGTGGTCATGGTAGAATGGTGTGGGGAGGACTGGAAGCAACCTCACAGCCTGGGACATGCTGCTGGGGACAACGGGAGGCTGGGAGGTCAGGGAGGGGAGCCCTCCTGGAAAATGGGCCTCTCTGGTACCTAGTCTACCAGGTCTATATGCAAAAGAGATTTCCTCCTCAATTATACCTATCTGGGTTGAAAATCAATGTCTCCTTGCCTTTCTTTTGGTAGCTAGAGCAATTATTGTACTGAAAGTCAATGTATTCCAATGTTCTCTTTCACTTTTGTTCCTATACTGATGTCCTGGTAGATCAATTAAGACAAATACAAATCGATAAATAAAACAGCCTATTGTCCCACTCGTCTTATTGTTGCCAGTGTAATTGCCGTCAGTGTATTCCAATGACAAACCAGGCAGGCTTCATATGTTCCACTTTTGAAACTGTTCTTCTGTCCTTAGCTGTTCCTGGTGCTGAATTTAATTCCAATCCAGAAATCCTTAGATGGTTACTCCCACAATGAAAGGTCCACTGGCATAGGGACATTCTACTATAACACTTTCTCCAGGTTCATCCCTCTGTCCCCTAAGGCCCAAACATTCAACAGCTCACTGCTGCCAGATACCCTCCACATGTTTCCAGATTTCACTAAAAAGAGAGAGATGGTCAAACAAAATGTAGTGCTAAATCCTGGTTGGCCAGTGGGTGCCTGTGAGACATGTCCTCCTCTCTTTCTCTCTCCATGAATGAGTGTGGAGTGGACTCCTCTCCCTCTCAATTACATTGGCTCCACCTTCACTGAGGTAACAGGCTGAGGAGGGGTTTGTGTGTGTGTGAATATGAGACTGTCAGCTGATCTGCCCCCTCTCTTTAACTCCCACCCTCTCCTTCTCTCATTCTCTCTCTCTCCACCACCCACCTCTCTCTTTCTCTCCCTTTCTCTTTCCACCACCCACCTCTCTCCTTCTCTTCCTCTCTCTCTCACCACCCACCTCTCTTTCTCTCTCCCTCCCCCTCCAGCTCCCCCTCCACCTCTCTCTCTCCCCCTCCACCTCTCTCTCACCCCCTTCTACAATCTCTCTATACCCTCCACCTCTCTTTCTCCCCCTCTACCTCTCTCCTTCCACCTCTCTCTCTCCCCCCTCCACCTCTTACTATCCCCACAATCCACCTCTCTCTCCTCTCCACCTCTCTCTCACCCCTCCACCTCTCTCTCTTTCCACTTCTCTCTATCCCCCCATTCCCCCTCCACTCTATATCCCCCCCTTCCCCCTCCACTCTCTCTCCCCTCCACCTCTCTCCATTCTTTCTCATTCTCTCTCTCCTTCCACCTCTCTCCCCCAACTCCACCTCTCTCTCTCTCTTTTGCATTCCCAAACCAATGCCTCCCAATACTGTCATGCTGTCATTTCCCATCAACCCTCTCACATATGGGAGTGAGTCGGGTGTGTGTACGCGTGCATGAGTGAGAATATGGGGCAGGGGTGGAGGTGTGAATGAAGACCAGGGTAGTATAGGATTTATCTGGGTTGATAGTACAGGGGTGGAGGTGTGAATGGAGACCAGGGTGGGATAGGATTTATCTGGGTTGATAGTACAGGGGTGGAGTTGTGAATGGAGAGGATGTAGTGTTTTTTTTTTTTTTTATAGCGCTGTGTGTGTGTGTGTGTGTGACGCCCTGACCTTAGAGAGCCTTGTTTATTCTCTATTTGGTTAGGTCAGGGTGTGACTTGGGTTGGCAAATCTATGTTTCTATTTCTTTGTTGGCTTAGTATGGTTCCCAATCAGAGGCAGCTGTCTATCGTTGTCTCTGATTGGGGATCATACTTAGGCAGCCTTTTTTCCCACCTTTAGATTGTGGGATCTTGTTTGTGTGTAGTTGCTTTCTGCACTGCATGTAGCGTTACGTTCTTTTTGTATTTTGTTGTTTTTTGGTGTCATTTAAAATAAAATAAAAATGTACTCCTACCACGCTGCACCTTGGTCCAACCCATCTTTAAACGATCGTGTGTGTGTGTGTGTGTGTGTGTGTGTGTGTAATTTGAAGTGCAACTACTTGGTACTGGTACCATCAAGATATGAGAAATCAGACCTGGTGCCATTTCCCATCCAACTACTGCTAGTTCCAATCCAATGGCAACTCTAAGAGGATCTCAGTCAGGCCTCTCATCTCGCCACCTTCCTCTGAGACTCAAGTGTCTCATGGCCAATTAGAAGATCTTATACTCTTCTACTCGAGTTGTGACACGTCCTCACATTTTCAGTAATCAAATTCAGTTGGAGAATTTAAAAACTTATAATTCTTACAATATAACTTAATTAAACTACATTTCCAATCTGGGAATTGGTGGTATCTAACATGCTGACTAAACCAGGCGCGCGCTTGTGTCCGTGTGCACTATCGCGCGCATGTTGATTTTGTCCACCCACACTAGACGCTATCAGGACACACAGGTTGAAATATCAAAACAAACTCTGAACCAACTATATTAATTTTGGGACAGTTCGAAAAGTATTAAACAATCATGGTAATTTAGCAAGCTAGCTTGCTGTTGCTAGCTAATTTAAACATTGGGATGTTATTTTACCTGAAATGCACGAGGTCCTCTACTCCGACAATTAATCCACAGATAAATGGGTAAACCGAGTTAGTTTCTAGTAATCTCTTCTCCTTCTTCCAGCTTCTTCTTCTTTGGACTTTATATGGTGGTTGGCAACCAACTTTAAGGTGCATGTCCACCACCAACTGGACTGGAGTGTGGACCTCAGTTCATCGTTTAATCACCCACGTGGGTATATGCTCCTAAAAACCAATGAGGAGATGGGAGAGGCGGACTTGCACCGCGTCAAGTGTCAAAAATAGAACCAAGTTCTAGTTTAGAGCCTGGCTACACAGAAGCTTATTGACGTGCGCGAGCAGTTTGGATGCAATGATTGAATAACATGTATGTGTACATTTATTTTGCAATGCTTGCACGCGAGCAGTATGGTCAGCATGTACTGTAAGAACTGAAAGGTACAAGCAGGAAGGATAACATCATCATACACTGGCAATCTTTGCAGATATTCGTTTTTTTTTTTATTCTGTAAGTAGGAAGTTGCTCCCTACTTACAGAATTAAAAAAAAACTCAAATCTGCAAAGATTGCCAGTATTAGATCTTAACAAT
This sequence comes from Oncorhynchus mykiss, assembly GCF_057628025.1. Classification (NCBI taxonomy): domain Eukaryota; kingdom Metazoa; phylum Chordata; class Actinopteri; order Salmoniformes; family Salmonidae; genus Oncorhynchus; species Oncorhynchus mykiss. The sequence goes on from NC_143032.1 coordinate 71,368,494, forward strand.
GAGGGCGTCATCAAGGAGGAATTTGTTAGCCATGCTGAGTGTAACTGGGTCATTCCACGAAAAGAGGGCCTTTTGCTTCCCTTTGATATTTTAAGTAGAAATTGTGCACCAATATTGAATTTGAAAAGCCTGTTATATTAAATGAAGTGAACTTTAAAGTTTAGACCACATGGAGAAATCAATAAATCCGATTAGTTTTATATGAAGAAAGGCTTGCCAAAGGGCCAAAATTCAGCATTTTGACATGTCCCTCCATCAACCCTGTGTCACCTCTAGGAACATTTTAACCCACTTAAATTGACAATTTCTCAAAGTTTCACCATCATTGTAAAGCCCTAGTTATTTTGTTGCTTTGACAAAGACATTTCTGAAGATAATTATTTACTTTATGTGATTAATGATTCATTTACAGCTGTTCCTCATTTTAAGGTCAACCCTGTTAAGTGATCTGAATTTTGTTTTAATATGGTGAATCTATACCTTTAAAAAAAAAAAAAAAATCCAAAGAAACATTGAACTTCTAATAGTCAAATCATAGTGTAAAAGTAGGTGAGCTGGTTCTACTCTTCATGGACATTTTCTAGTGTTTTGTGATGAAAAACTGAGTGGGTCAAGCATTACATGACAAACCAGATTACCTGTAGATAGACAGGCTAGAAATGGTTAAAACAAAGTATGAATTGTATTGAATTGCCACTCCCTGTTGCATACAAGCTTAGATTATCCCTGTCACAAGGGGATTTATGGCTGATTGAAGATGAAATCATCAACCCTGTTACAGTCAACCCTGTTACAGTCAACCCTGTTACTTTAATTGGCACTTAATAGGCACTTATTATAGTCATTTTTTAAATTTAATCTCTTGAGATAGGAAAACTAGTTTTTTTAGGAAGATGGAACGTGCTCTTTATGACAGAATGTAAAATTTAGGTGAAATCCAACGAAGTTACACTTCTCGAAAGGCATGGAATTAGTGGAATGACCCAACTGTAAATGATGGTTCAGAAACGGCCCTTTTCATATCTCCTCCTCTCACCCCTTGATGCCATATCTTGCCTTCTGCTTCTCTCCTAAGGACCCTGCCAGTTTCTTAGTGTCTGCTTTAATGTCTGTCAACGACCTGCGGACAGAGGATGGGTCTGCTCCTAATAAATCTGGTCTTAATCTGTCTGCTTTTATCAGGTACCCCACAGACAAAGTAATCTTATCAGTAGGCTACTTCCTTTGTTCTGTCCCTTCCCACCGTGGTAGACTTAATTAGCACTGAAGGAAACAGAACTGGAGGAGCAGGGACAAGTTGAATTGATTATTGACCCAATCATAATGGACATCTATAGGATTCCCATGGAACTTATACACTGAGTGTACAAAACATTAGGAATACCTTCCTAATATGAGCTGCACCCCCCCTTTGCCCTCAAAACAGACTCAATTTGTCAGGGCATGGACTCTACAAGGTGCCGAAAGCATTCCACAGGGATGCTGGCCCATGTTGACTCCAATGCTTCCCACAGTTGTGTTAAGTTGGCTGGATGTCCTTTGGGTGGTGGACCATTCTTGATACACACAGGAAACTGTTGCGTGTGAAAAACCCAGCATCGTTGCAGTTCTTGACACACGAACAGGTGCACACAAACCCTTTCAAAGGCACTTCAATATTTTGTCTTGCCCATTCACCCTCTGAATGGCACACGTAAACAATCCATGTCTCAACTGAATCAAGGCTTAAAAATCATTCTTTAACCTGTCTCCTCCCTTTTATCTACAGTGATTGAAGTGGATTTAACAAGTGACATCAACAAGGGTTCATAGCTTTCACCTGGATTCACCTGGTCAGTCTGTCATGGAAAGAGCAGGTGTTTCTAATATTTTGTAAACTCAGTTTATTACTGGACGTTTCTTTTAACCCCGACCCATTTGAGGCCTTTCCTTACCCCATATGTTTTTAATGATAGTTACTGTGTATTTGTCACTTTTTGATTATCACTATCAATTGCTAAACTGCAGCCTGTGTTCCTCTCGTGGAAAATGTGAGAGCCAATATCACATTTTCTCGCTGACAGACTGAATGCCCCATCTATAGTTACCACCCCATTAGACACAGCAGGAATGTCTTTGAAAACCTTTATCCAGCTAGCATAAATCCATATCTCCTTATATAACTCTCTCTCTGAGGGGCAAATCTCTTCTTCTGGGTAAAAGTTTACTCTAACCACTTTCTGTTGAGTTGTTTTGCTTTCCCTTCAAACAGAGGATATTGTTCTTTGCAGGTTCCGCCTAGAAAGATGGATTTGTTTTAGAGTTGAGATGTGGTAAAGATTTGCAGGATTTCTTTAGAAGCCGAAGAGAAAATGATTTGTAAATGCAACCATGCCTGTGTTTTTTTCCTCCTAAACGTAATATAAGTGAGCTTTGGAGGTACAACAGGGTGGCCTGGGTCTCATCTTCCTCTGCCCTCCCTGGGTTTAGTGTTTACCACATCTTTATTGATCTATCTTAGAGCTTTGTCATCAAAGTTCAAAAAGCAAAGACAATTACCACAGGCCAATGTTTTTCTGATCTCTGGCTGCAAGCTGCAAATCAAATCAAATGTTAATCGCCACATGCTTTGCAAGCAACTGGTGTGGACGCTTACTTTACGGGCCCTTCCCATCAACACAGGAGCTGGCTTTGTACCGTGCACATCATTACATGTCAGTCATTTGACAGGTGGGATTTATATTCTCTCTACCTCTATTTCTCTATGAGAAAATAGGGTTTCTTTAAGAATCAATATAAATCATACATCATGTTATATGTAGTATTTCAAATATGCCTGTAATTCAGCTTGTGTTCATTAGGTTACAAGGTAGCAAAATGAATAGAAATGGAAAACTAAATGTGACTACAAAACATTTCCCTGGTAAGGGCAAATAAAGTGTTCAACAAAACAAAACTACTATTTCAACTTGGATATATAGCAACAGTTAAGTAGCATACTCTATGGAATGCTCACTCTTTAAAGCAATGAGTGATACTGACATTTAATTAATTGTTACACTACTTAGATGAAGCTAAGGCAAATCTCATTCTCCTGGAAAGTTGCATTCTAGAATATTCCATCAGTGAGAGCCAACCGTAGATTTGATGTCTGGGCCCCAGGCCTTCTGTACTCTGTGTGTGCTGCCTGGGTCAGAGAAGGCTGTGGTGGAGACTTTAATAAAGGAACAGGCCTGGTACAGTACAGTACAGACAGGGATGCCTGTGTTACTGCCTGAGGACACACAGTCTGATGGGGCCCAGATAGGTGGGACTGGGCCCCGCCTCGGCCGACCAACGCATCCATTCCTATTCTCACTTCACCTTGATAGGTGATGAAACGGCCACTGAAATTGGTTACTAATTGTTTTCCATTCATTTGTTAACAGAAAGCATGGTCTTTTCTTCACATTCATCATGTTGTTGAACTAGTCACGTTCAACAGTACACAGAGACACCTTCCTTGGCAACTGTTGTTCTAGTCTTATAGGTGACCTGAGCCCTTTTTAGCCAGCCAGCCATCAAATGTCAATATTTGATGAGTGTCCCAGGCCAGTGTGTGGTGATGGAGTGTCTGGTAACCCAGATGAGGTTGCTGTTTCCTGTTTTACGCTGAGCGATAGATGTTTGCCATGTTATCTCCCATTAGGGATGGGCGGTCACATCACCAGCCTGGCTGCAGCCCGCGGGTCGGTTACAGCAGGCTAGAGGAGTTTATTTACAGGTCATAGAATGGAGTCACTCACCTGTATCGAGCAGTGGTTGTCATTACTTTGATAACAAAGCAGTAACATTAACACAGACCCCAAACATTCATTTCATCATCAGAACTAAAATGGACAGACCAAGATAGAATAATATTATTGGCTTCTAATACGGTATGATGTCACGTGAAAATGTCCTAAAGATTATTTTTATTTGTTTAATTTATGAACTAAAGACATCTAAACATAAAGGGCTGCTTCCCGGACCCAGATTAAGCTTAGTCCTGACTTGAGCCTAGTTCTGTGTAGCTCTGTTGGTAGAGGATGGTGCTTGCTCTGCCAGGGTTATGGGTTTGATTCCAGGGGCCAACCATACGTGAAATGTATGCATGCATGACAGGAAGTTGCTTTGGATCAAAGCATCTGCTAAATGGCACATTTTATTGTTTTAAAGGACTGAATATTTTTGCAGGTCAGGACGAGTCTTTAGAAAGGGAAAGGGGGATACCTAGTCAGTTACTGAATGCATTCAACTGAAATGTGTTTTCCGCATTTAACCCAACCCCTCTGAATCTGAGAGGTGCGGGGCCTGCCTAATGAAGAACTATTCAGCATGGAGTGCAGTCACTAGGAAAGAAGGAAACCGAGATTCTTTCCATTGTGCAGTTACTACAGACTCAACCCAATACACTATGACATCACAGCAGTAAGAGAGAAGGGGTTTGGTAATAGGTCTACAGTTGGATGGAGACAGCTCCGTTATAAACACACTCACACACATACACACACACACGCGTACACACTGACTGTATCTATGACACTGTGCTCCACATTGGGCCGGTGTACCGTTACTGCTGACTAGCTTCTGGCATAGTCTCAGGTTATCTGGGACAGAGGAGTTCAACATGATTCCTGAAACTGGTGCTATGGTTCTAGGTGTTACACAGCTACAGATATAGCATGTTAATTTGGTAGCAAGAGAACATCTGGTTGCAAGAGAACTTTCCTGTATTGCAGGATATGTAAAAGTTGTAGTGTATTTGAGGTTTAAAAAGGCTTCTTAATATTGTAATTTCCACTTTGAAATTTCAGACTTGATTTTACCAAAAATGGATTAGCCCCTACAAAAATGTACATTAAATATAATCCACATAATAATTCTAATGTCTTGTTGCTGCAGGATTTTTTACCCGCTGTAGCAAACTGGCTCAAATTAAGATCCTACATCTGTAGCTAATCACTGACTGTTTTCAACTGAGAATATTCCCCCTCACCTTTCCGCTGTGATAGCCCATGTCTGTTGTGGGCTGAGCTGGGTATGTGCTCTACATTGGTGGTGTATGTGTTTCTTTTCCCTAAAGACATACGCGGTGAACAGTCCAATTTCATATTAAAGGATGTGGACCAAGCAGAAGGTACTTACATAGTGCACATATTATTACAGTGGAGGCTGCTGAGGGGAGGATGACTCATAATAATGTCTGGAACGGAACAAATGGCATAGCATCAAACACATGGAAACTATGCGTTTGATGTATTTGATACCATTCCACTGATTCCGCTCCAGCCATTGCCACGAGCCTTTCCTCCCCAATTAGGGTGACACCAACCACCTGTGATACTATATACAGTACCCTTCAAATTCAACTCTGGACCTTGAAGTTAAAGCTTCGCTATTTGAAGAGTATTACCACCAATAACTGTGTTTTTCATTGTTCCTCTCTGAACATGGACTGGTTAAGACCTGGAACACCAAGTGGGTGCCATTAAATATGAGTTAAAACACAAAAGCACCAGGCTCCGGACTTCGCAGCGTAAGAGTTGATTAGCCCAGATCCTAACAAGTGCACTTATTCAGATGAATGCTAACTCCAGTCCAAATTCCATTACATGAATTACTCCCGTTTAGCATGAGCAATCATGACAGTAAATTGTACAAGAAAATGTACAATGCCATGAAACACCTTGAGGAGCATAATGTTATAGAATGCATCCTGTTTACCTTGCCAACTATAAAACCAGTTGTGGTTGATGAGAGAAGCTGGGATCCCCTGACGTCATGAGCCTGAGGCCAGTGTTAAAGCTTTGCTGTTTGAAGAGTATTCCCACCAATAACATCCTCCTCTTCATTTCCTCCTAGATCGACCACATGGTCTCACCGATACTGTCAGGACAACATAGACAACCAGGGGCACCATGGGCCAGGCTGGACTCGGACTACATAACATCATCCCGTCAAAACACACACACACACACACACACACACACACACACACACACACACACACACACACACACACACACACACACACACACACACACACACACACACACACACACACACACACACACACACACACACACACACACACACACACACACACACACACACACACACACACACACACACACACACACACACACACACACACACACACACACACACACACACACACACACACACACACACACACACACACACACACACACACACACACACACACACACACACACACACACACACACACACACACACACACACACACACACACACACACACACACACACACACACACACACACACACACACACACACACACACACACACACACACACACACACACACACACACACACACACACACACACACACACACACACACACACACACACACACACACACACACACACACACACACACACACACACACACACACACACACACACACACACACACACACACACACACACACACACACACACACACACACACACACACACACACACACACACACACACACACACACACACACACACACACACACACACACACACACACACACACACACACACACACACACACACACACACACACACACACACACACACACACACACACACACACACACACACACACACACACACACACACACACACACACACACACACACACACACACACACACACACACACACACACACACACACACACACACACACACACACACACACACACACACACACACACACACACACACACACACACACACACACACACACACACACACACACACACACACACACACACACACACACACACACACACACACACACACACACACACACACACACACACACACACACACACACACACACACACACACACACACACACACACACACACACACACACACACACACACACACACACACACACACACACACACACATATTTTTTGGACACCACAATCACAAGAAGGCTGCAAACTCCAAACTAATACCTGATGATGGGGTACTGCAGGGAAATAACAGTGAAAAGGAATGATATAATCTTGATGGACATTCAAAGCAAAAAGCAGTCACATCAAACACTTATTTCATCATTGCATTTATTGCTGAAGGTTTGTATAAAGATAATAGCACCTGTACAATATCATATAAACACATCGGCAATCTTAACTGAGGCCTGAGAGGGATGACCTGCAACAACTCATTCTCATTGGCCAGCCTAATAAAGGGGAGGGGCACCACAGGATAGATATACAGCACTAGAGTAGGATGACGTTACCCAGAGACACTAATCTAGGGTCAGTTTCATGTTTTCCCCTCATGGTTAAAGTTAGGATTTGGGGAGCGTAAGCTGATCCCAGATCTATGCCTCCGGTAAATCACTTTTCAGATCCACAGTACGCCGGAGAGCTCTTAGAACGAGAGAAATAACACTGAAAAACCCACAATAACACAATAAAAAAAACACTAGACAAAAACATTCATCTTTATTGTATAGTCTACTATTTACCCAGTATTTTCTCAGAAGCAGAGATGTGAAGTATTTAAAATACTTCTGAGTATTGTGTAATTTGTATTACACTGGACTGAAAAACACTCCAATCTGTTTTTAACAAGATCCTTTTGAAAGCTGTAATTTGTATTTTCTAAATATTTTGTTGTTGTTGTTATAGCGGTTCACCATTGTGGCCCCGTATCACTCTGTATTGGAATCACAAGTCTGATGGCACTACGGGGTGATAAGAGCATCCGCTAAATTAGCTAAATATAAATGTGTATGTAAAAATGGACAATTGCAAAGCAAGCTGAGTGTTATGTGAATAAGCTCCGCCCCAAAACAAGGTTTGTCTAGAAGGGATACAGCTTTAGTCAAAATTGACATTTGTAGAAGGTTTAGGAGAATTTACGCAAGCAGGTTAGGAGAATTAACGTAGCAGGTTAGGAGAATTAGGCTAAACTGTATGCCATCTAGACGTGACCCTGAAACAAGGCCAATAATAATACCCAGTGTGCTTTGCAGTTCATTTTGGTATGTTCATTTTCACATATACATTTACATTTTGGTTATGTAGCAGACACTCTTATCCAGAGTGACATACAGTCAGTGCAAATGAACAACAACATATCACACTTATAGCAAGTAAAACGTTTCTGAGAATGCTGTTGCTGTTCGGGCCAGCTAAGTGCTTCTGTATTATAAAATGCAAAATACATGTATTTGAATTAAATACATTTAAAAATTCAAGTATTTTGTGGTTTATTTTGATACATTGATCTTTATGGTATTTTGTTATTGTATTTGGTCATTTTTTGCCAATCCCTGCTCAGAAGTGACATGGAAAATGTTGATGACATAATAGTTATCTTATCATTACTAATTTGTTTTGGGGGATTAATTAAGTATCAGAAAATACCCATTTTCACATCCTAATGTCTTTGTAAATACGAGGCAAATACCAGCTGAAAGGGGATTGTAAACACAGTGTTATCGGATGTCATCATCATTTCTGTGGTGGGGGAACGTTGAATAGAAAACAACATGGCAGCCGATTACACAGGTATACATTCTGAGTGACATTCATCAGTATTGGAAAGCAGGTGGGATATTGGAGAGAAGTTGACATAACTAACTCTTTAGAGGCAGCTGGAGGCCTGATACCCTGGAAGAGTTGGGAAGGTGCAAGACTGGCTAAGACAAACTGCACACAGCAGCAGTACACAGTACCATAGCTCCATGAATTTCTGCCCAATGAAGATAACGACAGTTTGTGGGGGTTATTATGATGATGATGGTGAAAAGGCTGCTGTCGGCTGATTGCACTAGAGATGAAATCCACCAATAGGATCGCAGTGTGGAAGCCCTGTACGTGTGCATTTTGTATGAGAGGGGTCCATGTGGTGGGTGTAGTGCGGGTCAGAGTTTACCCTCTACAGGTGACACAGCACTGTTTCTGGATGGACCTGAGGGAGCAGCGGCCAAGCAGCTTCAACTTGTCACAGAACCGAGACGACATGCTGTTCCTCCTACACAGCAGACCTATACAACCAACACCAAGGACAGAACAGAACACGGATTTAGGTCAACCACAATAAATAAAAGCATCCAGTGTAACTACAGTTTAGTACCTTGCTTAAGGCACATCGACACATGTTTCACCTAGCTGGCTTGGGGGTTTGAACGAGCAACCTTTCAGTTACCAGCCTAGCGCTCTTAACGGCTAGGCTACCTGCTGTATTGTGTGTCCATCAACAGTATATACAGCTCTGGAAAAAATGAAGAGACCACTGCAAAATGATCCGTTTCTCTGGTTTTACTATTTATAGGTATGTGTTTGGGTAAAATTAACATTTTGTTTTATTCTATAAGCTACTGACAGCATTTCTCCCAAATTCCAAATCAAATATTGTAATTTAGAGCTTTTGTTCGCAGAAAATGACAACTGGTCATAATAACAAAAAATATGCAGTGTTGTCAGACCTCGAATAATGCAAAGAAAAATAATAACATTTTTAAACAACACAATACTAATGTTTTAACTTAGGAAGAGTTCAGAAATCAATATTTGGTGGAATAACCCTGATTTTCAATCACAGCTTTCATGCGTCTTGGCCTGCTCTTAAACCCTGAGTGTTTGACGGTAATTAAGTTGTCTGTGGTTTTTCGTTCTCACTGATACTTTGTCACTATTATACTTTGTATGAGTTATGTTACTCGTTACCATCCCCCCTAGACTGCCGGGCCAAAGGGATTCCTAACAGTTAGTCTTACCTGTGTTAGTGGTACCTGTGTTAGTGGTACCTGTGTTTGTGGTACCTGTGTTAGTGGTATCTGTGTTAGTGGTACCTGTGTTAGTGGTACCTGTGTTAGTCGTACCTATGTTTGTCGTACCTGTGTTTGTCTTACCTGTGTTAGTGTTACACTCCTGCAAGTTGCATGTCCTGATTGTGTCAGGCCTGTTGCTCTGGTCACAGAGACTGTTCTCCACAGAGCTAGAGTCCTCAACGACACACGGCACCACGCGATGCTGCATCCCCCCACCACAACTCACAGAGCACTGACACACACAGAAGAAAACAGATATTACTCACACACACTAGTCCCCACTGACACACCGTACCATGCAATGCACACTCTGAACATGTAACAGGTGCAAACTGTAAGTATGTTCCCCTGTGCCATTACCTTCTCCCAGTCCTGCGGGTCCCAGTAGCTGCAGCGCTGCAGGTTGCAGGTCTCTGTGTCGTTTGGTCTCTGGGTGGCGCTACAGCGCTGCGGCTCAGGGCAGTACACCAGCCGCTCCCACAATCCACCACCACAGCTACGAGAACACTGGGGATGAAAGGAGTTTATATTAACAATCATATTGTAATTCATATGAACCAAGCAAGTCAACATGTGATAACGTGTGTGTGTACCTGTCCCCAGGGGGAAGTTCTCCAGGGCTGGCAGGGTTGGGGATGACAGGACAGGGTGCTGGGGGGTCTGGAGGAAAGAGCTTGGCAGTGGAACGGTCTCAGTGGATGTCCCTTCTGCCCATCCACACACTGCACCTCACGCTGCCTCCTTCCCACCACCTCACATTGCTCTGGACACTACGGAGAGAGAGGGGGGAGAGAATGAGAGAGAGGGTGGGAGGAGAGAGAGAATGAGAGAGGGTGGGAGGAGAGAGAGAATGAGAGAGAAAGGGTGGGAGAGAGAGAATGAGAGAAATTGGGTGGGAGAGAGCGAATGAGAGAGAGAGGGTGGGAGAGAGAGAATGAGAGAGAGGGTGGGAGAGAGAGAATGAGAGAGAGAGGGTGGGAGGAGAGAGAGAATGAGAGCGGGTGGGAGGAGAGAGAGAATGAGAGAGAGAGGGTGGGAGAGAGAGAGTGAGAGAGAGAGGGTGGGAGAGAGAGAATGAGAGAGAGAGGGTGGGAGAGAGAGAATGAGAGTGAGGGGGTGGGAGAGAATGAGAGAGAGAGGGTGGGAGAGAGAGAATGAGAGAGAGAGGGTGGGAGAGAGAGAATGAGAGAGAGAGAGGGTGGGAGAGAGAGAATGAGAGAGAGAGGGTGGGAGAGAGAGAATGAGAGAGAGAGGGTGGGAGAGAGCGGAGCAAAGAAAAGAGTCCCCTCATCCAGCAGGTCCTGGGGCTGAGTTCACAGACCTGGTCCACTAACACACTGAAGCCTCAGGACCAGAACATCCAATCAATCAGAATAAACCAAATTACAACACTGTCAAAACAAAACATAAGCACAAGCACAAACTAAAATACAGTGCTATCTGGCCCTAAATCGACAGTACACCATGGCAAACTATTTGACCATGGTTACTGATAAAAATCTTGTGGGTTGGCAGCGTGTGAGTTGGCAGATGTGGGTTGGCAGCGCACTACATTGCTGCCTGCCATAAGATGAGGGACAGTGTCTGACAGACCAACCAACCTGTACTATGCTTACTGTTATGGTTCAATGTTGAATAAAGGTTAAATAAATCAATTAAAAATAAATGTATGGTTATTTTGACCCTTGATTATTGTTGATACTGTTGTCCCATTGATAATATGGATTATTATTATTTTAATTATGTTAATATTGTAAATCTCCAAAGTAAGCTTTGGCAATATGTACATTGTAACGTTATGCTAATAAAGCAAATTGAATTGAATTGAGAGAGAGAGAGAAAGGTATGGTATAATCAGCTCACCATAAGAGACGTGTTGCTGTCTTGTGTAGTTTACCCAGGATACTGACCTTGCTCCAGTTGCCACTCAGCCAGGTGGCACAGGGGCGCAGGTGGCAGGTGCGAGCTGGTTCCGGTCTCTCCAGGTTGGCACAGTCCGATTCCTGCTGGGAGCTACACAGCACTGGCCTCCACACTGCCCCCAGGCCACATGACGTAGAACACTGACACAGACAACAGGTGAGAAGAGAGAGAGAGGAAGACGGAACGTCAGTAACAGGGTCAAGGGAGATTTGGTTTATTTGATTTAATTCTGATGTAAAACCTTTGTTCATCAAAAGGAAGTATGTTGTAAGTAAGTATAGACGTGTGTCTTCTCCATGACTATACACCACTATAAGAGGGTTCATTCTTACATTTGGGATTCTAATAAACTAAAGGCATCTTTATAGGGTCATTATCACTAAGCTCATCAATGGTTACAGTTTCCTGTACTCACCTCGCTCCAGTTGCCCACCACCCAGAACACATCCATGCTGATTGGCTCCTGGGCGTTCAGGGACCCATAGTCATTGGTGAAGGTCACTACGGGAATTTCTGGTTTCTGCTTCTGACCTTTGCCTTTTGAACAAAGGGAGGGGCCTTTAAAACGTGAGGCAGGCTTCTTAGCCAGTGGGCCTGGCTTTTTAGAACAGGGGGCAGAGCTGCCATTCTCTGGGATCTCATTGGGCTTCTTCAGCTTAATGATCCTCGCAGTGGGGTGGGGGGCATCTGTTGATGGGCTAGTAGAGTAGGGGGCATCTCTAGTGTGGAAAGTGCCTTCTGTTGTGGGGTACAGTACTTGTTTACTGTGGTAAGGGACTTTGGGTGTACTCCTCACCCCTGCTGTGTGTGCCAGGGGTGTAGGGGTGGTGTGGGGCACTGTGGTTGCCCGTTGGGTGGAAGGGGTGGTTTTGGGGCGAGTGAGGGGGTAGTGGTGGGGGGTCACGGGCTGGCGTCCAGTGCCGGTTTGTGGGGCTGAGGGGGAGGTAGTGCGAAGTACTCTGGTTGCGTGTGGGGTTGTATGTGATGTTGTTTGGACACTTGTGTGCGGTGTAATTGTAGGGTGTAACCTGGTGGTGGTCACGGTGGCTGGTGATTTTTTGGGAGTCCTGAGAGAGGTTGCTGTGGTAAAAATGTCAAAATCTATATGCCCCTCCTTCCCTGTTGTCATGACGTCCTCCACTACATAGTCATACCCCGGGGTGTACCTCACCCCCGAGTCTGGAAACACAAAACCAGATGTACTCCCCTCCTCCTTTATCTCTTCTTCCTCTTTGTCTCTCATGTCCCTCTCTCTGTTCTCCTCTTCAGTAGGAATGGTCGTAATAAAAAAACCTTTCTTATCCTCTACACTCCCATTCTTCTCCACTATCAGGTTCAACTCATAGCCATCCACGTCGATGATGTCCGAAGCTGTGGAGGATGGTGGAAGGGGCCTGGTGGTAGAGGTGGTGATGGGGGTTGTAGTTCTCTCAGTCACAGTGATGGTTCTGGGTGTAGCGGTGGGGCTGGTGCTTCTGGGACCCCAGGCGTGTGTAACCGGCTGCCTGGTGGGGTGTTTCTTGGGCGGGTAGACACGCCGGTATTTAGGGGGTGGTCCAGGACGTCGTCGGAGGCCTGCGCTTGGACAGCTCAGCAGGGCACATAGAGACTTGGAGCGAGGCATGGTTTCTATGTCACACTTTCGTTTGGGTGCAGTCAGGCAGGTGACTGTCCGGGAGCGCACGCTACCACCACATGACACTGGGCACTGAGCGGGAGAAAGATTAAATAGGTTATTAACACAACAAGGAGAGAGAGAGAGAGACAGAGCAAGAGAGAGAGGTTTACAAAACAGGCAGGATAGGGAAGCTAGAGGGGAGAATGGATAGAGGCATGGGCAGAAACACAGGAAGAGACAGGGTGTGAGAGAGGGAGAGAATAGAACTGTACCGGGCTCCAGCTGCCCACGGCCCAGTCGGGTCCACAGGACAGGTCTCTGTTGCAGGGCACCACAGGTTTGGGTTTGAGCAGCTGTTTACAGTCCCCAGGGTGGAGGACTCTCTCCTCCCCTGCCACAGTGCGAACACACATCACCGTGCGCTTCCTCACCCCTTCTGAACCACAGGTGGCAGAGCACAGCTGCCAGCCCCCCACCCACCACCTACCCAGGGGGAGAGGGAACAGAGTGGGAGAGGGAACAGAGTGGGAGAGGGAACAGAGTGTGAGAGGGAACAGAGTGTGAGAGGGAACAGAGTGTGAGAGGGAACAGAGTGGGAGAAGGAACAGAGTGTGAGAGGGAACAGAGTGGGAGAGGGAACAGAGTGGGAGAGGGAACAGAGTGTGAGAGGGAACAGAGTGGGAGAGGGAACAGAGTGTGAGAGGGAACAGAGTGTGAGAGGGAACAGAGTGTGAGAGGGAACAGAGTGGGAGAGGGAACAGAGTGGGAGAGGGAACAGAGTGTGAGAGGGAACAGAGGAGTCCTGAACAAATATGTCTTCTGCACATATTATTTTCAGAAGCAAATCAGACTAAAAACAACCGTACTAAAAGTTAGAACAGACAGTAATAACACCAGATACAGCAGTAATAACGTAGTACTACAGTAGAAATAAGACAGGTGTTATAGATTGGATGTCTTAGTAATGGGGACACTATGAAACCTGACGGGACAGTCCATGTTCTTGCACTTGCGGTGTCTGTCCTCCGGGCGGCTCTCTGGGTCACACAGAGACTCATCTACCACACCCACCTCCAGCTCAAAACACCTGGCAGGCTGCTGCTGCTCACCTGGATGGCACAGAACACAGGGAATGTTTCTGCCTGAATAATCACACTGTAGGCTATAACTCTCAATACTGCTTAACTCTCTGAATTGAAATGCAATCATCATCCATATCATCAGAATCCAAAATCCACAACTCTTAATATCTGACAAGTTAACACAATCCACAACTCTTAATATCTGACAAGTTAACACAATCCACAACTCTTAATATCTGACAAGTTAACACAATCCACAACTCTTAATATCTGATAAGTTAACACAATCTACAACTCTTAATATCTGACAAGTTAACACAATCCACAACTCTTAATATCTGACAAGTTAACACAATCCACAACTCTTAATATCTGACAAGTTAACACAATCTACAACTCTTAATATCTGACAAGTTAACACAATCTACAACTCTTAATATCTGACAAGTTAACACAATCCACAACTCTTAATATCTGACAAGTTAACACAATCCACAACTCTTAATATCTGACAAGTTAACACAATCCACAACTCTTAATATCTGACAAGTTAACACAATCCACAACTCGTAATATCTGACAAGTTAACACAATCTACAACTCTTAATATCTGACAAGTTAACACAATCTACAACTCTTAATATCTGACAAGTTAAAACACACGGAGTACAAATATTCTACACACGGAGTATGGCCGTCCGACCAAAGCTGAATATGAATTTAAAGCATATCATTAGTTGTTTAAAAGACAACCACTCACCTAGCCCACATGTGGTGCTGCAGTCTGTCCAGGCCCCATGCCTCCACCTGTACTCCGACTTGATTACCTCATTTCCTGTCTGGCGGGTCTTCTTGATGGTGTACTCGTACTTTATACCTGGGTTCTTCTCCTGGTACAGCAACTGAACAACAGGAAACACACCCAGCTGTTAGTGTGTGTGTATGGTGTACTCGTACTTTATACCTGGGTTCTTCTCCTGGTACAGCAACTGAACAACAGGAAACACACCCAGCTGTTAGTGTGTGTGTATGGTGTACTCGTACTTTATACCTGGGTTCTTCTCCTGGTACAGCAACTGAACAACAGGAAACACACCCAGCTGTTAGTGTGTGTGTATGGTGTACTCATACTTTATACCTGGGTTCTTCTCCTGGTACAGCAACTGAACAACAGGAAACACACCCAGCTGTTAGTGTGTGTGTATACCATCTAAATCGTCATCTGGCTGGTCAATATCTAGCTGGGTGGTTTCCTGTGTTGGGTGTGTATAGTGTATATGGATTATGTGTGTAATTAGATTATGTCTGGTTATTTGGTGGGTATAGTTTAAATGGTGTGTGTAATTGGATTATGACTGGTTATTTGGTGTGTATAGTTTATATGGTGTGTGTAGTTTATATGGTGTGTGTAATTGGATTATGACTGGTTATTTGGTGTGTGTAGTTTATATGGTGTGTGTAGTTAGATTATGACTGGTTATTTGGTGTGTGTAGTTTAAATGGTGTGTGTAGTTTATATGGTGTGTGTAATTCGATTTTGACTGGTTATTTGGTGTGTATAGTTTATATGGTGTGTGTAATTGGATTATGACTGGTTATTTGGTGTGTATAGTTTAAATGGTGTGTGTAGTTTATATGGTGTGTGTAATTAGATTTTGACTGGTTATTTGGTGTGTGTAGTTTATATGGTGTGTGTAATTAGATTTTGACTGGTTATTTGGTGTGTGTAGTTTAAATGGTGTGTGTAGTTTATATGGTGTGTGTAGTTAGATTATGACTGGTTATTTGGTGTGTGTAGTTTATATGGTGTGTGTAGTTAGATTATGACTGGTTATTTGGTGTGTATAGTTTATATGGTGTGTGTAATTGGATTATGACTGGTTATTTGGTGTGTATAGTTTATATGGTGTGTGTAGTTTATATGGTGTGTGTAGTTAGATTATGACTGGTTATTTGGTGTGTGTAGTTTATATGGTGTGTGTAATTAGATTTTGACTGGTTATTTGGTGTGTGTAGTTTAAATGGTGTGTGTAGTTTATATGGTGTGTGTAATTAGATTTTGACTGGTTATTTGGTGTGTGTAGTTTATATGGTGTGTGTAATTAGATTTTGACTGGTTATTTGGTGTGTGTAGTTTAAATGGTGTGTGTAGTTTATATGGTGTGTGTAATTCGATTTTGACTGGTTATTTGGTGTGTGTAGTTTATATGGTGTGTGTAATTAGATTTTGACTGGTTATTTGGTGTGTGTAGTTTATATGGTGTGTGTAATTAGATTTTGACTGGTTATTTGGTGTGTGTAGTTTATATGGTGTGTGTAATTAGATTTTGACTGGTTATTTGGTGTGTATAGTTTAAATGGTGTGTGTAATTAGATTTTGACTGGTTATATGGTGTGTGTAGTTTATATGGTGTGTGTAATTAGATTTTGACTGGTTATTTGGTGTGTATAGTTTATATGGTGTGTTGTAATTCGATTTTGACTGGTTATTTGGTGTGTATAGTTTATATGGTGTGTGTAATTAGATTTTGACTGGTTATTTGGTGTGTGTAGTTTATATGGTGTGTGTAGTTAGATTATGTCTGGTTATTTGGTGTGTATAGTTTATATGGTGTGTGTAGTTTATATGGTGTGTGTAATTAGATTATGACTGGTTATTTGGTGTGTATAGTTTATATGGTGTGTGTAGTTTAAATGGTGTGTGTAATTAGATTATGACTGGTTATTTGGTGGGTATAGTTTATATGGTGTGTGTACCTGGATCATGACTGGTTGTTTGGTGTGTATAGTTTAAATGGTGTGTGTAATTAGATTTTGACTGGTTATTTGGTGTGTATAGTTTAAATGGTGTGTGTACCTGGATCATGACTGGTTGTTTGGTGGGTCCAGAGGAGGTAAGGTTCTCCAGGTTCCCACTGCGTTCATAGTAGAAGGTGGCTCCGCCTGCCTTGTACTCCCCGTTCCATTGGATGATGTACTGGCCATTCAGGAAGTACTCCTCTGACATCTGACCCCGCAGAGCCAGGAAGTTCCCCGCCTCCTCCACTTCCTGGACAACAATGTCACGAGCCCCCTCTGGGATCACTCCCACGTCCACGTAGCCTGGGACAGGAGGATGGAGGAAAAGGGGAATCGGCTGTGTTAGTGCTGGGCTGGAACAAAAGCCTGCAAACCCATGGGTCCCTGGGACCGAAAAACAGAAAGTATTCTTACTCCTTGACTTATTCCACATTTTGTTGTGTACAGCCTGAATTCAAAATGTATTAAATTGATTATTTTTCACACCCATCTACACACAATAGCCCATAATGACAAAGTGAAAACATGTCTTAGAAATGTTTGCACATTTATTGAAAATGAAATACAGAAATATCTCATTTCCATACAGTAAGTATTTACAATAGATGTTAAAATCACATTTGGTAGCAATTACAGCTGGAAGTATTTCTGGGTGAAAGTCTCTAAAAGCTTTGCACACCTGGATTGCACACTATTTGCAAATATATAAATTTTTTACATTCTTCAAGACCTGTCAAGTTGGTTGTTGATCATTTGCAGATAGCCATTTGCAAGTCTTGCCATAGACTATCAAGCTGATTTAAGTTAAAACTGTAACTAGGCCACTCAGGAACATTCAATATCGTCATGGTAAGCAACTTCTGTTTTAGGTTATTGTCCTGCTGAAAGGGGAATTTGTCTCCCAGTGTCTTTTGGAAAGCAGACCGAACCAGGTTTTACTCTAGGATTTTTCCTGTGCTTAGCTCTATTCCGACCCTGTCAAACCAATGTGTCGGAGGACACACTGTACAGCTGGCGTCAGAGGTCAGCTTGCAGGCACCCAGACCGCCACAAGGAGTCACTAGAGCGCAATGGGACAAGGAAATCCAGGCCGGCCAAACCCTCCCCTAACCCGGACAATGCTGGGCCAATTGTGTGCCGCCCCATGGGTCTCCCGGTCACGGCCGGCTGTGACACAGCCTGGGATCAAACCCAGGTCTGTAGTGGCGCCTCAAGCACTGTGATGCAGGGCCTTAGACCGCTGCCCCACTCGGGAGGCCCAACTTTACCATGCTTAAAGGGATGTTCAATGTCTGCTTTTTTTCTCTCACCCATCTACCAATAGGTGCCATTATTTGCGAGGCATTTGAAAACCTCACTGGTCTTTGTGGTTGAATCTGTGTTTGAAATGACGGATCTTACAGATAATTGTATGTGTGGGATACAGAGATGAGGTAGTCATTCAAAAATCATGTTAAACACTATTATTGCACACAGAGTGAGTCCATGCAACTTGTAATGTAACTTGTTAAGCACATTTTCACTCCTGAACTTGTTTAGACTTCAAATAACAAATGGTATGAAATCTTATCGACTGAAGACATTTTAGATTGTCATTGTTAATTAAACAATTTGCAAAATCTTGAAAAACATAATTCCACTTAGAAATGATTGGGTATTAGGTGTAGGCCGATGACAAAAAAATCTACATTTAATCAATATAAAATTCAGGCTGTAACACAATGAAATGTGGAAAAAGTCAAGGGGTGGTAATACATTCTGAAGGCATCTAATCATAAACCTACTCCTGAAATTGTAGCAAAGCTAGAAGCAATGAAATGCAAGCAAAGGCATGATGAAGACACTGTTAAACAATCAAAACATAATTCATGGTTGCAGGCCGCAACGTGGGAGAGGCCAGAGCACACAGAGAGGCCACCATGGCAGCCAGACTCTCTGTGATGTTTAATAGAGGGTGTGTGTCTGTTAGGTGACGGGGGGTGGGCTAACCCTGTCTCTGTGTGCTCTGGCTGTGCCTCAGTTTTTTATAGTGTGTGGATGGGTGGGGGAGGTGTTGTTGTGTGTCTGTTTGTGAGGGTAAGAGAAGGGGCAGCATCGCTTTGGATCTCAGCTCTGCCCTTTGAAGATTCATATAGCTGAGCCGGCCGGTGTCTGGAAATGGGCGGACACACACGCGCACACACACACACACGCACGCACGCACGCACGCACACTCACACACACACACACACACACACACACACACACACACACACACACACACACACACACACAGACACACACACACACACACACACACACACACACACACACACACACACACACACACACACACACACACACACACACACACACACACACACACACACACACTCACACACACACACACACACACACACACACACACACACACACACACACACACACACACACACACACACACACACACACACACACACACACAGTGGGTGTCTGGGTGGTAAGGTTGAGATCTGGGTCTGGATAGCTAGCAGTGGTAACTTACCACCTGATTGGCTAGGTGGTATTGTGTGCCATACTGCTTATATCTGATGCCTGATGCCTCCTTTCATCGACACTATAACTGTCTGGGGGAAGAGTCTATAACTGTCTGGGGGTAGAGTCTAGAACTGTCTGGGGTAGTGTCTAGAACTGTCTGGGGCAGAGTCTAGAACTGTCTGGGGTAGAGTCTAGAACTGTCTGGGGGTAGAGTCTAGAACTGTCTGGGGTAGAGTCTAGAACTGTCTGAGGGAAGAGTCTAGAACTGTCTGGGGGAAGAGTCTAGAACTGTCTGGGGTAGAGTCTAGAACTGTCTGAGGGTAGAGTCTAGAACTGTCTGGGGTAGAGTCTAGAACTGTCTGGGGGCAGAGTCTAGAACTGTCTGAGGGTAGAGTCTAGAACTGTCTGAGGTAGAGTCTATAACTGTCTGGGGTAGAGTCTAGAACTGTCTGGGGGTAGAGTCTAGAACTGTCTGAGGGTAGAGTCTAGAACTGTCTGAGGTAGAGTCTAGAACTGTCTGGGGTAGAGTCTAGAACTGTCTGGGGTAGAGTCTAGAACTGTCTGGGGTAGAGTCTAGAACTGTCTGAGGGTAGAGTCTAGAACTGTCTGGGGTAGAGTCTAGAACTGTCTGGGGTAGAGTCTAGAACTGTCTGGGGTAGAGTCTAGAACTGTCTGGGGGTAGAGTCTAGACCTGTCTGGGGGTAGAGTCTAGAACTGTGGGGGTAGAGTCTAGAACTGTCTGTGGTAGAGTCTAGAACTGTCTAGGGTAGAGTCTAGAACTGTCTGGGGTAGAGTCTAGGGGCTAGAACTGTCTGGGGTAGGTTCTAGGGTCTATAATGGTATGGGGGTAGGGTATAGGGACTAGAATTGTCTGGGGTAAAGTCTAGGGGCTATAACTCTCTGGGGTAGGGTCTAGGGACCAGAATTGTCTGGGGTAGGGTCTAGGGGCTATAACTGTCTGGGGGGTAGGGTATAGGGGCTATAACTGTCTGGGAGTAGGATCTATGGGCTAGAACTGTCTGGGGTAGGTTCTAGGGTCTATAATGGTATGGGGGTAGGGTCTAGGGACTATAATTGTCTGGGGTAAAGTCTAGGGGCTATAACTCTCTGGAGTAGGGTCTTGGGACTAGAATTGTCTGGGGTAGGGTCTAGGGGCTATAACTGCCTGGGGGTAGGGCCTAGGGGCTATAACTGTCTGGGGGTAAGGTCTAGGGGCTATAACAGTCTGGGGTAGGGTCTAGGGTCTAGAATGGTCTGGGGTATGGTCTAGGGGCTATAACACTCTGGGTGTAGGGTTTAGGGGCTATAACTGTTTGGTGGTATGGTCAGGGGCTATAACTGTTTGGGGGTAGGGTCTAGGGTCTAAAATGGTCTGGGGCTAGGGTCTAGGGGCTAGAACTGTCTGGGGGTAGGATCTAGGGGCTATAACTGTCTGGGGGTAGGATCTTGGGGCTATAACTGTTTGGGGGTAGGGTCTAGGGGCAATAACTGTCTGGAGGTAGGGTCTAGAGGCTATAACTGTAGGATCTAGGGGTCAGTTGGGGTTTGGGCCCTCCAAAGTGATTATTTGAGTTATATCCCAGATTTGAATGCAACATCAATGTGATATGTGAGGAAGAGCTGCTTGGAGATTTCTAGTAAACTACTGTACTTTCCTGTTCTGTACTTTGACAACTGCTGATGTAAAAAGGTCTCTCTCTCTCTGGCTGTGAGGTCGCTGAGTTCACTAGTGAGTCA